>NC_080166.1:4945902-5263023 GCF_950295315.1 Erinaceus europaeus
CTTATTAATAGAAACACACACACACACACACACACACACACACCTTTTTTCTTAAATGTCCTCCCCTCCCCTCCCCTCCCCTCCCCTCCCCTCCCCTCCCCTCTCCTCTCCTCTCCTCCCCTCCCCTCCCCTCCCCTCCCCTCCCCTCCCCTCCCCTCCCCTCCCCTCCCCTCCCCTCCCCTCCTCTCCTCTCCTCTCCTCTCCTCTCCTCTCCTCTCCTCTCCTCTCCTCTCCTCTCCTCTCCTCTCCTCTCCCACTAGGCTTGATTTTTAAAAATTGTTTCTCCAAAGGGCCAGGTGGTGGCATGCTAAGTAGAGGGCCAGTTACTATAACCAGAGACCTGGGTTGAAGTCCCTGATCCCCATGTACGGTAAGGAAGATTCAAGAGCAATGGAGCATTACTATAAGGCCTTCTCTCTCTCTCTCTCTCTCTCTCCCTCTCCATTCCTTTTCTGTCTCTATCAAGTAAAAAAATGGAGGAGAAATGAAACAAATGACTTCCAGGAGACAAATATTTTCTGTATGAACAGATGAATTTTTTGGTGACACTTAGAATTTTTTTTTAAATGGAGGACCCCCCCCAACTCTTTTTTCTTACTACTATCTTTATTTATTTATTGGATAGAGACAGTCAGAAATCGAGAGAAGGGGGAGACAGAGAGGGAAAGAGACAGAGAGACACCTGCAACTCTGCTTCACCACTCGCAAAGCTTTCCCCCTGCAGGTGGGGGCCGGGGGCTCGAACCTGGGTCCTCGTGCATTGCAACATGTGTGTTCAACCAGGTGCGCTACCACCCGGCTCCGGTAACACTTAAATTTTTGAACCTGAGCTAAGAGTCTCATCAACTTCATTCCTCTTACTCTTGTTTATTCCAGACTCTGTTACTGATTTAGACAGGAAGCTAGTCTTCCATAATGAAGATCACCTCAGCTCCTTCAACATGCTAATCTGTATGCTAATACACCCAGAAAGGGAAAGAATAAACAACAGCTCTCATACATGGTTTAATTTGGAGTCTTTCACTAGGGAAATTTTTGTGAAGCTTAGAAACATTTACCTTTCAAATGAGAAATCTCTGTTATTCTGTTCAAATTATAAGTCTTAAAAATATCTATAATGGGGAGTCGGGCCGTAGCGCAGCGGGTTAAGCGCAGGTGGCGCAAAGCACAAGGACTGGCATAAGGATCCCAGTTCAAGCCCCCGGCTCCCCACCTGCAGGGGAGTCGCTTCCCAGGCGGTGAAGCAGGTCTGCAGGTGTCTGTCTTTCTCTCCCCCTCTCTGTCTTCCCCTCCTCTCTCCATTTCTCTCTGTCCTATCCAACAACAACAACATCAGTAAAAACAAGGGCAACAAAAGAGAATATATATATGTGTGTGTGTGTGTGTGTGTGTGTGTGTGTGTGTGAGAGAGGCTGGACAGTGGTTCACTCAGTAGAGTGCGCACATTACCCTACACAAAGACCCAGGTTCAAGCCCACAGCTCCCACCTGCAGTGGTGGTGGGGCTGCTTCATGAGTAGTGAAGTGATTTTATAGGTGCGTCTCTTTCTCCCTCTCTATCTCCCTTCCCTCTCAATTTCTCTCTATCTTTATAGAGAACAAAAAGAAAAGAAAAAGAAGGTTGAAAGAGAGAGAAATGAAGAAATGAAGGGAAAAAGGAAAGAAGGAAGGAAAGGAGGGAGGGAGGAAGGAAGGAAAGAATATAGCTGCTGGGAGTAGTGGATTCTTCCTTCAGGCCAAGAGTTCCAAGGATAACCCTAGTAGCAATTAAAAAACACAAACAAAACTCAAGATATCATACATAAAGCTGAGTAGTAACAGATTCAGAAAAATGTAGAAGTAACACAAGCTCACTATTGAGAGTTTTGAAATATTTTTTTCAAAATTTCTTCCTAGCTGGAGCAAACCTCCATACTCCTGGGACTAGTGTCTTCTCCCTCGGCTCAGTACACAGCAGAGCAGCATTCAGATTACACAAATTATTCTGAAGCCCACACAGAAAGGAGCCTCTCGTACTCAACTGTAAACACACTTAGAAATGTGAAAGAGTGATAATATACAGAAGTGAAAGACACATTGGAAATTAGCTTTGGTGGCCCGGTGGTGGCACACCTGCTTAAGCACACACACTACAGTGTGAAATGACTTAGCTTCAAACCCCTGGTCCCCAACTGAAGGGGAAAGCTTCATAAGTGGTGAAGTAGAGCTGTGGGTGTCTCTCTGTTTTCCTGCCTCTCTATCTCCCCTCCGTCTCAATTTCTCTCTGTCTTTACTCACTAATAAGCAAATAAATAAGCAAATGAGAAAGGAGGACAATCAGCTTTTCTGCAAAGTAGAATGTTGCTGGGCTTCTAACCTGTGCAACTGTAAGGTGACTTCATCGGTGTTGCTTTAACATTTTCAGTTGATGAGAATAGCAACTGAATGCTAAGACACCAGGGTCTGCATCTGGCTTTACACTTAGTGCTACTCCATGGATTCTGAGCTGGCTCTTGCCCCAGCACTGAACACCTGTGAAGTTGGATAGTGTCTAACAATTGCTATCATCAAGGAAGCATTCATCATCCTACCCAATCCATATTATTCTTCAGGATGCTTGTCAGTAACTTGGAGTAACATTGAACGTATACATCTATTTGTTTTAAAGATTTCTTTATTCGTTTATTTATTTTATGAGAGAGAACACAGCATTATTCTAGCAGATGCAATGCAGCAGTTAAGCCAAGGGCTTTGCAATGGAAGGAATGCACTCTGCTTACTGAACCACTCCACAACAACGGTGCTATATTACCAAAAACAAACAGATGAAAAAAGCTTCATCACTCATGCTCTGGGTGGAACCGAAAACAATGCACAATTATTGATAATTCTGGATAGAGAGGTGATTCTGAGATTGGACTTGAAATGCAAACGTGCTATAGTGAAGACCTTAGTTCTTTCACATATATATTTTAGTAATTTTTATTCACTTTTAATTCAATTCAATTCATTTATTTATTTATTGAATAGAGATGAGGGGTTGAGAGGAAAGGGGAGGCAGAGAGAGAGAGAGAGAGAGAGAGGGACATCTGTAGCTCTGCTTCACTGTTGAAGAAGCTTCCCCCCTGGAAATAGAGAGCAGGAGGCTTGAACCTAGGTCCTTGCACATGATAATGTGCATGGTCTACCAGGCACGCCACCACCAGGCCCCACCCATGTATATTTCTAAAAATGTGCAAAGCACATCTATGTAAGTCTAAATGAACATTTTGCCAAGTATTAATTTAAGATCTTAAATATTCCAACATTTAAGTGTGTTTATATTTGATAGTTTTTGGTTTCTGTTAATAACTATAAAATTTATTCCCATAGTATGAGTTAAATTATGCCCCCATTCATATATAGAAGTTGTAATCCCTAATCTCAGAATGTGACCGTCTTTAGAAACAGACCAATGACAGAAGCATTTAAGCTAAGAGATTAGAATGGAGTGGAGTGGGTCCCTAATTCAGCCTGACTGACTTCCTTTTAAAAAGAGGGCATCTGACACACACACTGCTCTTCTCAAATCTTCTGTCTCTGTTCAATGTTACTCCAAGTCACTAACAAACATCCTGAAGACTGCTATAGATCTGGCAGGACGATTCAAATCATGAATCCTTCCCGAGGATAACAACTGTAAGACTCTATTCAGTTTTCAGAGCTGGGGGAAGAGCCATCTCAGCATGCATGAGAGGACCTACGTGTAAACTCAGAGGCGGACCCTGTGTCTTAGCTTTCAGTCGCTATCATTCTCTTACTGGTGGACCTAAGGGAACAAACTGAGAGTCCCCTTTTTCATCACCTGATGCAGAGAATACCAACTCCCATGTGTTCCTGGCCAAGTAGTGTCTCGTTGAATAGATTCTGTCCCTGTGCCAGCTAAGTATCACTTATGTAGTATACATGTAACTAAATGGGGTATTGCCAATGGGTTTTGACACACATAGAAAACGGAGTGCTATTTATGACCTTACTGATCATCTGTGCAGACCCTTCTGCACAGAGTGCAGAAGAAAGATAAATGCACCCACAGAATATAACCCAAGACAGAAATACATGGAAGGAACAAAGAGGTATGAATGAAGGAAGTGGGGGTGAACACTCATCTGGGGAAAGAAAGACAGAAGGTGACATTTGACACTAGAACAGTGACTGGAAAGTCTGACTGAGAAAAGGGGCTTGTGTTATCTAGAGTGATTGAAGAAAACACAAGATGTCATCAGAGACCACTTTGGACCACAACAAGACAGGACGAGAATGATTTCAGGAACCCACCCAATCACTGATGCGCTTCCATTTCATTGGTTGTATACAGGAACCCACCCAATCACCGATGCGCTTCCATTTCATTGGTTGTATAAAAACAAGATTCCTGTTGAAAAAAAGCTTCCTGGTGGCATGGAAGGTACAGATCCCTTTGGATTACTTCAGCTATAATTTGCCCCTCTGGGGAGTATGGACCAAAAATCTCTTTGGGGGTGCAGAAGGTGGGAATCCTGGTTTTTGTAATTGCTTCTCCACTGGACATGGGTGTTGGCAGATTGATCCACACCTCCAGCCTGTGTCTCTCTTTCTCTAGTGGAGTAGGGCTCTGGAGAGATGTGGGACCAGAAAGCACTGGTGAGGTCATTTGCATGGGGGATTCAGGATGGAATCATAGGAACAACTGGTTTATGGGATCTGGCCTCAAGTTAGGATAGAAAAAGACCTAGAGTTTTAGTGGGATCTTAGCCTTGAGTTTTTCTGCATTTACTTGTTTGATTATTTTAATAAAGGTTGTCATAAAGACAAAAAAAAAAAAGGATGTCATCGTGAACACACACAGCTCAGATGCAGTCAGCCATCTTCAGAGGTTATGAGAATTTATCTGTTGTGACGCAAACCTCAGATGAGTTAGAGTTGGCACAGGGCAGGAGAAAGCAGAAAGGCAAACCTAAGACATTTTAAGTATTTTAGAATAAGAAAAAACAACATTAAATTTATATTACAGCTAGAATGCTCTAGCAGCAATGGCTACTTGCAGGAGACAAGGGAAAGAGCCTTGTGTGAGAGACGCCCTAGTGCATTCGCTGCTGCTGACTTGCATATCATAACAGAGGTTATGATATATAACAACCTCCTCAGATTACTTGATTTATTTTAAAGTATTTTTAAAATATTTATTTATTTTTTCCCCTTTTGTTGTCCTTATTGTTCTATTGTGGTTATTATTATTGTTGTTATTGATGTTGTTGTTGGATAGGACAGAGAGAAATTGAAAGAGGAGGAGAAGAAAGAGAGGGGGAAGAGAAAGACACTTGCAGACGGGCCACAAAAGATCACTTTTAAGAAGAAAAATTACTGGGATATGGAATTCTGGTGGTGGGAATTGTGTGGGGTTGTACCCCTCTTATCCTATGGTTCTTGTCAGTGTTTCCTTGTTATAAATAAAATTATTAAAAAAATTAAAAAATAAAAAAAATTAAAAAGAAGAAAAACTACTTAAAGGACTGTACTGTGAGTGGATATGTTGAAATCCATGAAAACACTCAAAAAGTAGTTCAGTCTAGAGATAGTAAGGGTTTCTTTTCTCTCTTTTTTTTTTTTTTATTAATGACAATAATGATTCACAAGATGGTGGGCTAAGAGGGGTAGTTCCATACAATTCAATTCCCACCACCGGAGTTATCCCTCCCCCATAGGAAGTTATCCTACTCTTTGTCCCTCTGGGAGTAAGGACCAAAGATCTTTATGGGCTGCAGAAGGTGGGAGTTCTGGCATTTGTAATTGCTTCTCCTCTAGTCCTGGGTGTTGGCAGGTTGATTCTTACCCCCAGACCATTTCTATCTTTCCTTAGTAGGGGCAGGGCTCTAGGGAGGGGAGGTTCCTGGACACACTGCCGAGGTCGTCTTCCCAGGGAAGTCAGGTTGGCATCATGGTAGCACCTGCAACTTGGTGGCTGCATATTGGAGCTGGAGGGTTGACATCCCAGGCCTTGGGTCTCTGGACACAGTCCGAAGTGAAACATGTTGAGTTTCATGGGTTGCACTGATTTAGTTGAGACCAGTAGATGCCGTATCAAATGGCATAGATCAAGAGAAGCATGGAGGCAACAAGCAAAGTCCCAGAGGTTCCAGGGCTGGGAGAAATACAGGTTCTATCTGGGAGAGGATGAGACAGAAGCAGGTCAGGCCACACTGAGAAGGGAGATGGAGAAACAATGGGGATTTACATCTCTTGAACCTTAGAGCCCTAAGAATGTCCAGTCTTCAACAATGAAACAAGTAACTGTTGGGTTTAAAATTAACAACGACTGGTGAACTATTTATGGAGTGCTGACTCAAAAAATAGTTATTTAAATAAATATTGGCATATCCAACCCAACCATCAACTCTACTCTAGGAAATGTCAATACAGACCTACTGAAAGACGGGGTTGAGTCATGATCTTACGTAAACAGTCAATGTGGCTTATTTTGACCCATATCCCTACATCTTACTTTAACAGTGTAGACAGTTACAGGCAGTGGTTTGCCGTCTGAAGTACTCAGAGTTCTTTGCTTAGATGATGACTCTTCTGGAAACTATTCCAAATTCATCTACTTTAAACATAAGGAACCATTTCCAGGAAATGACGGTCTTTTTGGCAGGAATTTTTATCACCAGAAATGCAGACATTTTACAGAATGTAACAAATAAGTAGCATAAATATTGCATGCTTGGAGGGAATTATAATTTTAATTAAAGTCCATTCCCCATTGAAAAACAAAGCTTGTTAAAAATATCTCCTCCCTTCTAAGATGGTTGTACTTTTAGGGTGATGTCTTCTAACAAAAGCCAGAAGTAACTGTGATTCAGTGTGAAAGTACAGATAAAAAGAAAAATCCAATAAATAATAATATTTTAGAACTGAAAATGATCTAAAGAATTTTAGTGAATAGAGTTATTATTTTTTTTCTCTCTGAGAAATTAGTTGAAAAAGAATGTCCACAATATTCTTGGGGTTTTACTGAAATAAAGGAACAACACAACATGAAGTCATCTTGAACTTATTTGCACATCTGGATGAACTGGAGGAAATATAGTCTACCTTCTGTTTATAAACTCTGTCATCTCATTACCACGATCCACGCAGCTTTCCTTTTCCAGAACTTTTTGGAAGCTTAGGCATAAAATACCAATTTTTACTATTATTGTTCCCAAATTCATACTGAATATGCCTTCTTTGCTTTAGAAAATGTCTCCACAGCTATCGACAGGCACCCTGGATATCCCAGAAAGCTGCCAAAGAAACTTCTGCTAGTGTGTGTGGTCTCTCTGTCTTCCAGGTGGGAAGCATATCACCTCTCCTTGTGTCATATCCTGGGAATCTACATTTCAGTTTGGACATTGTGACTGCTGATTACATGTGTCTAATTAATCGGGCTCCAAGGACAGAATGTATGGAGCGCAATCAGCAGAATATGATTTCTAGATGTATCTGTGAGTATATTTTTGCATGAGATAAGCATGTGAGTAAGTAAAGCAGCGAAGATAACCCTCTCTCTTCATTGTAGGAGGTAAATGTCCAATCCATAAAACACAATAATAGAATGAAACAGAGAGAGAGGGAGAGAGGACAAATTCTGTTTTTTCTTCACCCGTCCACTCTCATATAGCTGGTTTCTCAGGTCCTCTGGTCTTCAGGACTTAATCTGGTGTCTTCCCAGATTTGAGGTCACTGGCCTCATATTTGGGGTTAAACCAGGTTTTTCAGCTTGCAAAAGCAGGATGTGGGCCTTCCCATCCACCATTACCATGGAATAAATTCTTATAATGAATATCCTTTCACATGTCTGTAGGCATACACCCGATTGCTTCTGATTCTCTGAAGACCCTGGATGCACCTTTAGTTAAACTATGAGATAATGTTTTCAATGTCACCTTTTTTGGGTGTCATGACACAGTCTAGAATGTCCTGCCCAGTGGCTGCCAAAACCTTATTTCCTCTTTATCCTCTCCAATGCCTTCTGGTTCTTTAGCTTTGTTGATTATTAAGGTTTGTTCCAACACCTCCCCCACTGTATATCTCTACAAAGTCTACAATTCAACAGCTACCAAAATACAATATATAATATACTTTTGTTGACTTATTCTGTTGGGCCCTCACAATGTTCATCATCCATCACCAGCCAAAACTACATCATTTCAAAAATATATGAGATAAGAAATGTCTAACTTTTTAATGTAGTTTTCAGCCAGTCAATTCCTTCTTGTATGCTTTGAATAGTTTATATTTTGTAGCACTGAAATGATAGATGTGTTACTGACAGATCCACTATAATAAAGCTTTAAAAAGTAATCTTGTTCTCATGGCTGGGTGGTGAAATATTCAGTTGAATACACAAGTGACCATGCTTAAGTACCTGAGTTCAAGTCCCCTGTCACCATTTGCCGGGGCGGGGGAGTTTCACCAGCAGCGCTCCAGGTGTTTCTTTTTCACTCCCTCTCTATCCGTTTTCTCTCAATTTCTGTCTACCTCAGAAGCAAAACAAAACAAAGAAAGAAAGGAAGGAAGGAAGAAGGAAAAAATAAATGAAAGAAAGGAGAAAGATAAAGAGGAACAGGAAGAGAAAAAAAGAAATAGCTTACAGGAGTAGTGGTTTTGTTGTGCAGGTGCTGAGAACTCCAGCAATAACACTGGTGGTAAATAAATAAATACACAGATAAAATTTGCTTGCCCCCTGTCTTTTAAAAGTATTTTTACTTCTGAGTACATTATCTAAATATATCCAAAGTATCATTTTTCTTGGAGAAATATTGCATCTTAGTTTTAATATTCCTTAGCTTGCATTAAAATTTACCACATAAACCACCCAATAAAACACTAACACTTTCCAAGATGCTTCATCATATATAGTTATTCTGTAGTTTTAGTAAACTTCCAGAACAAGAAATGGTTTCCTTTAAAAAAAAAAAAAAGATGTCTGAGACCTACGAGTTCCATCTGTCAATGATGATCAAACACAAAGGGAAAAATGTTTTGATGGCAGGAAGTACAAGAGTACTGTTGGGTCAAGGTGCATGGTAGTGGAAATGGACCTGACCTGAGGGTGGAAGCGTTTTACAGACATTTCTCAAGAGGAGATGAGAAACTGTACCTATAGTCAACAACTGCACTATAAACCATCAACAACCCCCTCAAAAAATGGACTTAAAAAAAGGAAGTGAAGGAATGCTGGCAGATTCATTATGTCATTGAGACCAACTGAAGACTGTAAGTTGTACTTTAACAAAAGTTATTGATGTTATTACATGTACATGTTGTTTCTTTTACATGTGCTGGTTCAAGGATCTTTTAGCTTTTCCCTTCAGGCCTAACATGCTCTGCTTTGTTTGAAGTACGATTACCCCAAAATTCTCCTGCAGTTTCACTTACATAGTCCTGAATCACTCTTTGCTATGTATTGTCAAAATGTTCATATATTACATGGTGCTGTAATATGAAACAGGAAAGAGGCTAAAGGATATTTTTTTGCTACAGAAGGCAGAGACTTTGGCATGTCTTTGTAATCTCAGATGTTATATGTTTGTTTAGAGATTATTATCTTTTAATGGTTTGTAGGGCAAGTCATTGGAATTCCATTGGCTTTTCTACTTTAATTTACCACTTTGAATGTGGGCAATTACACATAAGAACATTGCGCTTAATCTCATTTCTACTTTCAGTGTTTAGGCAATATCACTTTTAGTGCTTAGGGCAAATCACTTAGCATCTCTAAACTTCAGTTATCTTATTTGTCAACTGAGACAAACCCTCCTAAACAGGCCTATTAGTTTTAAAAAATCATTCATGCAGTTTACATTGATGACCAAAACAGTAAAAAACTAAGGTCAAAAATCACTTTCAAGATTTTCTTAAAAAGAACAACAAAATAGGAATGGGGTGGGGGGGGGGTGGACAGAACAGTACTAACAAATACAATTAGTCCAAGAGACTTAGAAAAGCCTTTTTAAGATACAAAATTAATTACTACCCTGATGGTAACCACAATTTTGTATTGACAAAACAAGGACCAGAAAGCAACAGAAAGTACTAGGGAAATTAATGAGGAAATCACCAGAGAAAGCCATTCACACAAACTGACAGAAGCAAAGAGGAAAAGAAAAAACAACCTGAAAACAAAAAACCAGAACGGACAAAAGTAAACCATATATACCAATAATCACCATCAGGAAAATTAATGAAAGAGCTGGTTCTTTGGAACGATAAATAAAACAGATAACCAAATTGTTTCACTCATTAAGAGAAAAAGGGAGAAAGCTTTGGTAAAATCACTCAGAAATGAAGAAAGAAATATTAAAACAGATGAAGCAGAGTTCAAAGGGTCATGTAAGACTATTATGGACACCTGCATTGGATCGACCTTCCCGTGGTGCATCCCGTGAGTACCCATTCATTGGGGAAACTGACGATCCTTCCTAGCTGACTGAATCCACATGGATCCCAGTCACTTTCAAAGCCAGCAACAAGCAGCTCCTGACGCTGTTGACTGGCTACGGAAGAAGGGCAAACGCTCGAAGAAGAAGAATGGACACCTGCATGGAAATAAATTGGGCAACTTAGGAGAAATGGACACATTCTTAGAGTCATACCAACTGCCAAACCTGACACAAGAGAAAGTAAATAAACTTAAACAGGCCCATCACTAGTGATGAAATGGAAAGAATAATCAAAATCCTTCCCATGAACAAAAAGCCCAGGTCCAGTTGGCTATACAAAAGAATTCTATAAAACATTCACAGAACTAGCACCCATTCTCCTCAAACTCTTCCAGAAAATAGAGAAGAAAGAAGACTCCCCAACACATTCTAGGGGGGGAATATCACTCTGGTCCCAAAGCAGGAAAGGAATCCACCAAAAAAGAAAAGTGTAGACCTATATCCCTGATGGACACTGATGCAAAGATCCTCAGCAAAATCTTGGCTAATTAAATCCAACAATATATTAGGGGGATAATCCACCAAAACTAAGTGGGATTCATCCCTGGGGAAGCAGGGATGGCTCAACACTCACAAGTCAACCAATGTAATCTATCATATTGATAAAAGCAAAGATGAAAATTACATCATCTTATCCATTGATGCAGAAAAAGCATTTAATTTGCTCCAATGCCTATTTATGATAAAGACCCTCAAAATTGGGATTGGAAGGAAAATTCCTCAACAAAATAAAGGTAATATATGACAAACCCATGGCTAACATCATATGTAATGAGGAAAAATTGAAACCTTTTCCCTGAAAATCAGGAACTAGGCAAAAATGTCCACTCTCACCACTTCTATTCAATGTAGTCCTAGAATGTAGTCCTTACCATTGCAATCAGGCAGGAAAGAGATCTCAAAGAAATTCAAGCTGGAAAGTAGGAGCTTAAACTATCATCATTTGTAGATAATGTGTTACTATACCTAGAGAACCCCCAACACTGCCAAAAAACTACTGGAAATTATCAATAAATTCAGTAAGTAGCAGGCTACAAAATCGGCACTCACAAATATGTGGCATTTCTATGTACAAAAGATGGGCCAGAGGAAAGGGAACTCAAGGAAGCAAGCCTATTTGTAAATGAATCCAAAAAAAATAAAATGCCTAGGAATAAGCCTAAGAAAGGAGGTGAAGGACCTTTTTAAGGAAAAAATACAAGACATTATTAAAAGAAATAGAGGCGGGGCTGGGCGGTAGCACAGCGGGTTAAGCGTACATGGTGCAAAGCGGCAAAGCACCAGGATCCTGGTTTGGACCCCTGGTTTGCCACCTGCAGGGGGGTTGCTTCACTGGTGGTGAAGCAGATCTGTAAGTGTCTGTCTTTCTTTCCCCTTCTCTGTCTTCCCCATCTCTCTCAATTTCTCTCTGTCCTATCCAACAACAACAACAACAACAACAACAATGGCAACAATAACAATAAGGACAACAAAATGGGGGGAAAATGGCCTCCAGAAGCAGTAGATTCATAGTTTAGGCATTGAACCCAGTGATAACCCCTGGAAGCAATAATAATAATAATAATAATAAATAATAATCCCATCAAAAGCAATCTATAGATTTAATGCAGCCCCTGGTAAATTCCCAGTGACATGAACAACTTATTCAGAAATTTCTGTGGAACTATAAGAAGAAGGAATAGCAGGGACACCCCTGGGAACAAAGGAGAAAAAATGGAAGCATCACCATGCCTGACTTCAGTTTCTATTACAAAGCAATAGTAGTTAAACTTGTGTGATATCAGAATCAAAAAAGGACCAGTGGAATAGGATAGAGAGGCCGGAACTACACCCACACATGTACAGACATACTATATACTAGGCAAACGAGCCCGCAAACTTCCCAATGGGATAAAGAAAGTCTCTTTAACAAATGATGTTGGGTTAATAGGACAACCACATGTAGCACAATGAAATCAGACCATCACCTAACACCATGCACCAAATTTAACTCAAAATGGATCAAAGATCTGGATATGAGGCGTGAAACTACGAAACACTTTGCAGCGCTTTCTGCTGCTGTTGCTGATTGGTCCTAGTGGTTCCCCAGGACAAGGAGGATTTGGCAGCTGCCAGGCAGATTTTCTGTATGGTTTCAACAGCTGGTTGACAAGGGGCTGGGAATGGACTTCTAGTAATGTGACTGAGAGGACTAAACTGTCAACATGTATGACTGACTGCTCATGGCTGATTTACCAAAACCTGGCACCAAATGAAAGACTTCCTCATCTCTCAAAATGCCAGCTAGCCACAAGTCCAGGTTTGGTGCATGGAAAACAAGTAAACTTCAGGCCACTAGCAGAAACCCAAAAGTAATAAACATGTATTTTTTTCTTGCTTACAGGGTTATCGCTGGAGCTCGGTGCCTGCAATATGCAAAATCCACTGCTTCTGGAGGCCATTTTCCCCATTTTGTTATTACCCTCGTTGTTGTTATTACTATTGTTGTCATTGCTGTTGTTGGATAGGACAGAGAGAAGGGCTGACAAAGAGGAGGAGAGAAAGACAGACACCTGCAGACCTGTTTCACAGCCTATGAAGTGACCTCCCCTGCAGGTGGGGAGCCGGGGGCTGGAAGTGGGAACCCTACGCCTGGTCCTTGCGCTTCGCGCCATGTGCACTACCGCCCAACCCCCTAAACTTATATCTTAAAGAACCATTTCATTCTGAGGCTAGTCAAGTAAAAACAAAAACAAAACAAACAAACAAAAAAGAACCATAATCTTAGTTCTAGCTTACCAAGATTGACTATATCTAACAATTGACTATGTATAAATATATTTTCCAAATAACTGAAACTTAACAGAACCTTAACCTTGTGTAACAAGGACCCAGGTTCAAGCCCCTAGTCCCCACCTGCAGGGGGATAGCTTTACAAGTGAAGCAGGTCTGCAGGTATCTTTCTCCTTACCGTCCCTTTCCTCTCAAATTCTGGCTGCTCTATCTAATAAATAAATTCTGGCTGCTCTATCTAATAAATAAATAAAGCTAAAAAAAAGCTAAAACGAGAGAAAATGATGAAGTGAAAGCATAATATATATTTCTTAAAATGAATCATCTATCTTACAATACATGCTGTGGCATAAATGCAGGCTTTTGCCAGGCTGATGAAATAAAATAATTCAAAGAGAGCTGAGGCAGTCAAAAACCTCAGTCCGTAGACTTTCACTTAAGACAAGAGCAAGTCAAAGGGATGGAAAGCTAATTGCCAGTCGCATTAATTAAGAATGTTAATTAGAGGCAGTCAGGCCCTAGCGCAGCGGGTTAAGCGCACATGGCACAAAGCGCAAGGACCTGCTTAAGGATCCTGGTTTGAGCCCCCGACTCCCCACCTGCAGGGGAGTCGCTTCCCAGGTGGTGAAGCAGGTCTGCAGGTGTCTGTTTTTCTCTCCCCCTCTCTGTCTTCCCCTCCTCTCTCCATTTCTCTCTGTTCTACCCAACGACAGCAGCAGCAACAATAATAATAATAACTACAACAATGATATATATATATATATATATATATATATATATATATATATATATATATATATACAAAAGGGGAAAAAATGGCCTCCAGGAGCCGTGGATTCGTGGTGCAGGCACCGAGCCCAGCAATAACCCTGGAGGCAAAAAAAAAAAAAAAAAAAGGAAAAGAAAAAGAATGTTAATAGAGATGTTTCCCGCCCTTAGCCCAGCTAGTAGACCTAAGGAAACTTCTGCCTCTGCATCTAATAACTGAACAAAAGGACCTATTAGCAAGTGACAACCTTGCCCTTTGCTTCATAACAGGTACTTGAGAGGTAGTTTTAATAATTTTCTGTTGAAGTCAGTCACTTGAATTAAGAGTGCCTGTAGAGAAAGTCCCTGCCCTTTCTTCAGATGAAAAGCTAGCACTGGACACAACTCGCCTCTGTACTTTCTGTACCCCGTAATGATCCTGGGCTCATGCTCCCAGAGGGATAAAGAATAAGGGGGCCCGGTGATAGCGCAACGGGTTAATCAAGGATAGCGAAGCGGAAGGATTGGCATAAGGATCCGGGTTCGAGCCCCGGGATCCCCGGCTCCCCACCTGCAGGGGGTGGGTGGGGTGGAGTCACTGCAGGGGCAGTGAAACAGGTCTGCAGGTGTCTTTCTCTCTCCCCGTCTTTCCTTCTTCTCTCTGTCCTATTCAACAACAACAACAATGGTAACAATAATAATAATGGTAACCAAAAGGGCAACAAAATGGGAAAAATAGCCTCCAGGAGCAATGGATTCATAGTGCAGGCACTGAGCCCCAGAAAATAAAAAATAAAAAAGAATAGGAAAGCGGAGGGGAGGAGAGGGGAGGAGAGGGGAGGAGAGGGGAGGAGAGGGGAGGAGAGGGGAGGGGACACAGAACTCTGCTGGTGGGAACTGTACCCTTCTTTTCCTATGGTCTTGTCGATCATTATGAAATCACTAATTTTAAAAAAGTGGGCAGTCGGCTTCCTCTTTGATTTCACTTCTTTACAATCTCCCTGTCATCTATCTCTCCTAGCAACTAGCTCTTCATGTGTCCATTGTAATAAACCTTACCCTTTTCTGAAATGTTGATGCCTGCTGATTTATTCTTTCGGATGCTCAACACAGGCCAAGGACTGCCCAAAGTAGATTTTCAACACATCTCCAGGGAATGGCTCTCACAGGAAATGCTCACGGCTCATGGTACAGTGACCTTATACCACAAAACAATAATAGATTATAGACACTTGTAGTCTCTGCTCTCAGGCGACCTGCCCAAACTCTTCATATCATCTTTCCAGAAATTTTTCTGAGAGTTTTGCATCGTGCCTTTATAAAGCTAATGCTTACGAATCATTGGAGAAAATGTTAGCAACCAGGATGATTTGGACTAATTAAAATTCAAGATTTCCCCAGATGTTCCAGTATCAGAAAACTGATTGAGTTAATAAATAATTCTGGTAATTTGAACACAACTAGGTGGTTAATCATTTCTTCTTTTTTAAAAAATTATTTTTACTTATTTATTAGATACAGAGAGAAATTGAGAAGGCAGAGGGAAATAGAGAGGGAAAGAGACAGAGAGATACCTGCAGCCCTACTTCACCACTCAAGAAGCTTTCCCCGTGTAGGTGGGGACCAGGGACTTGAACCTGGGTCCTTGTGCACTGTAATGTACGTGATTAACCAGGTGTGCCACTGCCTGGCCCCTGGTGGTTAATAATTTCTAACTGCCTCTATCAGTGCAGGTGATTGCAGGATAGATGTATGCCTTTTAGTTGTCATTAATTACTAGTTTAACATTGTTTTACTGGCTAATGTTTCTCATAGACAACTTTTTAATTACCTCCTGTTAAGAATTAGCCCTTGTTGCAGGATTCTGATACACATTAAACATCATGTGCATTTTCTTACAGTATTTAATTTCTTTTTTTAATGCTTTTTTATTGTTGTAGTTATAGTTGTTGTTATGGATGCCGTTGTTGTTGGATAGGACAGAGAGAAATGGAGAGAGGAAGGGAAGACAGAGAAGGGGAGAGAAAGACAGACACCTGCAGACCTGCTTCACCGCCTGTGAAGCGAGTCCCCTGCCAGTGGGGAGCCGGGGACTCAAACCCGGATCCTTATGCCGGTCCTTGCGCTTTGCGCCACCTGCACTTAACTCGCTGTGCTACCACCCAACTCCCCATTATTTAACTTCTACAAAGACTATCAAATAGTGCCTTATGCATGACATTTATGTAGCTGTCTTCAAATGACAGGAAAGCTACAAGAAATTCAAATTGATTAAAGTTTGATTACATACTCTTCTGTACCTTTTAAAATAAAATTAGCTGAATGAAAATTAAATAACACCGATGACTATTCATTACTAAACTTTTAGCTTTTTTTTCTCTTTATTTGATAAGACAGAGAAGAATTAAGAAACCAGAGAGAGAAAGACAGATGGAGAAAGACAAGAGACACCTACAGTACTTGCTTGACTGCTTGTGAGGCTTCCCCCTTGCAGGGCACCCTGTGTGTGGGCTTGAACCCAGTACCTTGTGCTTGGTAACAAGTGAGCTTAGCTAGGTGCACCACTACCTGGCCCATCCCTCCATTTATAAACTTTTAAGTAGTAGGATTTGGGTCTTTTATGTTTTTCTGCATCATTCCTTTATGTAAGATTGTTAGCATTGCTTTACCTGGTGCCATTAGGCCTGCTTCATGCATTATGAACAAACAAAAAAAAAAAAAAAGGAAGAAACTCTTTCAGCATAAGTAATAGAAAAAATAAAAACAAACCACTGGGACTAAACCAAACATAAATGTTTCTTCATAGCAAAAGGAACCATTACCAAAACAGAGAGACAGCTTAGAGAGTAAGAAAATAATAATATATCCTATGTCACACAAAAGGCTAATAACCAAGATATCAAAAGAATTCACAAAACTCAGCTATAACAAAAGCTACTAAAATGAAGGAAATAATTGAACAGATTTTTCACCAAAGAAGACATTCATATGGTTAACAGGTATATGGGAAAAAAATGTTCAAAATCACTGATAGAGATGCAAATCAAGAAACAATGAGATATTTTTTTATCTCACCCTAAGTGGTCAGAAAAGTAACATGCTGGAGTAGATGTGGAAAAAAGGGAACCCTTCTATACTGTTAGTGGAAATTCAAGGTGATGCATTGATGAGGAAAACAATTTGGAAATTCCTAAAAACATAAAAAACACATCTACTATATATAACTCAGCAATTCTTGTCTTTGGCTTTTATCCAGACAACATGGAAAGACCTATCTGAAAAGATATGTGCACACCCATGTTAAAAACAATGCTATTTGTAATAACTAATACTTGGAAACAACCCAAATATCCAACAACAGATGAGTTTAAGGATGTTGTGGCATCTATACTCAAAGAAATACTGCATAGCTACAAGAAGCAATCTCATATTCTCCTCTGCTACAACATGGAAGAGATTATAGGGAATCATGTTGAGTAAAATATGCCAGGAGAAGGATTATCTCATTCACCAATTGTATCTAAGAGACAAAATAAAAGACAATCTCAAGCAAATCCTCCACGGACTGTAATCTATCAAGGCAGACTTGAGGACTCAGAAGGAGAGAGCAAGGAGCCCTCCGGCAAGGTTGGGGCATAAACTCCAATTTTATTTCTTTTAAAGTCTATCGTGTCAGATATGAGAATAGCTGTTCCTGCCCTTTTTTTGTGGGCCATTGACTTGTATGATAGTTTTCCATCCTTTCACTTTGAGTTTGTGTTTGTCTTATTGAGTTAGATGGGTTTCCTGCAGACAGCATATAGTTGAGTTATGTTTTCTGATCCATCTTCCTACTCTGTGCCTTTTAATAGGTGAATTCAGGCCACTGACATTTATTGATATCATAGATTGGAGATATTTTAACTCCATTATTGTAGATTTTTAGAGTGTTCTGATATATGGCATATTTATGGTGGTCTGTTTATAGGAAAACTTTCAGAACTTCTTTCAAGGCAGGCTTGGTGATGGTTGATTCTTTCAACTGTTGTTTGTCTGAGAAGGTTTTTATGACAGTCTAGCAGGATATAGTAGTTTTGGTTGAAAGTCTTTCTCATTGAGTACTCGATAGATATCCTGCCATTCTCTTCTGGCCTGTAGTGTTTGTGTGGAGAAGTCTGCTGCTTATCTTATGGGTTTTCCTCTGTAGGTGACTCTTTGTTTTTTTCTTGCAGCCTTCAGGATCCTTTTTTTATCCTTATTCCTTTCTATTCTAAATATTATGTGTCTTGGTGTCTTTAAGTCTGGGTTAATTCTGCTAGGGACCCTCTGGGCTTCTTGAACCTTTATGTCTTTGATGTTGTCTAGACTGGGGAAGTTCTCAGCTATTATGTCCTGTAGAATGCTTTCTTGTCCTCCCTCTCTTCCTCTGGTAAGCCAATAATGCATATATTATTCCTTTTGATGTCATCCCATATGTCTCTGTTGTTGTTTTCAGTATCTCTTAATCTCTTTTTGAGATTTCTTACTTCTTTTTTAGTTGCCGCCAATTTTTCCTCCATCCTGCTAATTCTGTCATCTGCCTTATTTATTCTATTCTCTCTCCCCTCTACTGTTTTTCTGTAGATCTTCTATTTTGCTACCCTGTTGTGGTACTGTATTAGCTTGTTCATCTAGTTGTGTTCTTAGCTCAGCTATTTCATCTTTCAGCTCTCTAATAACCTTGAGATAATTAGTGCTGTCTTCAGAGTCTGATTTGTTGTTTCTGCATTCTGCTGACAATTCTCTCAAAATATTTACTCACTCCTGTGACTATTTCCTTAACTAGCATTTGGATGTTGACCTCATTATTTTGTGCTTCAACCTTTGGGGGGGCTTTTAGCTGGACTTTTGTCCTAGTTCATTTCTTCAATATTTTTTCTTGTTGGTTTAACCATTCTATATAGAATATTATGAGGTCCCTCTCTCAGTACTTTTCAAATTACTGATCACTTGTGCCTGGATTGAGTTGTACTTAAATAGTTCATAGCACCAGAGTAAAAGATTCTGGGGTGGGTGGGGTGTCCAAAAAGGATGACAGAGGACCTAGTGGGGGTTGTTTTGTTATGGGGAAAACTTAGAAATGTTATGCATGTACAAACTATTGTATTTACTGTCAAATGTAAAGCATTAATCCTCTAATAAAGAAATTTTAAAAAAAGAGTTCACAATTGTAGAAATTAACAGTTGTTTCAATATTATTTCAATTCCTGAGTTGGAACACAGTGGCTGTTTAAGCCTCCTTTGTTCTTTTTCTTCCCTGTAGGTTATGACAGCCTGAGGGCTTTTAAATTGTAAGTAGGCTTCTTGGGTTAATCACTCACCCCTGACCAAGAGATCAAGCAGGATGGGAGAGAGATAGCACAGTTATTATGCAAAGAGACTCTCACACCCCAAGGATCCAAAGCTACAGGCTCAATTCAGCTTCTCTGCCAAGCTGGGCAGCACTGCTGAGCCTTGTGAGTTTCTAAAAAAGTTATGTTTATTGTCCATAGGTTCTGAGGCAATTATTAACCATGTTCTCATCAGGAGAACAATATGGAGTGGCTCCCACTATACAGACCCACTGCTAGGCCACTGAGGTGAAGCTCCTCTCCTGAGGTTCCTAGTCAGTTCTGTGTCCCCAGATGTCAGCACAGGGTCTCCCCACTGCTGCTCCAGCCTCTGAGGGAAGTAGAAATGGAGATTCACAGTGGCATCTGGTGAGTCTTAGGGGAGTCCTCTCCTCCCTTCAGCAGTCTTTTTGTTGGTAAAAGAGACTGGAGGTGGTGACTCAACTGGTAAACTGCCGGAATGTTACCAGCTGCTCAATCTCTCCTTAGGCTCCTCTCTGTCCACGAGCCACATGTGTTTTCACTCACCATTGGTTTGGTGGGTTCCTGATGTCATTCTAGTCCTGCCTTGTTGTGGTTCCAGGTGATCTCCCTGGGCCTAAATTCTTATTGGTGGAACAAGATGATGGTTTGGTTGAGGGTGAAATGTACTAATACTTATCTTGGTGAAATGTACCCTTGTTACAACAACAATCCTGTCAATAAATTACTTCCTTAATAAGGCAACACTGGCGAGAGATAGCCAGAAATTGAGAGGAAGGGGGAGATAGACAGACAGATAGGTAGATAGATACACCATCAGCACTGCTTCACCACTTGCAAAGTTCCCCCCTGTAGTTGGGGACTGGGAGCTTGAACCCTCATCCTTGCACATTGTAATGTGTGCTCAACCAGGTGTGCCACCACCTGGCCACCTCATATTGTCTTTAATCATCTATATTTACTGAAGTCATTAGCATTCCTACATCATGAAACCAATAAAAGTGGAAATAAATTTCAAGTTCTTTAAATTCAAATGAAGAGTCATTGATATTACTGTTAATGCTTATTCGCTATCTTGAGATGCTCTAGGTAGGGATAAGCCTTAAGCTTTCTCTTCTCTCAGTACATAAAACTTTCAATAGTTATGCAGAACCACACCCTTTATATAAAACACACATTCTATAGTCCTTAGACAGAGATTATAAAAGCATATAGCACAAATTTGATTTAGATAAGCCAAGGCATTCTCACATTATCCAATAGTTTGGGAGGGCCATGATAAAAACCTGAACTAGGTTTATGCACCTAAAATCTGTGTCTGCCTGTCCTTTGCTATTACCACAGGGGATTAGGGATGGGTGAACCCGGCCATGTTTTGGGTTCGTCAAACATCTTGAACTACTTTTCCAATGTTCTGGGTTAGGCAAAACCCAAAATGTGTTTTGCCAAGCACATTTTCTCTTAATTCTTAAACCCAAGAGTATTTTAAGGTAAATTTAATCCATATGCTTCTGATTCATTTATACTAAACTCATCAAAATGTTCTGTCTTAAGAACTATTTGATGTTCAAGAAGTTTTTTTGAATATTTTATAAGCCTTTTAGAGTCTAACTCATTGGGCTTTTACATTCAGCTAGGCCAAGAGCAAGTGAACTTGAACCCCAGATTGATCAACGCTAGATGCAAAGTCCTAATAGCAATGTTTGTGGAAGTTGTGAACTGAGTTGCATGTAGTCCAACGCTTGGTAAGAATATATATTGACATTATTTTTGCAAAATGTAGATTGTGTAACACAATAAGTAGTGAACAAAATGCAAAATAGGGCATGGAAATATAAAGAGGCCAAGTGACAAGTAATTCAAAGCAGACTGAATGTCTGTTCTTTAGCGAGAACCAGGCACGAGCTAACATAATGGAGGATGACACTGCATCTGTTTTCATTTTTCTTTCTTTTGAGAAGACTTTCTTCTTTTTGGACTGCATTTAGATTTCTCTACAAGTTCTCTCCCATTTCTATCTTTTGGACATTCACAGAATATGCAACTAGCATTGTAACACTCATGAAATACAAAGAAATTATGTTAATGGCATACAAAAGGGTTATTTTTGTTATGAAAAAAACTGAAGTATACTACAGCTTGCTAAGATATCACCATAACTTTTAGGTTTACTAAGGAGATTTACTATAAAATTCTTTATCAATTTTCAACTCATAAAGTTAGGTTGGATAATACTTATTAAAATTTATAATAAATAGTATTCCATTTGACTATATTTGAAAGCTTTGTTTTATTTCTCTCACTGTTATTTTTATATGACTGAAAAGATAAGGCTATGTGTAAGGTAGGCTTAAATATCTAATATAATGGTAGTCAAGTTTATAGAAATAAAAAAAGCTCAGTAGTAAGGCAGAGGAGAGAAAGTAGAAATATTTTAATGTCACAGAGAAAATATTTATCACATACTAAACAATGAAATACTGCTTTTACTTTTCAGCTCTGAAAATAAATTAAAAACCAAACCCAAACACTAAATAAAGTAAAAATCAATAATAATTTTAGCACAAGCTTTGACAGTTACACATGAAAAAAAAAGTTTGTTTTCCCTACTGTTGTTAGTTTAAAAAGCACTTTACTGGCTTTCAAAAACAGACTGTTGAAATAAGACACGGATGATAATAAAATGTCTTTAGAATCATTATCTGAATTTTTCTATATTCTTTTTCAATACATTTTTCAATGAACATACCCAGGAAAATGAGGAGGCAGAAACAAGTGTATAGCAATTGAAGTTTTTGCTAAAATGACATGCTTGAAAATTTCCCCTTTTTCTTTTACCTTCTTTTACCTTCTTCTCAATTTCTGCTTACGAATGTCAGCATAGGATTTGAGTCTTTAAGAATTAAGACTTCAGGGGGACACAAAACAGCTTACTCTGATAGTTTGCTGCTTTGCTCTGTTGCATTACTTAGCCTTGAGCCTGGCCCTCACCACACTGAAGGAATATTTGGTCTCTCTCTCCTCTCTCTCCCCTTTTCTGTTTCTAAGTAAAATAAATGAATATGTAAATAAGAGTTAAGATTTCAGAGTTAATGTATTTTAGTTTTTTTAAATATTTATTTATTCCATTTTGTTGTTCTTGTTTTATTGTTGTAGTTATTATTGTTGTTGTTGTTATTGATGTTGTTGTTGGATACGGCACAGAGAAATGGAGAGAGGAGGGGAAGACAGAGAGGGGGAAAGATAGACACCTGCAGACCTGCTTCACCACTTGTGAAGTGACTTCCTTGCAGGTGGGGAGCCAGGGGCTCGAACCAGGATCTTTATGCCGGTCCTTGTGCTTTGCGCCACATGTGCTTTGTATTTTAGTTTTTAACCCTGTTAGCCCTATTGAGTTGCATGATTTTGTCATTTAATCTTTCTTTGATCTCAAGTTTCTCCTCTGTAAAATGAGAACAAAATACAGAAAAATTGAACAGAATTAATAATAATAAAAATATATGAAAAACATTAAATCAATTGGACTATAAGACATGGTAAGTGCCAAATAAGCCTGCTTCTGCTTATATTGTCAGCAATGGATTATTCACCACAAGAAAAAGCAAAGCATGCTTTACTGCCTCAGGTTCTGGTTGTTGCATCAAACCCACAATTTTTCAATCAAACATTAATTAAGGAGTTTCCGTGAAGTCACTTTATAGACGTGATGGAGGTTCATATTCTGTTTGTTGTGTTAGGTAAAACAAATCATCGTAAATAATCTGAATGACCCTGATTCGGTCTGTTGGAAGACTTAAAGAGATGTGTTATTATTCCCTTAAAGAAGAATTTCTGCTCTGAACACTAGCTCCTGACCAAGAGTTGTAGTGTTCTCTTCTTAACACCCTGAACTCTGGATTTTGGACAGGCCAAGACACTCCCCATAAGTACACAGGTCAATTTCTTGCAGTGAATCTCATAATAAAAACCTCTGGATTTTGCTTCTCTGTTTGAACTCTGGCTGAAAACAAGACTCGAATAAATTCATTCAGAAAATACTCACCAAGGATATTCAATATTATTAAAGAATTGATCTAGATGCCAAGGCCTCTATAGAGAAAATACTAAAATAGTGTCCCAGTCATTACTGAACCAATATAGAATATTTCCTAAAACAATAAAGTGCATAATTCCTAAATGAACTGAAATACATACAAACCCAACTGAAGTAAAAGTCAAATGAGGCTGAACATTAGATTTAAATTTTCTAGATTTCATATGGGAACAGCTACATTTTTAACCAAATTTCAGTCAGATACATGTTGATGTAGTGAATGCTTTCTTTTTTTTCTGTTAGCTTCCGCAGTATTGAGAATACAGATTCTGTCATTTTATCTAGTGAAAACCACACAGTAACCACACAGTGCACTTCCTTAGTTCTTTGTATTCATTCAACAAGTAGAGATTCACTGCTTTGCCTTTAGGTACATAAACTGGGAGGAAGCAGGCACAAAAGGGCCATTTTACCTGATTTCTGGCCTCTTGTATTGTGCAAATGAGTACTACTGACAATGCAGATTGCTTGGTTATGTATGTAGCTCCTCATTCACGTGACGAACATAAATAGTTCACATACTTGGTGGAAGTGTTTAATCACTAGTTGCGCTTATCAGAACAAGAATCATACGCTTTAAAAGCTTTTTTTTTAATTAAGTTTTTATTTATTTATTTATTTATTTTCCTTTTGGTTGCCCTTGTTGTTTAACATTGTTGTGGTTATTAATGTCGTCGTTGTTGGATAGGACAGAGAGAAATGGAGAGAGGAGGGGAAGACAGAGAGGAGGAGAGAAAGACAGACACCTGCAGACCTGCTTCACCGCCTGTGAAGCGACTCCCCTGCAGGTGGGGAGCTGGGGGCTCGAACTGGGATCCTTACGCAGGTCCTGGAGATTTGGGCCAAGTGCGCTTAACCCGCTGTGCCACCGCCCGACTCCCTTTTTTTTTTTTTTTTTTTTTTACCAAGGAACATTTAAAAGAAGTGCTAAAATGTTGGGACCGATGACACCCTTTTGTGTATGTTTTAAAATTTTAAATCCTGAAGGAAATTAGCATTAAGTGGGCACATCTGAAAAGGACATACCCTTCCAAATTGAAAATGCTGCCACAGTTTATTCTATTAAAACTATTACTGTCTGTTTGTTCTGCCTTATTCCAGTAGTAGACTGTAGTCAACCTTTAAATGATGAGTATTTAAATTCACAAAAGTTTGTTCTGATTTCTCATTTGTAATTTAAAATTCTCTAAGAATTGGCTCTTGGATTGGAAAGAAATCAGATGAGCTTTTCCATGACTTTGTCTCCTCAAGTCCACTCCTTTCCCCACAAGCAATTTATAGAACCATTTCACACATGTCTGGTTGCCAGCTCTTTGGCAGTCAGTACTCTCCTGGAATTTGATAAAGGATTAATTAGATTTTTTCAGTAAGAGTTTCCTTCAATTATAAATGGGAATGCCCTTTTACTGAATTGCGTCAGGACAAGACAAAAAATATCTTTGCTTTAATTTTTTAAGTTGTCATTTAGGTGACAGAAGGTCTGCAGGAGCCTTTTAAACATGAATGCTATCTATATTTCCATACACTTAAAAAAAAAGAAAACTTGTAAAAACAATTTTGATAACATTAAGCAGAAAGTGGATTATGAAATCCTTAATATCTCAGACTTTAATAATTTGAAAGCTTGAAAACAATTGCTGTTTTGTGGATTTCCTTTCTTTTTTTAAATCTTTTTGTTTTCATTGTATTTATTTATCGGATAGTCAGAAATAGAGAGGGATCGAAGGAAAGAGGGGGTGGGAGGAAAGGAGGGAGAGAGAGAGAAGAGAGAGAGCGAGAGAGAGAGAGGAGAGACCTGCAGTCCTGCTTCACCACTTGTGAAGCTTCCTCCTGCAGGTGCGGACTGGGGACTTGAACCCGGGTCCTTGAGCAATGCAACATGTGCACTCAACCAGGTGCGCTACCATCTGCCCCCTAGATTTCCTTTCTTTTTAAAGAAAAATACGTTTGTAGAATGATTGGCAAATATAAATAGATATCCAGGGAAGATACTACAGGAAACTTTTCTACATTTTAATAGTATCCATGTAAAATCGAAGGACACAGGAAGCGAGCCAATCCTCAATCTGATACCATCAAAACAACTGTTTGTTGCAGAACTTAGTATTACTTTCCACAAATGGAATGCTGGCGTGTACCAAAAAGCCTTTTTAAGACTGGATTTTCCCGGCTCCCCACCTGCAGGGGCGTCGCTTCACAGGCGGTGAAGCAGGTCTGCAGGTGTCTATTTTTCTCTCCCCCTCTCTGTCTTCCCCTCCTCTCTCCATTTCTCTCTGTCCTATTCAACAACAACATCAATAATAACTACAACAATAAAACAAGGGCAACAAAAGGGAATAAATAAAATACGGATCTTCTACTGTTAGTTTAATGTTACAGTCACTGAAATGATTTTCAACACTAAAGCATCCACATTGAGTTTTATATTATAGTAAATGTTAAGAATTTAGAGTTAGGCCCTGCAAACTACCTCACTCAGGAGTCAAGCCCCGCCCCCACCACACTGAAAGAAACTTAGGTACTATAATCTCTTTCGCTCTCTCTTTGCCAGTCTCACTTCCTCTTTGTCTCTATTGGAAAGAAAGAAAGAAAAAAAAAAGAATAATTGTTATCACGTTTCCTGGGCATTCTTTTTCTCTTCAATTAGTCCACTGTAGCTAAGTGTAGGCACTTAGCTCATTTTTTGAGTCATAATGGAACACTCTGTCTTATTGCTTGAACTCCATAAACACCCTTCACTAATTAGTCTAGTTTTATTATGCTGAGAAAATAGAAGTACCACAAGTTAATCACGTCTTATGACTTATCATGGAAAGGATTCATGTAAAACTAAAGAAGCATAAAGAAAAGACAAAAGATCTTGATATCACCTCATTTAAAAAGTTACATAGTTTGCAAAAAAAAAAAAAAAGTCAAATAGAATGAATCTTCAATGTAGTTTTCTCTAGGTTTCCACTGGGAAAAGTGTTCAGAGGAATAGAATGTTTACACACAACCAAACAATAGGTCAATTCAAAGTTAGGTACAGCGGAAAATATTGAAGGACAATCTGTAAGCAGTTAGAAGACAATGGAACTTTGAACTGTAAGCAGTTATGTGCTATCGTGAACGAGTCATGCCAGACTACGATAATGGACTCGTTTGATAGTTCCACAACTAACTGGATGAAGAAGAGGGGACCAACGTCATATAGCTGGGCTCCAGTGAAGCATTTGAAACAGTGGATCATGAACTTTTACTTGCGAATTAATTATAGTTGCTTTGCATGAGAACAGAGACACATGTACTAGCAGCTGGCTGAAAGATCATAAACAAAAGTAAGAATCGATGGTGTCAAATCCAGCAGGAGGCTGACTGTAGTGGGATTTCCCAGCGGTCAGAGTTTTGTAACACTCTACGCAGTCGCGAGGAAACAGTTTTCCCTCCATGCATTTGCAGTCCAAGTGTTTTCAGAGGTACAAAGAAAGTAATTAGACCTGAAAATAATATATCAATTGAATCCATACGCAGTTTAGAATTTGTAAACCTGATTTAAGCTAACTTTAAAAATGTTATACAAGGACTCTGGTGGTAGTGCAGCGGGCTAAGCGCACGTGAGCAAAGCGCAAGGTAATGTTAGGATTCTGGTTTGAGCCCCGGGCTCCCCACCTGCAGGGGAGTCGCTTCACAGGCGGTGAAGCAGGTCTGCAGGTGTCTCTCTTCCTCTCTGTCTTACCCTCCTCTTTCAATTTCTCTCTGTCTCTACCCAATAACTAATAAATGAATAAATAAAAATGTTATACAAAAGTGTATGCGCATATAATAGGGAGCAGAGACACAATAGATCAGTTACTTTTTTAAAAAAGATTTTAAAAAATATTTATTTGTTTATTCAATTATTTCCTTTTGTTGCCCTTGTTGTTTTTATAGTAATTATTGTTGTTGTTATTGATATCGTCATTGTTGGATAGGACAGAGAGAAATGGAGAGAGGAGGGGAAGACAGAGAGGGGGAGAGAAAGACACCTGGACTACTTTAGGTGTTCAGTGTTGGAAGAGAAGAAGTTAAACTGTCCCAATCTGTGGACAACATGAAAAAATATTTATACATATAATATCCTTGAGTGTCCAGTAGAGAAGTCCTGGATATTACTGAACAATATAGCAAAATGGCAGGCTACAAATAAGTATACAAAAATCAATGGCATTCCTCTATGCAAACACTGGATTATCATCAGAAGAAATAAAGACATCAATCCCCTTTACCACAGCAGCAAAAATAATAAAATATTTGGTAATGAAAGTTAACGAAGGAAGTGAAGGACTTATACAGTGAAAATTACGAATCACTCCTCAAAGAAATAGGAAGAGACAAAAAAATGGAAACACCCCATGCTCATGACTTGGCTGACTCAACATTATAATACAGATTTTTAACAGGAGTAGTTCTCAAAATTAATCTTATATAAAAGAGTGATTTTATATATAAATTCACAATGGAATATGCTAAGTCTATTTTCCAAAATGTGGCTTACGTGTTTTAGGAGGTATGCAATTATATTTATGTTTTTGTATATACTGGTGGAAAGAAGCTATTAAGTCCATAACATAAATATGATCTATAATATTTTTACTTAGCTTATAGTAAGTAAGTCATCTAAAGAATAAGATTCAGAAAAAATAAAGCTTCACATTTCAGGTATATGTAAGTATTACACAAGGAAAAAACATACTGTTTGCCATTGAAACTATGATATTTTAAATTATATTACAGAGTGACCTATTTAGATAACACAGGTAAGAGTTTTAAGGAAAAGATTAAAACTGTAAGCGAACAATCAAACAGAAATAACTTTTGGGAGTCAGGTGGTTAGCTCAGCAGGTTAAGCGCAGGTGGCGCAAAGTGCAAGGACCTGAGTAAGGATCCTGGTTCATGCCCCCGGCTCCCCACCTGCAGGGGAGTCGCTTCACAGGCGGTGAAGCAGGTCTGCAGGTGTCTATCTTTCTCTTCCCCTCTCTGTCTTCCCCTCCTCTCTCCATTTCTCTCTGTCCTATCCAACAGCAACGACATCAATAACAACAACAATAATAACTACAACAATAAAACAAGGGCAACAAAAGGGAAGAAATAAGTAAATATTAAAAAATAAATAATTTTTGTGGTTTCCTGTATAGTCCCCAAATTTCTGAACTCTAGAAAGTAGCTCTTGAACATTTCTTTTCTCCTGTCCCTTCCCCTCTCCTCCCCCCGCTTCCCTTCCTTTTTCTCCCTTTTGTTTCCTTTACTCTCTCATTTCTTTCTTCCATTCTTTTTCTTTCTCTTACTTTCTTTTTTCTTTATTTCTTCCTTTTTTTTTTCTTTCTTCTTCTTCCTCCTCCTCCTCCTTCATTGAGTGAAAGAGACCACAGTACATTACTGTGGCACTGGGCTTGAACTTGGGTTACCCACATGGCCAAGCAGCGTGCTAGCCAAGTGAACTATTTTGGCAGTCCAGCACTTTAAACTTCACCAAAAACCAAAATTGTAACATAGCAAAATAAACTGAAGAATATCTTGGTTTATTCCACAAAATTTAACTTTATAAAATGATGTATCTCAACTTATGTATCCCTTCCAATTTTTAAACATTGATAGTATAAAGTAAAAAACACTATACTTACAGTGGAAAAAATTATTCTTCTTTTTTTTTTTTCCTCCAGGGTCATTGCTGGGCTCGGTGCCTGCACCATGAATCCACCGCTCCTGGAGGCCACTTTCCCCCCTTTTGTTGCCCTTGTTGTTGTAGCCTCCTTGTGGTTATTATTATTACCATTGTTGATGTTGTTCGTTGTTGGATAGGACAGAGAGAAATGGAGAGGAGGGGAAGACAGAGAGGGGGAGAGAAAGACAGACACCTGCAGACCTGCTTCACCACCTGTGAAGCGACTCCCCTGCAGGTGGGGAGCTGGGAACTTGAACCAGGATCCTTACGCAGGTCCTTGCGCTTTGTGCCACGTGTGCCTAACCCAGTGCACCACCGCCTGACCCCCAAAATTATTGTTCTTATAAGACATGGGAACTATAGCTATATCACAAATATAGTTTGATATATTATAGAAAGCAGGTATATAAAGAGCACATTTTCTGCTTAAAGCATGACTCATTCAGAAGCAAGTTGCTGTTCTAAGATGACACCACCTTTTACTTTGATTTATAGAAGCTAAAGAAATAAAGTCATCAGATAGGACGGCGCTATAGTAAAATGCACACATTAAGAAAAGGCAGATTTAAAAACTATTTATCCAAGAAATTTTGGGATTGCACAACAACCTCCCAAGGGTAAAGGGGGGATTTACATCAATGGTTGCACTGAAAATTCACCCTGATGAGAACTGAGGCCAATAGTTAAGAGAGTATTCTCACAGGAGAAATTAGATGACCTGCCATGCCCTTTCCGGTTCTTATTTATACGATTCTGTTGTCCTCATAATCATGATTCTGGAAAACAAACTGCTGGCAACTTAACTGTTTTTAGTTATATCCTTGGGAGTTGCCTGGCTGTGTTCAGCTAGTGTTAAGTTGAACTGTCATTTCCAAACATGGTGAAATAAGGAACTAGAATGCCCGGATCCTAGCCTTTCCTTGAATATTTCTTCGCATTGAGGCAGCGTTACTAATTCTCAAACTTTTTTTTTTTAGTAAAGAATAAATAAGCACTACCGTTAGCATTCTAGATGGAATTATAATAACAACAATAACTCTGTCTACAAATAGCAGCTTTGCCGTAATTTTCAGTTTGAATAAGGATCATAAGACCCTCACCTTATATTACCAACCATAATTGCAGCACGCTTTTACTCATTGATCCATTAATCCTTTCATGTGAGGACAAGAAAGGAGAACACAATGTGAAATGAGGACTAGACAACATGTACTGCCATCAAAGCAAAAGTCTCTGGGGAATGTAGGGCAGGAAGAAGTGCAGGAGAAGGAGGGATCCTGACTCTTAGTGAGACGGTGCCCATGTGGCAACAGACACACTGTAAACCATTAACCCCCCACTTAAAAAAAAATGACGACATTAAAGAGAAAGAAACATTTCCTAAATGTCTGATCCTACTGTGGGAATGATAATGAATAACAAAAATGTCATATTGCTGACAAGTGCTAAAATTATGAATGTGGTTATTATATCCTGAGTAAGTGATAACTATTGACTTTGAATTTCTATTGCTTTGGGTACCCTGGAAAAGTGGGTACCCAAGAAAGAGTGACTTGAGTAGGCATATTGTTCTACATAACAGATTGCTATGAACAATACAATGTGGTCTTGTTCCTTACCCTGAAGTTAAAGCTGATGCCTTTTTTTTATCACTAGCATATGGCTATGTATATAAAAATCCAAAACAAGTAAAGCAATCAGCCCATCAATTGGTTATTTTGTTTATACAAAATCAAGAGTCAATTGGACTGACCCCCCCCCCCATCTTGGATGTTTAGGCATCAAATATGTAACCCAGATGCCGGCTGGGTCAACTGTCCTGCTTGCCATCAAGATAATGTTGCCCTGAAGCTTGATACCCACCTTGTGAAAGGCTGAAACAAATCAGACTGTCATGGAGATTCAGGTAGTTTGAACTCTAGTGGTCATTCCTGCTGTGAACACTTTCTGGGTTTCTGTCCTTTTTTTCTACCTTGTCCTTCCAGATTTGGATTTCAGAATTTTATTTTTCCTTCACACAACTAAAATGCAGCCCATTTGCATGAAGCATTCATGCATATAGAGAATATTTTAGGAAGACTGTAAAAAGTGAGGATTAAGAGGGAGAAATGTCTATCTATTGCAGAAGGAATAGCTTCACATTTATTCAGCGGCCACATGATTCTCTCAGACCGACTTCTGGATGTATTTTGCACCATCTTTCTGCTGCTCTGGAACTGCGCTTTTGGCAAAAATTTGTAATTTATATGCAGATCACAGGATTTAAATAATAAGGTTGTTCATAGTAGGAAAATTAATGAAGAAAAAAACCCCAAAGTTTCTTAATGTGCATGATTACATCAATAAGGATTGTCTATATGATACTGAACAGTGTTGAATATATATACTTGAAAGGAAAGGTCTCTCATAAAGTCAAAGAAGTAAACAAAGCATACCAAAATGCTATCTGTGGTTCGAGCCCTCGGCTCCCCACCTGCAGGGGGGATCTCTTCACAGGCGGTGAAGCAGGTCTGCAGGTGTCTGTCTTCCTCTCCCCCCTCTGTCTTCCCTTCCTCTCTCAGTGTCTCTCTGTCCTATTCAACAATGACAACAATGACAATCACAACAACAACAATAAGACAACAAGGGCAACAAAAGGGGGAAAAATAGCCTCCTTTGCTGTATCATACACACCGTCACCATATTTTATGTTCTTTGACGTATTTGCATATAGCTATGCCACCGGTTGCTTTTGTTCTCCCTGGACTATGGAGGACCCTCCAACAATTCAGCTGCACTATTCCAGCCCTTAGGTCCATGACTGTTCAACAATTTCTTCGGCTTTGTATGTTAACTCTCTTTTCAGCCACCAAGTTCTACATGCTAGCAGGACGCCAACCAGACTTCCCTAGATAGAGAACCCCACCAATATGCCTTGGAGCTCCGCTTCCCCAGAGCCCTTCCCCACTAGGGAAAGAGAGAGGCAGGCTGGGAGTATGGATCCACCTGTCAACGCCCATGTTCAGCAGGGAAGTCATTATAGAAGCCGGACCTTCCACCTTCTGCATCCCACAGTGACCTTGGGTCCATACTCCCAGAGGGATAAAGAATAGGAAAACTATCAGGGGAGGGGATGGGATACGGAGATCTGGTGGTGGGAATTATGCGAAGTTGTACCCCTCTTATCCTATGCTTTTGTCAATGCTTCCTTTTGATAAATAAAAAATTTAAAAAAGAAAAAAATAAAAATAGCCTCCGGGAGCAATGAATTTGTGGTATGGGCACTGACCTCAGTGATAACCCTGGAGGCAAAATAAATAATTAAAATAAATAAAAATTCAAAAATGATATCTGTGATATGTGTCCATTTTGGGAAGTAAATAAATATATTTTGAACTGGGTGTATACTGCAAAATGATGACACCAGTTCTTTTTTAGAGCAAGGTCAGACTAGTGGGGAAGTTTTCCGTTTTAGTTTTATAGTTTAGTAATTTAGATGTCTAAAGAAATGTCTAGTGACCAGCTGAGCCGCCGTGTATTTAGTATTTAGAAGTTCTTACTATACTTTCCTCCTTTATGCTTCAGGTTCTGTCACCGAAGAACCCGTCTATGCTCTTGCCACACGCCAAGCGGGGTTCCCAGTGAGACCCTTTCCGCTTCCCGCCGCTGCAGCTGCTTTTCCTGTTGCCTCACTTGAGTCTTGATTGGGACACCACCTCTTCAAAGATGCCTCCTGTGGCCACTTTACAAAATCAAGCTAACCCGCCTAGCCGCTCTGTCTCTGATGTCCTGTTTTATGTGCTTCACGGCACAGAACAGTCTGGAATTAGGTGTGTGGGGGTGTCCACTAGAACAGTCGCTTTATGAGAACAATTTTTTTTTTTTAATGTATGAATGAAAGACTGAACTCCTTTAGGTGATCCGTGCTGTCCTCTTGGTTTGCAACAATCCATGAATTTATAAAGAGGAATGCACTTCTTTCCTTTCCTACATTTTTGTTTCTTTACTTTTCTTATCTTTATTATTATACATAGTACCTTGACTTCCTTTGATTTGGTATTTATTCTTTAAATTATTTTGTCCTGGTTTTGTACTTCTTTACAGAACTGTACCTCCAGTGTTAAGGGTAGGCTGACCCAGTTTCCCTTCAGGAACTAGGGGCAGTCCCTGCCATTGCTACTTTATAGTGAGAGCAAGGTCCTGGAGAGGCCCTTGAAAGGGATTATGGAGACATCACTGGAAGTGACCAGTGATGGTGGACAGAGGAGTCTGTCAGAGGTCTCAGCCCACAGTCTATACAGGAGAATCCCAGGGTACCTTGACTTGGGCCCCAGGTGATGGGGTGGCCTTGTAGTGACCAAAGAGGCCGTCCTTAAGTAAGCCGGTCTCTTGCTCTTTTCCAGTTTTTGTACTCCCTTACTTATCTGGCGAGCTCAGTATTCTCTCAGCTTTTAAAACACTAAGGATCATTTGTTGTAAACAAACTGCTCTATGTGGTCTGGCCTCAAGGTGAGGACAAAATACCCCTAGGATTTTAGAGGGGTCTAAGTTAGCGATGTTATTACATTTACCTATTTGATGATTCTAATAAAGGTTGTCACAGAGACAATTATTGTCCTTTAGTGTGATATATATATATATATGTCATTGGCCACTATAGCTCTTGGCAAACTGTATACTTTTTTACTTGTAAATATTATAAAGGGGTGGCAATCAGGCTGATGCTATCAGAGAGATTAGTAGCTGCATGGATGCATTGGATCGACCTTCTCGTGGTGCATCCCATGAGTACCCATTCATTGGGGAAACTGACGATCCTTCCTAGCCGACTGAATCCACATGGATCCCAGTCACTTTCAAAGCCAGCGACAAGCAGCTCCTGACAGCTTTCAACCTGACCTGTTGACTGGCTACGGAAGAAGGGCAAATGCTAGAAGAAGAAGTAGCTACATCTTACTTTCTTTTGTATAGTTAGTTGAGTGGATAGGTTGAGGGGTATGAGGTAAGGGTTATGAAAAGAGAAGGTCTAGACCTAAGTAGTAAATGTCTGACAAAAAATTTACAGTGCCTTCTTTGAGCCATACTAGCAGGTTGCCAAGCTTCTTATGTCTAAGTGTAATCACAGAGCACTATCAAGCACTTTTACTTTGGGGTAAAAAATAGTCGCCCCTAACTTAGGTAGACATGTACCCCCTGAGGCCTTACCCTATATTTAGGATCTGTAACTTTGTTAGAGAGTGTGATAGACTTTAAAAAAAAAAAACTGAATTGTTTTCTTTCAACATGACATTTCAATTGCTGAGTCTGTAAAACTGTTTAGCCAAATTTTTATTGTGTAAAAGGTGAATCCCAAATGAATTACTAGTACTACTTTTTGTTATCTAATTTTTAGAAATTAGCCTAGTATTCTGACTAGGCAAAGTAATTTGTGATGTTAAAGCCTACTCCTTCAAGATCTGGCTCACTGCCTGTGCTTAGGTGGTTGTTCAACCCTGTTGCACTTCAATTTCCTTCTCTATAGAATAGAAAACAAAAGTATCCACCACTATTACCACTGTAAGACTTCACCTACATGTGAACTACTGACATCTTCAGAAAATGGAACAAAAATTCAAAGATACACATAGCATATTTTAAATTTTTTTAGAATTACTAAAGTAATAATAAACTATGAAATAAAAATGTCTTCTTTTCTACATTACAAATGTATTTAAAGTTAAAATTCTGAAATTCTTTATGTTCTGTTCTGGTGCATGTGGACACCAGAAAAAGTATAGACCATCTTTTCCACCCATCTTTTTTTTTTTTTCCCCCACCCATCCTTGATCCCACTCCATACCCTGGGGGGTTTTCAAGAATGTGTGAAGCTACTTCAGTTACATTCCTAAGCTGGATAGACACTCAGTAGATAATCATCACTGGGCCATTCCTCCTCAGTCAAATGAATTTATAGGCCAGAAGCACAAGATTATTTCAGAAGGATGGACCCAGGGACAATCCCCGTGTAGATACTGAAAGTAAGCTGGAAGATAAAGGATTCTAGAAATGTGGACAGGCTGAAAAAAATTACAGGTGAAATCTTACTCTCTGTAACAACATGAGTGAAACTGGGGAGGGGAAAGTTAAATGAAATGAGAACAAGAAAGTCAAATATCAGGTGATCTTATTCATGTGTGAGATATAGAGAAATAAAAGAAATGACTGGCAAATCCAAACCAGAATTCTTACTATGGAGAACTAATTTTACCATAAAGAGACATAGGATTTGAAGCAAAATGGCGTATGTGAAGGAGGGAAATCTTATGGATTATGGTGGAAAGATATCGGTATTTTTGGTGGTGGGTTTGACAGACTCACATAGATCTGAAGAGGAATAAACCTGTTTCATCAAAACATATAAAGTGTAGGAGTTGTGTGGTGATGTGCCTGGTGGAATGCAGCTGTCACCATGTGGCTCTTTCTTCCCTCTCAATTTGCCTCTGTCTCTTATCAAAAACCAAAAATAAATAAATAAAGTGAAAAAAAACAAACATAGAAAACAGTGAAGTAAAGTCATTCCAAAATAGAAATATTATTTAAAAATCAATAGAAAGTATTTTCACTTGATTGTGAATGATTCAAATAGTGGTAATTATTAACAGAAGATTGTAATGGGTTTACTTTGGTGATTTCCTGTAATAGACCCTGATGTGCAGAGTAAGACAGTCTTTACCTCTTAGCAAGCACCTATGATACTGTCGACAATACCTTACTATTTTTTGCTAAGAAAAAAAAAAAAAAAGGATGTTGCAATTTTCTTCAATAGTGTGGGGAAAGCTCATAAAACTCATGCCTTGCTTAATAAAGAAAAGCTGTGGGGATTCATGAGTCTTTTGGGAATACAAAGTTAGCAACTACTGTTGTCTGATTTGAACAGTTCTTTTTCTCACCTATCTGGAACACCATCATGGATTTTTAGAGGATTTAAAAGGATACCTATGACAATGCATGTATATCACACAGAGTAATGGTTCACTTTTTAAAAGATCTTTATTATTTGATCAAGTTCATCAAAATGTATTCCAAATCTTAAACCCGAGAAATTATGTAGTATAAGTTAACATATACTGCAAACAAAATAAGTTTAATTTACCTGATTTTTAAATTCTTCTTAGGAAATACACCAATACTTACATTATTTTCATGAGTAATTCAATAATTATTTACAAGATACAAAGGTTATAGGAGTCGAGTTACACATACCCCCACCATACATAGCTCTGTGCCCTCCCCACCTCCTCTCCTAGTTCTTCCCCCTCTCCATCAAGGACAGCCCTCATAGTCCTCATAAAGTCTTAGCAGAAGTTTGACTAATTTTTTCAGACATTCATTTTTCACTTCTTTATATTATATTCTGAGTGAATGATACCCTCTTATAGCTGTTCTTCAGAGAAATGGAAGTTACTTAGTAACAGATATAAACAATAGCAATAATAGAACTTGAACACAAAAATCTGAAGAATAAAATACCTTGATTTTTACCTTACCCACATATTTTTTAAAAAAAAAAAAATGCAGAGTCAGAGGATGGAAGTTAACAGAGTCAATATGTAAAAGACTTCCACACCTGAGGCTCCAGGATTTCATTTTAAATCTAGGCACCACTATAAACCAGAATTGAAGAGTGCGCCAGTGAAAAGAAGAAAAGTAAAAGGAAGAAAGAAAGGAGAAAGACAGGAAGAAAGAAAGAAAGAAAGAAAGAAAGAAAGAAAGAAAGAAAGAAAGAAAGAAAGAGGGAAAGACAAAGGCAAAGAGGATTAGGGAGTGAACAAGGCCTCTTGATACAGGATACCATTGCACTGTCTTACGGACGCTCCAACTTTTCTTTTTCCTTTCTTTCTTTCTTTCTTTCTTTCTTTCTTTCTTTCTTTCTTTCTTTCTTTCTTTCTTTCTTTCTTTCCTTTTTTCCCCTTTTTTAAAGAAAAAGGTAGAGAGAAGAAGAGGGGGCCAACAGACACCACAGCACTGCTCCACAATCCACCTAAAATCCCTATTCTCACCTGCTCTGTTCAAACTTCCTGGTTCCTACTTACTAATTATTTTGCCATGCCACATAACTTTGTCAGGGAATAAGTTGAAGTTCTCTATCCATCTGGGTTATTCTTGGAAAAGAAAAAGATAAAAAAAAAAAATAACAACATTATACAATGTTATAGACATTAGCCCTCCAGTCTAAGATTTTGACCCAGAACTGATTCATAATCCCCTGGAGGGGAAAAAAAAAATCACCAGACAACTTTTAATTTGTAAAGTCAGGTAAGGTATTTTCTTTAAGAAAGACTCCCTCCCATTCAAGAATGGTAGGGAGGGGCAGACAGTGGTGCCCTCGTTAGGGTGCACACATTGCCATGCACAGGTCCTGTTCTCCAGTGTCTGGTCTCCAACTGCAGCAGGGAAAGCTTCACAAGCAGATGAAGCAGTGCTGCAGGTATCTCTCTTTCTCCAACCTTCTCTTCCTCCGCATCCCCTTGTAGTTTATGTCTCTATCCATAAGAGAAAGAAAAATGTGGTAGTCAGAAGCAAGCAGTGGCTTAGTGTGCAGGCACTGAGTCCCAGAAATAACCCTGGTTAAAAAGAAAGAAAGAGAAAAAGGGAGAGAGAGAGAGAGAGAGAGAGAGAGAGAGAGAAGAAAGAAAGAAAGAAAGAAAGAAAGAAAGGAAAAAGGGAGAAAAGGGGGGGCCTTGGAGGTAACACACGAGGTTGAACTGTGGTTCTTGAGTACAAGAACCACAGTCCCCACCAGCATAGCAAAAGCTTTGTGAGTATGAAGCATTGTTTCAAGTCACTCTCTCTCCCTCTCCCTCTCCCTCTCTCTCCCCCTTCCCTCATTATTTCTGGCTATCTCCATCCAATAAGTAAACATAATTTTTTTTAAAAGCATGACAGAGAGTGAGGACTCAGTCTGTATGAGAAAATAAAATTGCTCTCTGAACAACCTGCATGTGCAGCTTTTACAGAAAAAAAAGAAAGAAGCATTCTTAAGGAAGCAAAAGAAACATATGATGATTGATCGATGGAGGAAGAATCTACAGGAGAGCTAAGGTCTTGCACCAGGAACCCACCAGTTTGGAGTCAGGAGTTAACTAAAAGAAAGGACTGAGTCTTCTTGCTTGCTTCACAGACCTTGGTCTTCTGTGCTGAGAGGCGAATGTAGTTTCAGTGACAACATTACCTCAATCTGGTTACCTGAAACTGTAACAGATGATTTGCTAACTGGTGTTTCATTCTTGGTTCACTAGCTTTGTAAGTTAGCCTGCCAATCTTTCACTTGCTTTGTTGTCCTTCTGAGGTCTCTGAAACCTCCTGCATAGGAAGTCAGTTCAATGACCCTTATCTTGAACAATCACGGAGAGAATTACCACGTTCACGGGAACACCAAGTAGCATATACATTAGACATACATTCCAGTGCCCAACAATTAGAACGTTGTAGAATTACAGCAAGGGAAACAGGCTCATTGTCACTTTGATGACCAGAGATGTCTGTTACTATCATGTCTTCATTTATCTTTCTTTTTATAATTTTTATTTTTATACCTCTATTACCCTGCATGATTTCCAATACTTGCCCTTTTTTCCCTTTCACCTTTTTCCCCACCCCCACCTCTTCCACTGACAAATACTAGTCTGTTTTCTGTGAGTTTATTTTCATTTTGTTTGGAGATTTAAAACAGAAAAGATATTTTAGGGTATTTTTTTTTCTGTCTGACTTATCTCTAGCACAAAACATTTAAAATTCCATCCATGTCTTCAGAAATAGCAAAATTTTGTTTTTCTCCTGGCCGAATAATGGCATTTTGTATAGCCTCTGCTTCACCTGCTCTACACAGTCAAGCACTGGTGAATATTCATGTCTAAGTCTGCCATGCCTTGGCCATTGTAACTATGTTACAGTGAACGCTGAGGTGCATATTTTTTTTAGTTAGTTCTTTTGTTTCCTTCAGGTAAACAGTGAAATTCACGAGGCATATAGTAACTCTCTTCTTCATGTTTGAGGAAATTGCATATTGTTTTCCATAATGTCTGTACCAACTTACATACCACCAACGATGTATAAGGATGTACTTTTGGGAGTTGGGCAGTAGCACAGCAAGTTAAGTGCACTTGGCACAAAGACCAGGGCAAGGACCCCAGTTCGAGCCCCTGGGTCCCCACTTGCAGGGGAGTCGCTTTACAGGTGGTCAAGCAGGTCTGCAGGTGTCTATCTTTCTCTCCACCTCTGTCTTCCCCTCTTCTCTCCATTTCTCTCTATCTAACAACGATGACATCAATAACAACAATAATAACTACAATAACAATAAAAAACAAGGGCAACAAAAAGGAAAATAAATACATATAAAAAATTAAAAATAAAAAGAATGTACTTTTTTTCACAGCCTTGTCAACAGTTCCAGTATTTTTTGTTATTGGCTTGGTCATTAGTGCATGATCACCACATAGGTAAAGTGACATCTGATTGTAGCTTTGATTTGAATTTCTTTGTTGATTATACTGAGCATCTCCGTGTACTAGTTTGTCATTGTACCTACGTATTTGGAAAGAGGTCTATGCAGATCTTCTGTCCATTTTTAGTCAGAATTTTTGCTATTATGCTGTCTGGATCCTTTATATAGTTTGGCTATAAGTCTCTATAATATATATGATTTTCAAATAATTTATATTTAATAAGTAATCTTTTATTATGTTGCTATCTTTAGGTGCAGGATTATTTTAGTTTAATATAATTTCACTTGTTTTATTTTTACTTCTGTTTGTTATTCCCTTAAAGTTAGATCAGAAGATCATCACTGCAACCTGTCTCAGAGTTGTCACATATTCTTTCTTCTAGGAGTTTCATGTTTTGCATTCCAAGTTTTTAATCTATTTTGAATGAATTTTATATGGGCAAGATAATGGATTATTCTTTTTTTTCTCTCTTTTGCATTTTGCTGCACATTTTTTCCAAATGTCATTGGTTGATTAAACTATTCTTTCCTTATTGTGCATTTTTTATTCCTTTGCTGTAAATTCATGGACTATATATGAGTTTATTACTATTTAGTAATTTTCAGCATGCATGTTTATTCTTACCACCTTAGTAAGCCGATTCCTAGATGATCTGGATGCTGATGTAAATGGGATTATTTTCTTAATTTCTATTTCTGATAACTCCTTACTAGAACACAGAGAGAGGTGCAGTAGGTTATTATATGTTGACTTCTTTTTAAAATTTCTTTTAAAATTTATCTTTATTATTGGATACAGTCAGAAATTGAGAGAGGTAGGGGGAGATAGAGAGGGAGAGATAAAGAGAGACACCTACAGCCCTGCTTCACCACTTGCAAGCTTTCCCCCTGTAGGTGGGGACCAGTGGCTCGAACCTGGGTCTTTACACATTGTAACACGTGCACTTAACCAGGTGCGCCACCAACTGGCCCATATGTTAACTTTTTTGTTCTTTAACTTTACTGAATTTATGATTGGGCCCTCCTCAATCGCTATCGAACAGGCCATGGCCGGTGCGCCGCTGTGTTCCATCGCTGGGGAGCCAGAGACGACCCGAACTGCCCCTGCGGCTCCAGACAGACTATGACCCACATAGTCAACGACTGCCACCTCTCCAGATTCAAAGGAGGTCTCGAAACTTGACATCAGGCTCAACCTGACGCTGTTGACTGGCTACGGAAGAAGGGCAAACGCTAGAAGAAGAACTGAATTTATAAGTTACTTGTAACAATTTTTTATGATCTTTCAAGGTTTTCTAGATAATATGTCTGTCTGTAAACAATGAATTTTACTTCTTGCTTCTAACTTGAATACATTTTATTTCTTAATTGTGTTGGCTAGCACTTCAATCTTAAATTGAGTAAAAGCAACAAGGACAGGTATCCTTTTCTAGTTCCCCGTTTTGGAGGGAAAGTCCGGAGTAAGGATCCCGGTTCGAGCCCCCAGTTCCCCACCTGCAGGGGAGTCGCTTCACAGGCGGTGAACCAGTGCTGCAGGTGTCTGTCTTTCTCTCCTCCTCTCTGTCTTCCCCTTCTCTCTCCATTTCTGTCTGTCCTATCTGGCAGCAACAACATCAATAACAACATCAATAACAACCATAATAATAACCACACAAATGATAAAAACAACATGGGTAACAAAAGAGAAAAATAAATAAATAAAATATTTAAAACAAAAAAGTAAAAGACAATTACATATGTATTCAACACTTGCACATCAAGCAAGCTGCTCTCTTTTCTACATTAATAGAGAGGGTGCAAATATCCAACAAAGATACTGTTCTGAAGATTTAAAATGAAAGAAAAAGGCATTGTTCCTATGGCTTCATACCTCCAGATTTATATGATCACTGACTCCAGCTATTTCCCATGAGGACAGTGCCCTTGTGCTCAATCCGTAGCAAATTGTCAGCATCACTAAGCATCCCATTTTCATTTTGATAAGAATGAAAGCCAGGGGCTGGGGTTGGGGTTGGGGTTGGGGCCAGGGGGCTGGCTGCCTTTCCTCGGCTTTTACTCTGGTTACATCTACATACAGGATGTGAAGCAGAAAGCTGAAATGGTGTTTTGATAATCTTACAATCCCACTTTGCCTGACTTTCAAAAATAATTAACCAAAGGTGGTGGAGGACAACATTTAGCCAGGTAAAAAATTATGATGATGATTATCTGTTTATTTACTTACAGATGGCCTTTGTGGATCACAGCACAGAGCATATACATCTTCATTTTTACAGATGGGTTTATTGATCAGCCTTTTGCGGATCTTATTTTCCTGCCTTAGGAAGTGAGGTATTACCTGGGGCAAAGCAGCTTAAAGAATGTTTATTCACCAGATGGGAAAGATAAGGCAGCCAGGACCCCATCCCTAAATTGACATGAGTAGTGTGTGCTGTGCTCTTTCCTTTGGTACTCTGGCAGCTACTAAATCCTCCTTCGCTTCCTATTGCTGGCTGACAAGAAACAGAAGCTTCTTTCCACAAGTGACTGGTGGCAGATGGATACGTCGCTGAAATGTCACAGCTCAGACTTTCATCTGCCCAGCTGAACTGAATCATTCTGGAGTGTGCTTTCACACATCACTTCTCTTCAGGCTGCAATTTATGTGTGGTGTGGGCACTGGTTTAATTGAGCAAGTCTGTGTGAAACGTTTACTACATATGCCTGGAAGTGGGCTGTTTCCTAAAGGTTAAGAAAGATATTCGACTACCCATTAGCAAAGTGGACTTCAGTTTTTAAGAGAATGCTGAATGCAAGGCAAGGCAGTGACAGCACTAAAATCAGTCAAGATCACTTGATTTGTAACCTTCCTGTAGGTTAATAGTCTTACGACTAGTGATATGAAAAGACAAGTGAATGAAATGAAAAGAAGTAGCACCATGGTTGAGGGACAGAATAATACATTTTTATTTTATTTTATTTATTTATTTTCCCTTTTGTTGCCCTTGTTGAGTATAATACATTTTTATTTTATTTTATTTATTTATTTTCCCTTTTGTTGCCCTTGTTGAGTATAATACATTTTTATTTTATTTTATTTATTTATTTTCCCTTTTGTTGCCCTTGTTGAGAATAATACATTTTTAAGTCTTGAAACTTTTGAATGAACATCTTGAAATATAAATAATAGATAATGTTTATGTTATGGGCTTTGACAGTCTATCATACAGACAGTTTTTTTTATTTCATCTAAGTTTATTTATACGCACCTTCCCAGCATTTATCCCTCCATATAGCTACATAGGTCACAATCCTGATTTCTCCCTGTCTTTATCCAATAAATAAGTAATAAATACTATTTTTTCACCTAAATTCGATGGTCTTAAAAAATATCTCCAAATCGAGCATATGGTTTAACATTTCTATTCTAGGGGAATCTCCAGGGCTGGGGAGACATCCTAATGGGCCATGCAAATAGCTCTCATGTGTGAGGTCTGAGGTCCCAGGTTCCAGGTTCAATCCCCAGCACTAACCTTAGCCAGAGCTGATCAGAGTTCTGGTTTCTCTCTCTCTGTATCTTTCTCTCTCTTATTAAAATAAATAACATGTTAAAAGAAAGAAAATCTATGGAGGTTGGAGGAGGTAGTGAAAACACAGCAGAGCACAGGGGACCTGCATGTGAGAGGTCCCAGGTGTAATATCCGGAACCAATATTTGGTGGACTTAAGCAGTCTCTGGTCAAAACAACAAGAACAGACGAGCAAACAACAAAATTCAGCAGCTAGAGAGGCTGTGCAGTGACAGAGCCCAAGACTTGTCAGTGTGAGATCTGAGGTTCAATCCTAGCCTCAATATATGTGCGTGTGCGTGTGCTGATTCCCTCTTTATCTCTCTCTCATTAATAACCTTATTTAAAAAAAAGAAATAAAACCTTCTGACAGGCATCACTGTCTCAAAAGAATACTGGCAAAGAGTACCTAAAATACCAAAGAAAAACTTATTCTGCAACTTTCATGAGTGCTTGAAGTGTTTTTTCTATTTAAAAAGAATGTTCGAAAAAAAAAAAAAAAAGCCAGGAGGTGGCGCACCTGGTTGAGTGCGCATGTTAAAAAGAATGTTCACTTACGTGTTACGGTGGTCTTTTCCTCAAGCACTTGGGGGGCATGGACTGGGAAGAATGATTTTATTTCGGGTTTCACCATAGCTTAAGGAAAGAAGAAATGTGGAAACAGCTCTGTGGACCAATTTTCCAGACTCAAGTGGGAACCACATGCTACATCCAACCCAGAGTTAGCTGAGAGTATTTATTTCAGAAAACCCAACAAATGGATAAATTAGGTGGACAAATGGAGTGAAACTCAGGCTGTGTTTACTATTTCACAGATCATTACCTGTTCAAATACTCAGCGACCAAATAAATGGTCTGTCTTCTTAGTTTTAGAATAAAGACACACAAGGCCAGTCTACTTGAAACTTACTATAAATATATGCCAAGTGCCATTCATTTGAAGATGGGCACAGACTTTAATTAATATGTAAGTATGCGTTTCCAAAAATCCAATACACTGACAGAGTTTTGTAAAAAAATAAAGCAAGCAAGCAAACAAACAAACAAAAAAACAACCCAGAATGAATATAGGCAGGGACATTTAAAATACAAATTTTAAAATTATCTTTATTTATTGGATAGAGACAGCCAGAAATTGAGAGGAAGAAGGAGAGAAGGAGAGAGACAAAACACCTACAGCCCCACATCACCACTTCGGAAGTTTTTCCACTGCAGTTGGGGACTGGGAGCTTGAACCCCAGCCCTTGCGCACTGTAACATGGGCGCTCAACCAGGTGCGCTGCCAACTGGCCCCTCAGTGGGCACATCTGGCTCAGCTGTGCATTTTGTTTCCAAGTTAGTAATTTTTTAAGTTGTAGTTATTATTTTTTATTGAGGGATTAGTGGTTCACAGTAAATACAGTTGTTGGTACATGTGTAAAACTCCCACCTGCAGGGGAGTCGCTTCACAGGCGGTGAAGCAGGTCTGCAGGTGTCTGTCTTCTCTCCCCCTCTCTGTCTTCCCCTCCTTTACATTTCTTTCGGTCCTATCCAACAACAACAACATAAATAATAACTACAACAACAATTTAAAATAAAATCACAGGCAACAAAAGGGAATATATATATATAGAGAGAGAAGAAGATGGTGATGGGGACCCACTTTCATTCTTTTAAAAAAATATTTATTGATTGATTCCCTTTTGTTGCCCATGTTGTTTTATTATTGTAGTTATTGTTGTTGTTGATATCATCATTGTTGGATAGGACAGAAAGAATTGGAGAGGGGAGGGGAAGACAGAGGGGGGAGAGAAAGATAGACACCTGCAGATCTGCTTCACCGCCTGTGAAGTGACTCCCCTGCAGGTGGGGACCCGGGGGCTCGAACCAGGATCCTTACACCGCTCCTTGCGCTTTGTTTCACCTGCACTTAACCCTTTGTGTTACCTCCCGACTCCCCCCACATTCATTCTGACACCACTTTCAGTGGAGTGTTACTTTGGCCTACCATAAATAGCGATTTACTTATTAAGACACTTTATTTATTTATCTATCTATTTATGTATTTGTATACAGACAGAGAGAAACCAAGTGGGGAAGGGGGGGTAGAGAGGGAAAGAAAGAGAGAGGCGCTGGCAGGAATTCTTCCCTGCTCCTGAAGCTTCACCTCTGCACGTGGTGACCAGGTGCTTGAACCCTACTCCTTGACCATGGGCCATGTATGTTCTACCAGGTATGCTACCAACAAGCCCCAGTAATTTACTTTTTTATGATAGATATAGTGAATGGCAGAGAGAGAGAGAGAGAGAGAGAGAGAGAGAGGCTCCTGACAGAACACTGTTCAGCTCTGGCCTATGGAAATTCCAGGGATTGAACCTGGGGGTCACTAGCGTCTCATGCTCTGATGCTGAGAAGGCTTCCTGGCCCTTTTTTTTTCCCAAAAAATGTTGTAATAGTCATAGATTGGTTTTTAAAATTCTTGTGTTTAGTGACGTAGCGCTGACAAAATATATTTCTATTAGAAATGGATGGACAATTCCTTAACTTGTTTGCACTGGGAAGTATATTGATTTTTGGAATCTTAAGATTTCACCCAGGTATTTGGTCTCAGAGAATCCGGCATGAAGCCCAGCCAGTCTATCTTGGCGTTACTCTCCATCGCACCCTGTCATTTCACGAACATCTCATAAAAACTGCAGCAAAGGTGGGCGCGAGAAACAACATCATTGCAAGACTGGCCAGCTCCTCATGGGGCGCGAGCGCTTCCACACTACGATCATCCTCTCTGGCATTATGCTATTCCACTGCAGAATACTGTGCCCCAGGATGGTTCCGTAGCCCCCATGTCCACTTGGTCGATTCCAAATTATATTCCTCCATGAGGATCATTTCTGGAAGCATCCGTTCCACCCCAGTTCCATGGCTGCCAGTTCTTAGCAGCATCGCCCCGCCAGATATTCGTCGGGATGCGGCATCATCTAAGTTCATTTCCCACGTCTACGCTCGACCGGACCTGCCAATATACGCGGAGATCTTCGCCCACCCTGTCCAACGCTTGACGTCTCGTCACCCAATCTGGTCCCCTACGCCTACACTGAACTTCTCTGTTCCAGACTCTTGGAAACAGAGCTGGCAGTCAGCTGAGGTCAAGAACAAACACCTCATCACAGACCCCTGCAAGCGTCAACCCGGCTTTGACCTGGCACATTATGATTGGGCCCTCCTCAATCGCTATTGAACAGGCCATGGCCGGTGCGCCGCGTGCGCCGCTATGTTCCATCGCTGGGGAGCCAGAGACGACCCGAACTGCCCCTGCGGCTCCAGACAGACTATGACCCACATAGTCAACGACTGCCACCTCTCCAGATTCAAAGGAGGTCTCGAAACTTTACATCAGGCTCAACCTGATGCTGTTGACTGGCTACGGAAGAAGGGCAAACGCTAGAAGAAGAAGTGGATCTGACAGTGTCTGAGAATCTATGTTGTTAAGAGCTGTAGATGTCTGGGATGTTTCTGGGATGTATATGTGATTTGAGGCTAGTTTGTGAATTGAAACATGATTGTTTTTATGTACAGACCCGGTTTCCTTAAGGTTTTGACATCTCCTCACATTCAAGTCTTAGTGCCTGTTTTAAAAAAAAATACTGATGGGACGGGGGTAGACAGCATAATAATTATGCAAAGAGACTCTCGTGCCTGAGGCTCCAAGTCCCAGGTTCAATCCCCTGCACCATCATAAGCCACAGCTGAGCAGTGCTCTGGTAAAAAGAAAAAAAAGACAAAAACTAACTAGGGCCAGAAAGATAATTCACCTGAATAGTGTACCTGCTTTGCCACACCCATGACCCAGGTTGGAGTCCAGCCCCCAACACAGAAGAGAAGGCTTTGATGCCATGATGGCTTTCTCTGTCTCCCTGTCTCTGGCTCAGGAAAGTCAGCTTGACGTAGTCATGATCCAGTGAGGAATATATATATATATCTATCTCCTCTAAGGACAATTTGTTTCTTCCTTATACCATACACTTCTAGAAACCTATGTGTGCTTTGGGAGTAACCCAAATTCTGCACGTTAGGGGACCTTTCCTGATCATCACATTTAAAAGTAACCTCTTCATACACTGACAAGAAGTATCCTTTGATATATGATTTTTCACTACGCTTTCTTGTGCGCTCTGAGTGTCTTTTTGAAAGACATCTTTCAAATCACTGTAGCATCTACTATAAGGATTTACTTCAACAACATTAAGATAACATCATCACAAGATAAAGAACATTTTTTTCCATATGAAAAATTACATTTTCTTCTTCAGGTGGTATAGAAGAGCAATTAAGGACAGGGACCTTGAAAGAGAGATTGCATTTATTAATACTACAACATCCTTCTTTACAAGCTATGTGGTCATAGATGTGTTATTTAATCTCTTGTCTATCAATATATTCATCTAGAAAGTGGACATAGACATCATGCTTACCTAGGAGGGCTCTGCACAACACAATAATACCTGGCATTTTACAGCTGCTATTCTAGACATTTTCGACTATGTTTTTGAACTTATGAGTTCTGAAAATCAGTTGTGTGTGTTCTCTCTTGGCACTGACACATTAGTCAAATCTGCAGCCTAAATTAATAAGGGAGGGAGTATTTTTCAGCCCTTTGAGGCTCTTCTGTTTTTTTTTTTTTCCTCCAGGGTTATTGCTGGGCTCGGTGCCTGCACCATGAATCCACCGCTCCTGGAGGCCATTTTCCCCCCTTTTGTTGCCCTTGTTGTTGTAGCCTCCTTGTGGTCATTATTATTAACATTGTTGATGTTGTTCGTTGTTGGATAGGACAGAGAGAAACGGAGAGAGGAGGGGAAGACAGAGAGGGGGAGAGAAAGACAGACACCTGCAGACCTGCTTCACCGCCTGTGAAGCGACTCCCCTGCAGGTGGGGAGCCGGGGGCTCAAACCAGGATCCTTACGCCCATCCCTGAGCTTTGCGCCACATGCGCTTAACCCACTGCACCACCGCGCGACCCCCCAGGCTCTTCTGTTTAATTATTTATCTATTTGCTTACTTATTTTTTATTATTGGCATATGAATTACCACTGGGGCTGGGTGATAACAAAGAAGCCACTGATATTGTTGCCATTTTTCCTCCCCCTCCCTTTCTTTTATTTGATAGGGAGAAATGGGGGGGGGATAGAAAGTAAGACAGAAAGAGAGACCTGTATCACTGTCTCACTGTATCACTGTGATACAGAGACCTGTATCACTGTTGAGATGGGGACCAGGGATTTGAACTCAGGTCTTTGTGCATGATAATTTGTATGTTCAACTGGATATGCCATCACTCAGCCCCTTCATTTATTATTTTAAAAAACTGCTAGTTTTATAATAAACCAGAGCCCTGTACTCTGTCATATACGGGGCTTGGAATTGAATCCAGGTCCTCACATGTACAATTCCTGCATTCTGCCACTGAATCACATCCCCAGCTGTTCTATTATGCATTTCATTTCCTATTCGATGTACACAATCTTATATAATTGCATGAAAACTTGGCATTCTTTCTGGAAAATGGTAAGTCATATAAAAATAAATATTCACATATTTTTCTTCATCCTGTAAGTTGAGCTCTATAAAGATTTTAAAAAATTAAAGGCTGGCCTTATTCTAGAACATAGTAAAACACAGAAAGTTGTCATCTAAACCAAAAAGTTTGAGGGGGATATATATATATATATATATATATATATATATATATCACTCCTAGAAGGAAGATTGTTCTATGGCAATAAACAATTTTCTTCTCAATTTGCTTTGTTGCCATTTGGAGAAATACATAACGCAGCTATCGAATGTGAATTTTCCATACCATTTCCAGTGAGTGCATGTTCCTTTTGTGACAGGGAATGAGATGTCAGCATCCTTAAATGACATTGTGCTAAGCTAACCTGACAGTCTGATGGTCTCATGCCATAATATTCAAAGAGCCTCTGGGCATTTACAACACAGCTATGTATAAAAAAAAAGGATTATTTTTAAATTTAAGTGCCTTTTGTAAACTGCTGTCTTATGGTGAAAATTTCAACCATAAGAACAACAAAAACAATCCTCTCAGGCCCATTTATAAATAGCACTGGGTGGATGCTGAGGGTTAGATTTCCAAGCCTTGAGATCTCTCAAAGACGCAAAATGGTTTTGAAAACCGCAAGGGCATTGCTTCTCCACAAGAGCATTATGTCTGTGGTTTATAATGTCATCTAGATGTCTTGATTGATTTATAGCAGTTATCCAGACATTTCAATTCATTAAGCTAAGTATTTTTCTCGGCTTAGACCATGTGCTCAGTCAAATGAACACTCTTCAGTTCCCAGTAATGACCTGTTGCTAGAATCCAGCAAAATGCAGATTAGGGAAAGATTTCTCAACTCCAGTGAGTCACTTCTCTAACTTTCATTGAACAAAACTATTTACCTAGGAGACATTCATTGTGTGGAAAGAGGTTAAGAGCAGAAGGCTATCAGACACGCAAAGATCAACTACCTGAACTGAGTGCAACAAGTTAGCTCCACACAGAGATAACTTGTATGTCTGGAACCTCAGAGATGCAGTGAGAACATCACAGAAAACTTCACCTGCTTACTATGTAACTCTACTAACATTGTGTTTTTTACATGTTGACCCTATGTTTTCTGGCCATTAGAAACCAATAAAGCCCACCAGTTTAAAATGTGTTACTATTAAATAATAGATTGCAAGCGGTAGAAGAAACTTCGTAACTTTTATTCTGGCCCACAGATAAGTAGATCAAGATAACTGTGCATAATAAGCAATGCAGTGCAACAAAGACGCTGGCGCTTGGAGTGAAAATTCCAGCAAAGCATCAGCAGTGTTCCTAGAGGCTCACGGTAGACACTGACATAAATGTGTAGAACAGCAATGACAACAACTACAGAACAAGGGTCCTGGGTCCCGCAGTATCGCACATAGTGAAATGCTAGTTACTGTACCATTTCATCCTATGTTTTAATTTCATGACCTTTTATACTTTTTTATTTGCATCAGGGTTCTTCTGTGATTTGATGCCTGTGTGATACCACTGTTCCCTGCTGGCCTATTTTTTCCCCTTTTTCTTTTATTATTTACTTATTTGTTTATTTATTTTTATTATCTTTCTTGGATAGAGACATCCAGAAATTGAGAGAGAAAGAGGTGACAGAAAGGGAGAGGTGAGGGGGGCCTGGAAGTGGCACACCAGGCGAAGTGCACATAGTACAAAGTGCAAGGATTCACACAAGGATTCCAGTTCGAGTCCCAGCTCCCCACCTGTGTGTGAGTAGGGGGTCAGTTCACAAGCAGTGAAACAGGTCTGTAGTTCTGCTGTTCTGCATGTGTCTATCTTTCTCTCTTCTCTTCCTCTCTTCTTAATTTCTCTGTGTCCTATCCAATAAATTTAAAGAAAAAAAGGAAAGAGTGGCCACGAGGAGCAGTGTATTCATAGTATAGGCACCAAACCCCAGTGGTTTTCCCCCCGGAGGGGGAAAGAAAAAAAGAAAAAGAAAGGGAGACAGAGAAGCATTTGCAACACTGCTTCCCCACTCCTATAACTCACCACAAAGCTTCCCCTCTTATAGGTGGGGACCAGGGCCTCGAACCTGGGTCCTTGAACGTTGTAACCAGGTGTGCTATTGACCAGCCTCCTGTTTTCACTTTTTCTCCCCTCCCCCATTATTTGATAGAGAGAGACAAACAGAGAGATAGAGAGAGTGAAAGGGGGGGCTGCACCTGGTTAAGTGTTCACATTACAGTATGCAAGGACCCAGGTTCAAGCCCCTGCTCCCCACCTGCAGGGGGAAAGCTTAAGGAGTGGTAAAGCAGGGCTGCAAGTGTCTCTCTTCCTCTCTACCTCCCCCTCCCCTCTCAGTTTCTCTCTGTATCTGTCCAATAATAAATAAATGAATGAAGTATTTTTTGTGAAAGCGGGTGTAGAGGAGAGATATCTTCATACTGTTCCACTGGTTTTGAAACTTAGCCCCTGCCCAGTGACTGATGGTTTGAACCTGGGTCTTCATTAATGGTAATGTATGTTCTCAAATAGGTGTGTCATGGCCTAGGACGTTAGATAAATTATATTAACAAGCATGCATAAATCTTACACATATACTCTTTCTTAGAAGAATAGCTTGTAAACAAAAAAAACCTACAGTTATGCTATAGGGAGGAAAGATATCTTGGTCAGAAAACCAGTGACTGTCTTTTGATTTTACGTCAGAACCTAAACATGCTCCCTCTGAAATCTGGGAGAGAATTATTATCTGCAAATGTCAGTGGGATTGTGATATATCTTACTGTGTATATAAATTTCGGTCTTCTGCCCTGTGTTTTGCTGAGCAAGTGTAATAAATGCAGACTCTTGAAAAAAATGTTTTCCAAGATTAAAATTTGGAGAAAAATAAGTCATACTTGCCATTCTTCCCAGTGTTCATACATGAAGATATTTCTTTGATTCCTGCCATCATTTTCTCAAAGAACTGATGGAAATACATATGCTATTTATTTCTTAATTTCAGATAGAGATACAGAGGGAGAGAGATAAAGGAAAGAGTGAGAGGACACATCCCTAAAGCACTGCACTGGGGCTGAAGCCTCAGATTAGCCAGATATGTCTTCTAACAAAGTGTTATTTTCCCTCCTCTGTTTTTAAATTACTTATTTATTTATTCGTCTCTGGCTCCCCAGCGATGGAACATAGCGGCACACCGGCCATGGCCTGTTCCATAGCGATTGAGGAGGGCCCAGTCATAATGTGCTAGGTCAAAGCCGGGTTGACGCTTGCAGGGGTCTGTGATGAGGTGTTTGTTCTTTACCTCGGCTGACTGCCAACTCTGTTTCCAAGAGTTTGGACCAGAGAAGTTCAGTGTAGGACTAAATCGAATCCACTGAAGGTGAATCGAGCAGCTTCATCGACTGCTATAAGTGTTTCTTGTAGGCAAATGACATCTGCCTGATGCTGTATCGCCAATTGACCAATAAGAATGCGTTTGGCAAAGCACAGCCCCTCAACATTAAGTTGGAGGACTCCAAGAGCAGGACCAACAGCTTGAAAGCTGTCAGGAGCTGCTTGTTTCTGGCTTTGAAAGTGACTGGGATCCATGTGGATTCAGTCGGCTAGGAAGGATCCTCAGTTTCCCCAATGAATGGGTACTCACGGGATGCACCACGGGAAGGTCGATCCAATGCATCCCAGGAGTAATGGGATATCAGGAGTAATGAATTCTCTTTGTCGTCATGGGTGCTTCACTGATCTGGCCTGACTCTTCTCAGATGAAAGAAAAACAGAGATGGGGTTGGGTAGAGACCCACAGTACTAGCTGCTCTTCCAATGTGGAGGGGGCCAGGCTAAAATTGATGTATTATAAAGATGTATATATCAGATTATAGTAACCTTTAGCTTTCCTCCCCAAGTTATCCATCTAATAATTGCAGACCTGTTGTATATAGATTATATGTGGCTTCCAAATAGGAGATACTCTTAAATATCATTTTGTTTTCTCACAGAAAGTGGTGGGTTTTTTTTTTTTTTTTTTTGCCTCCAGGGTTATTGCTGGGCTCAGTGCCTGCACCATGAATCCACTGCTCCTGGAAGCCATTTTACCCCCTTTTGTTGTCCTTGTTGTTGTAGCCTTGTTGTGATTATTATTGTTACTGCTGATGTCATTCCTTGTTGGATAGGACAGAGAGAAATGGAGAGAGGAGGGGAAGACAGAGAGGAGGAGAGAAAGACACCTGCAGACCTGCTTCACTGCCTGTGAAGCGATTCCCCTGCAGGTGGGGAGCCAGGGGCCTCGAACCGGGATTCTTAAGCCGGTCCTTGTGCTTTGCACCATGTGCGCTTAACCCGCTGCGCTACCGCCTGACTCCCTGAAAGTGTTTTTTTATCCACTCGACTTCAAAATGTAGTATACACATTATCCATTAACAAGGCCAGGAATGGTAAGTGTATATTGCAATCTATTAATAATAAGAAAATTCATAGAAGACAACTTTTGTAATTGGTTTTATGTCTGCCAATAGTATTGTTAAAAGTTAGTGTAAACTTCAGGGTCAGACTTGCCTATGACATGTTGGAAAGAGGACTCTGGAACATTTCAAAGGTAAAAGAAAATCAAACTTGACAGACTAAAGGGCCCCTAAATTGTGCTCCCCTTCTTCAAATTGCCTTTTATCAGATGGATTAATGAATTCCTACCACTGGGAAAGACAGACTGCTACCTATTATAGTAACCAAAGATCTTGTTGAGTATGGCCTGACATTAGTTGAGGAAGAGTGGAAAATGTTTATTTCTCCTGTCACCATACTGGGGGAAAAATAGACAGCTTTTGAGCAGTGGTGTATCTTGAAAAGCTTCATTACACAAAGAGCAAAGTTGGAAAATAACAAAGAAACTGGAAACTAAATCTTTGAAAAGGGGTAACTCTCACCCAAGGTTACATTTACTGGATAAGTGTGAATGACTTTGAATTTTTGTAGTATTTGCATCTTCTTTATTTTTATTAGAACATTATTCAGTATAATGTCCCAAAAGTATCAGGAGTTTTGAAAAAAAACATGAAAACAGATGAGAAATAGGAGAATTCTAGATTGGGCTAAGATTGATTTCATCTTTTTTATCATTACTACTTTTGGTTTCTTATTAATATATATTTCCTTACTCTGAAACTACAAGTATTTTTTGCTATGTTTACTTCTAGAATGCCTATAGTTTTAGGATCTGCATTTAAATGAAGGATAGAGTTAAAGTTAAATTTTGCATATGTTTCAATATAGATTTGAGTTTAATTCATTTTTCTTTGACATTATTTTGGTATTTTCTGTTTAAAAAAAAACTATCCTTTAAAAATTAGGCCTACTATGCCATTATTTAAACAATAATCTACTGACTACTATGAAATTCTTTATCTGGGATGTCTCTTTTACCTTTCCATTGTAAACTTTATGACATAGATTTAAATAAGGCAGTGGAATTTCCCTAAACTTGTACTTCTGAAGCAGGCTGTTCTGTCTTTTGCATTTCTATATAATTTTTGCAACTCTGTTTCGACTTCTATAACAGCAACCTGATGACACTATGATGGGCACGTGTTGAATTTGAGAAGAACTGAGTTTAAAAATGTTAACTAAATTATTTCACTTGGTATACTATTCCAATGTGATCTTATTTATTTCTTAGTTTAACATATTAGGAATGGGTTTTTCAATGGCTTTAATTCTAATTCTCTACTATCTATCATGTATCCAAATTCATTTTTTCCCCTTTCCTTACTGCACTAGCAAGGAACTAGTAAAGTACTGAGTGATAATGGAAACTATAGACAGCCTTGTTTTATTACTAATCTTAGAGAATCTAATCATTTCACCATTAATTACACACCATAAATATCTGGGGTTTTTTTTGATATTTTATATTTATGAGAAAGATAGGAGGAGAGAGAAAGAACCAGGCATCACTCTGGCACATGTGCTGCCGGGGGATCGAACTTGGGACCTCATGCTTGAGAGTCCAAAGCTTTACCACTGCGCCACCTCCCGGACCACACGTACCATAAATATATGTAATTTATATTCTACATATATCATTATGATCACATGTTGTTTGATAATTTTGCTAATATAGAGAATTGCTTTGATCATCAAATGCAAGGGTCAACCATCCCTAGATTTCTGTGATAACTCCATTTTGCACTTTAAATATAAAAATAGAATCAATTTGTTAGTGTTTTCTTAGGAGCCTACATGATCAATGTAGTGAGGACTGTTTGTAATTTTCTTCTCTTGTCATCTCTTTTCTGACTCTGATTTCAAGACAATTTTGAATTCATAATGTGAATTTGGAAGAATCTCAGCTTTATTTATATTTGGCAAGGATCTTTAGAAAATTAGAATTTTTATAGTAAATATTTGATAGAATTTTCCATGTCAATACAGTCCTTTTTTTTTTTTTTTTTTTTTTTTTTTTTACCCAAGCACCGCTTATCTCTGGTTTATGGAGATTGAACTTGGGACCTTGGAGTCTCAGACAGTCCTGTCTCTTTGCATAATCATTATGCTATCTACCCCCACCTGAGAATTTTCTTGGAGAGATTTTTCTTTGTAAAATCTGTTTCTGTCAATATAAAGCTATTCATTTTTGAAATACTGCATGCTTGCTTGAAAATTAGTGTCTCAAGGAATTTGTCCACTCCAACTTGAAATTCTTGATATAATTTATTATAAGCCCTCATTACTTTAACCATGTTTGAAATATGTATTAGTAATCATGTTTTCATTCCTGATACTCAAAACTTGGACTTCTCTTTCTGTTCTAGTTCCATATTTAAAATGTTAAGTGATTTTAAAGAATCAGCTCATGGTTTAACTTATTTTCTCTTTTGTTTATTTTTAAACTTTCTTGAGTTCCACTCTTTTCTTCGTCCTCCCTCGCATTTATTTTGTTTTTAATCCTCCCTTTATGTAATAATTCTGTGACTTGTTTTACTTGTGAATTATTCAAGGTATATTGTTTAATTTAGAAGTATTTTAGGATTTTCGATTTGTATTGATTTCTCAATAGATTCATGATAGTAAAAGAACACACTCAGTATTCTAGCCCGAGACAGAAATCAGGAAATCATTACAGGTAGAGGATTGCTTGAAGTTTGTTACAAGGAAAAATAAAAAAATCTCTAGGTTCAATTCTCAGCACTACATATGCTGCTGGGGTATGCTCCGTGTTCAGTCTCTTGCTCTCTCATAATTTAACACAGAAATCTTTTTTTTTTTTTATAGGACAGAGACAGCTACAGCACATGAAGTTCCACCCTCCCAGCCCCAGCCACCCACACCCAGCCTCAGGTGGGGACCTGGGCTTAAAGCCGGGTCCTTTCATATGCAACATGTGTGCTAAACTGGGTGTGTTTCCACCTGGCCCCCATCATCTTTCCTTTCTTAGTAGCCCCTGTGACCTGTTTGAAGACAAAACTGCTTAAAGGCTCAAGTCACTGCCAACTATATTGGAGGGAAAAAAAGGAAATGTGAAGCATCATAATAATTATTATTCTTTTTTAAATAAAGGGATCATCTTATAAAGCATGGGTGGCGATGCACCCAGTAGAGTGCACCTAGAGTGAGTCACCATGCTTGAGGACACAGGTTAAAGCCCCTCCTCCACCTGCTAGTGGTAAGATTCAACATTGGTAGAGTAAGGCTTCACGTACCTCCCCCTTTGTTTCTATCAAGAAGGGAAAGGAAAAATAAAACAAGCCAATAATAATAATAATAATAAGGCTGTCAGAAAGAAAAGAGAAAGCCTCTTGTAGTGTAGAACAATGTCTTTTATTTAGTATTCAAAGGTTAACTAAGGTCAAATAACATTCAGGTATAAAAAGATCCTAGTGGCTACTTTGGAAATGTCTCTATATATTCATTTTCTCTTCCTCAGAATATTCAGTCCATTTTCATTTTTTCAAATAGAATTTTGTCTCTTGACCAAAGAAATAAATAAGATTCTGATTTCTTCATCCTGACCACTGTGATGTCAGGTTATTGAAGTTGTTCCTGTAGGTGCAATTGTATGTGTTCGTGTGCTCAGTGGAACAATTACCAAGTCCTGGGCTTGGGTAAGGTGAGGCAAAATGCTTTAACTGACCCATAAAGTAGCTGCAGAACAACAGCAGCGTGCATTCCAAGACGTTAATTAGAGGGAAAGACTAGGCAAGAAAGACTGTTTTGGACAAGTATTACTTGTTTTGAAGTTACATCCATTAAACCAGTATAGCGTGGTCTCCCCAGCATAACTTCATAGTCAAGGAAGAGGAATGTAAAAAAGAAAAAAAAAAAAAGGGCAACATCTCATCACCAATCTTTGCTTCACTGATTCTCTCCCCCTTTTGCATCTCATAAGAATGGAAAAGATCCCTTTCTAGTATGAGAACGGCATGCCTAGTCGCCACTGTGCAATGTTTAGTGCTTAAGGATATTATTCAGAGTTATTCAATTGTCCAGACTTTTACTAAGAAAATAATCAAGAAAATGTAGGAGGTCTAGATATTTCAGGTGAGAGCTCTGCCACAAAATCCCAACATATTTCTCATGAAATTGCTCAGTGAAGTCGTACTGTTTTACTCCAGACAGCTCTGAATGAACTCTCACTAATTACTTCAAAGAGTCAAGCTGCATTTCATTGTGATTCCTTACACAGAGCCTCTACTTGTTATATAACATTTGAAATTTGCCTCTGTAAGAAATCTTGGACTGAATCTACTTCTCTACTATGAACTATTCAATATTTTTGCAGCCTCAAGCAAGTTCAATTTCCCAGTTCTTTGGGGCTTGACTTTTATAAAGATTAAATAGCATTTGCCTGAGGGAAAGTCCATTATCTTTTCTGATATCAATGACTGAGCACTGATTATAACCACTTTTTATTTAGGGATTAAGTCGTGATTATATTCTAGGAACTGTGCTAAGCAGTGTTCATCTCTATGAAATCGAAATCATAAAAAGAGCAACTCTTGAGATGAAACTATAATCAAAAGGTATGAAAAGTAAACAGCCAAGCTACAGAGTCAATCTAGGCTAAAAATAAAACACTAGAAACAAGACTCTAATTAGAAAATACGAGAACTGTAACAGATGCTATGAACATTTGAATAATGTCAAGTTTGAATGCAGAGGAAAGAATAGAGTAAGTATATCAATGAAGACCACAGGTGTGTGACAAAGAGAAAATTGTAAATGATCCTTAAGAAGAACTGTAAAGATATAGTGGTAGATCACACAGTTTGTCTGCCAACAGCTCAGGCCCCAGAGCTGGCCTCTGGCACCACCAGTAGCCAGAGATGAGCAATGCTTTGGTCAAAATAAGATAAAATGAAAAACAAGGAAGAGGAGGAAGAGGAAGGGGGGTGGGGAAAAGGAGAGGGAGGAAGAGGGAGAGAAGGAGGGAGAGAAAGGAGACTAAAAGTTGGAAGAAAATTAATGATCAAAATAATTAAAACAAAACTGTCTCAATTTAAACATGGTTCTGTTTTTAAGACTTGAAAAAGTGAATATAGATTCGCATGTCAACAGATATTTGCAACTATTTTCATTTCCGGCACAAGTAAATATGCAGTAAGAATAAATAAACAACCAAGCAATGTTCAGGTTAAAAATCCAGAATGTTTTTGTAATATTTAAAGTCAAAATAAGAATCCGTGAACTTTTGAAGTTAAGCTTGAATAAAGAGTGTTCTCCTTGAACAAATCATGGTTTATGTTAAACACACACACACACACCATCTAACTGGTAGTCGTTTTCTCCCTAAAATAATCACTCCACTTGGATTTTGAAATTAACTAGACCTCAGTGACAAAAGCTACTGAACAGACGCAGGCCTGCGCATTGCACAGATGCTGCATCCGTCCAAACTCATGTTGGTGAACTGGCCACATGTCGGCTTTGTTTACTGTCACAATTTTACTGGAACGTCATACCTGCATGAGTTTACTACTTACAGCAGAGTCTTTATTTCCTTTTGCTCCAGTTAGTGGTGAAGGACAAGGAGGCAAGGAAGGAGAGACAGAGGAGGACACACACCATACCATGGCTTCATACAAGTCTCCCATTGGCTTCATGCTCCTTTTTGGTAGTTTAGAACAGAAGCCGGGACGTACACCCATAAGAATGTGTGCCTGCTGTCAGAGGAGTCATCTCTCACCCCCTAAGTATTGTTCTAGAAACACCTGATCACCAACTTATTCATCTGAAAAAAGGACAGTTTCTCAGACCTATCCATTCATACCATGTTTACTCACCTTTCATTTCATTACACCTCTCATTGCGGTCCAGGTGGACTAGCAGATCAGTAAACAGATAGCAGTTCCATGGTGGTGCTCTGATGGAGGGAGGCAAGGGTGAGCAAGAAGGCATCACAGGCTTCAACCTGGAAACCAGGGAGGCTTACTGGGGCACATAAGCTAAGAGCATCCAAGAGAGGAGTTATGAAAAACCTCAGTCGGGAGATTTTTTTGTTGCTAGAGCACACAGCAAATGAAGGCCTGGTAACAAGGCAAAGACTGCCATGTTTCTGGGGCACATACATCCACAGTGAGTGAAGGTGGTGAGTCAAGGGATGAGGAAAGATGTGGCTTCTCTTCCTGGGCCCTGCAGGATCCTTGGATGACTGAGATGGTTTAAACTCACATCTGAGTATTCCAGTGACTGGAAAAAGCCTTCTATTAAGGATGAGAAAAAGGAACACACACACACACACACACACACACACACACACACACACACACACACACACACACCAAAAAGATAAAAACAAAATCACCATGGAAAATTGAAAAAGAAACAGCAGAGATCCTCTATATGTTTTTTAGCCCAGAAACGAGCTACCATTTCATGCCGCTCAGTACCTCAGGACCAAAAGCAAACATACAAGCAAACTAACTGGCAAAGCAGGGGTGGGCAGGCCTTTGGATCTGCTGCTTCTAAGAGTGACACTGGGGAACCTGGATTTTCTGTGCTTCTCCACTGTTACCATTTTTCAGATGGTGCTGCTGCTATTCTAGTTTTATCAGGGCGTCTGACTGTCCCGAGGATAGCCACTCCAATTAATTCTTCTTCTTCTAGCGTTTGCCCTTCTTCTGTAGCCAGTCAACAGCGTCAGGTTGAGCCTGATGTCAAGTTTCGAGACCTCCTTTGAATCTGGAGAGGTGGCAGTCGTGGACTATGTGGGTCATAGTCTGTCTGGAGCCGCAGGGGCAGTTCGGGTCGTCTCTGGCTCCCCAGCGATGGAACATAGCGGCGCACCGGCCATGGCCTGTTCGATAGCGATTGAGGAGGGCCCGATCCTAACGTGCTAGGTCAAAGCCGGGTTGACACTTGCAGGGGTCTGTGATGAGGTGTTTGTTCTTTACCTCAGCTGACTGCCAGCTCTGTTTCCAAGAGACTGGAACAGAGAAGTTCAGTGTAGGCGTAGGGGACCAGATTGGGTGACGAGACGTCAAGCATTGAACAGGGTGGGCGAAGATCTCCGCGTATATTGGCAGGTCCGGTCGAGCGTAGACGTGGGAAATGAACTTAGATGATGCCACATCCCGACGAATATCTGGCGGGGTGATGTTGCTAAGAACTGGCAGCCATGGGACCGGGGTGGAACGGATGGTTCCAGAAATGATCCTCATGGAGGAATATAATTTGGAATCGACCAAGTGGACATGGGGGCTATGGAACCATCCTGGGGCACAGTATTCTGCAGTGGAATAGCATAACGCCAGAGAGGATGATCGTAGTGTGGAAGCACTCGCGCCCCATGAGGAGCTGGCCAGTCTTGCAATGATGTGATTCCTCGCGCCCACCTTTGCTGCATTGGATCGACCTTCCCGTGGTGCATCTCGTGAGTACCCATTCATTGGGGAAACTGACGATCCTTCCTAGCTGACTGAATCCACATGGATCCCAGTCACTTTCAAAACCAGCAACAAGCAGCTCCTGCCAGCTTTCAAGCTGTTGGTCCTGCTCTTCGAGTCCTCCAACTTAATGTTGAGGGGCTGTCCTTTGCCAAACGCGTTCTTATTGGTCAATTGGCGATTCAGCATCAGGCAGATAACATCTGCCTACAAGAAACACATACAGCAGTCGATGAAGCTGCTCGATTCCAATTAATTAATGTTATTTTTCCAACTTCCAGTGATCTTATTGGTCTGATAATCTTATCCTAGACTGCAAAAGCTCTCCTATGGCAATTTCTGTTGATTCACAGACTTCATGTGCTTTCTTTCTCAGCAATGTAGGAGCTACTTAGAAAAGAACCTTCCCAAATTATTTCTTTTCGTCACTGTTGGAGTTTAAACATTCTAAGTCAGTATTTTTAGGTAGAAAGAAAGAGACAGAGATAGAGGCAGAGGGAGGGAAGGAAAGATGCCACGTCATAGAAATTTTCCTCTGTGCAGTGGGTAGGTTAGAAGCAAAGTTGAGCACATGAAAAAACAGAAGCACTAGCCAGGTGAACTATCTTGCCAGTTGCTCAAATTATTTGAAGACATTCTAACACTGCTGTAATAAACAAAAGGGATACGTGTTCTCTGGCAAATGTGATGTTCTGGAGTGCTCACTGAAGTTAGACAGCTGTGATAGAGTTCTTTGCTTCCTTCAAGTCCCAGCCTCAATGAAGAGGCTACCTGTTTCATATGTTGCAAATGGGAAGCTAGATGTAGGTAGGATGTCTGTCACCTAGTATCAGATGAGTAAAAAGCTATCTGCATTAGTGTGAAAAGTGAGCTTGGGCTAAGACTAAACCATTTGAGGAACTCATGGGTTACTGACTGTGAGTTTCTTCCCAGAACATCAGCTGCTATTCAGAGACTGGAATCTCCAGAGGAATAAATAGTCTTGGAAAGGCATCAGTGATGAAACTGTAGAGAGACCCAATTCCAACTCTATATAACTGGCAAGATGTCCATGTATTAAATCACCTCTAAGGGTGATTTAATAAAAGAGGAGTAATGAAAACGTCATTTTCTGATTAGAGTTTTGGAGGAGAAAATTATGCTAGAGTGATTTGATTTGGAAAACGAAAGTAAAAACAGATAAAATACAAGTCAGAATTTGAACTTTGACTGAATTTTTTTTCCTTCAGTACCATGTTGTTGAGGGAATGTTAATTTACAGGACAATTATTGTGAGGTCATATTTCCACATCCCCCCCTAAGATAGATATTAACATTTTTTCACCCTCCACTACACCATCATCTTGTTCCAGCTTTGGGACTTAGGGCCCCAGCCTCACCTTTGTACTCCTTTCTTCCCACAGCCGAGTCCCCAGATCTGTTCCAGTAAGCTACAGGGATTCACTCTGTATTATCCTTTGCTCTGTTGTTTTAGTATGAGCACTTATTATTTATTTATTGCCTCCAGGGTTATTGTTGGGGCTCGGTGCCACTACCACGAATCCACTGCTGCTGGAAGCCATTTTTTCCCCAATTTATTGGATAGGATTGAGAGAGGAGGGGAGATAGAGAGGGAAGGAGACAGAGAGACATCTGCAAGACCAGCTTCACTGCTTGTGAAGTGACCCCCATGCAGGTGGGGAGCCTGGGGTTCGATCCCAGATCCTTGCACAGGTCCTTATGCTTAACCCAGTGTACCGCTGCCAAACCCTGCTCTGCTTTTTAGATATTATCTGAGTAAGGTCATCCAGTATTATTCTTTATTCTGGATTTAGTTCAATGTGATTCCCTCCAGTTCCATCCATGATGATGTAGCAAGAGAATATTTTGACATTTCTTTTTTTAAAATTAAAAAAAAACATATTTATTTATTTTCCCTTTTGTTGCCCTTGTTGTCTTTGTATTGTTGTTGTAGTTATTATTATTGTTACTGATGTCATTGTTGTTGGTTAGGGCAGAGAGAAATGGAGAGAGGAGGGGAAGACAGAGAGGGGGAGAGAAAGACAGACACCTGCAGACCTGCTTCACCGCCTGTGAAGCGACTCCCCTGCAAGTGGGGAGCTGGGGGCTCGAACCGGGATCCTGATGCCGGTCCTTGTGCTTTGCGCCACCTGCGCTTAACCTGCTGCGCTACTGCCTGACTCCCTATTTTGTCATTTCTTATAGCTCTGTAGTCTTTCTTTCTTTTTTTTTTTGTATATATGCCACTACTTACTTCTTCAATAATTCTTGTTGTTGGACACTGAATTTATTTCCAAATGTTAGCTATTACAAACAGCACTGCCACCAAGATGGGAGTACATAGATTATTTCAAATAAGCGGTGTGTGTTGTGTATGTGTGTTTCTTTGAATAGATGCCTTGGAGAGGAACTACTATGTTACATGGCTCTGACTAAAATTTTAAATAAATATCCTCGTTCTATGAAATGATTGGTGAGGAACACTTTTCATAAAGGATGGTATGTAGAATCTTCTTCTTCTTCTAGCGTTTGCCCTTCTTCCGTAGCCAGTCAACAGCGCATGTAGAATAAAACCCTGTTATGACTCTGTATTGCTCCCAACTAATAGGCTTACCCGACCACCGGTGAATTCCGTGGCATGTAAGTGTGGTGGCCTAAGTTCTGAGCACGTCTGAACTGCAAGAGGCAACAGCCAGCTCCAACAAGGATTATAGATGGTCTTGGCGTGATTCCTCCCCATCTTCTAGCTTTCTGTCACAGCTAATACTGTCAGGCCTTACCTCCTGGTTTTTCTTGTAACAGAACAGGCAACTCAAGCCTTGCAAGACGTGCACTCACTTAAGTTTGCTCTGCCTTTTTTTTTTTAACATTTCTTTTTTTATTTATTATTGGATAGAGGCAGAGAGACTCTGAGAGGAGGACTATATAGAGGGAGATAGAGATGGAAAGGCACCTGCAGCCCTGCTTCACCACTTGAGAAGCTTTCCCCCTGCAGGTGAGGACCAGGGACTTGAACCCTGGTCCTTGTACACTGTAACTTGTGCGCTTAACCAGGTTTGCCACGGCCTGAACCTGAGTTTGCTCTGTCTTAACCATCTTTGAACCCGACACACCTTACAACTTTCTCCATCCTCTAAGCCACCTTTTCTGTGTCTCCTGAAATACCACGTAGGACCCACCGTGTGGAGTTTCCTGCCTTTTCATTCTCTTCCGTATCTTTATCTTTACTCCTGTCCCTCCATCCCCCACCCCTGCCTTGGACTGAAACCAACTGAAGCTACCTCCTTTAAATGGAGATCATCTGATCTGTGTCCTTGTTGCTTTGGCCAGAAGTAGGGATCTTGTACAGTCATCACTTGCTGCCCCTGGTTGTTTTGAAACCGCTTTATCTGCATCCTCCCTCTTTTGGAATGCTCAGTTTGGGGAGGCCATGCCTTATCCTTCAGTTTGTCCAAGGCTCTCCACAGGGCTCATTTCCTGACCTCTTACTCACGAGTGTTTATTCTCTATGCCTCTGACCCCATGGCATTGCTGACTTTAGCATTCAGGGAGGGTCACATGAAACACGAGTCAATTGTTTCTTTACTTGTTTCACACGTTGCAATCGTTAATTCCAGCAAGTAAAACCACGTTTCCCCATAGCCATGACCTGAATCATTAGGAACTGAGGCACATCTAAGACCTTAGCCTCTAGTGTCTTCCCATTTGAACATTATTATTGTTGTTGTTAAAAATATTTTAGGGGCCAGACGGTGGTACAAAGTACACATATCACCATGCACAAGGATGCAAGTTCTAACCCCCATTCCCCACCTGCAGGGAGGACACTTCATGAGCAGTGAAGTAGGCCTGCAGGTGTATATCTTTCTCTTTTCCTCTCTATCTCCATACCCTCTCAGTTTCTCTCTGTCCTGCCTAATAAAAAAAAAATAGAAAGAAAAAAATGGGGGGAAATGGCTGCCAAAAAGAAAAAAAAAAAAAGCAAAGATTTTATTTTATTTTATTTATTTTCAGGAGAGAGAGAGAGAAGCGGGCACTGTTCAGCTCTGGCATGCGTTGGTGCTAGGAACTGAACTTTGGAATTCTGGGGCCTCCGGGATGAAAGTCTGATGCCTACCTCTGTGCTGATTCCCCAACCACTGACTGCTTCTTTCTTTTCTTTTGTCTGACTGCAATAATTTTCCACTGCATTAAGACCTCAAATCTAATTGTCTCATTTCACTACTTTTCCATTATCCATCACTCCCTCCTGTCTTCACATTCATCCATTTTCCTGATTCACTGCTGTGACATTCAGTAGTGTACACACTAAGGTCCCTTACTGAGATCACTCTAACTCTTTTTTGGATCCAATTTCCTTCCTTATTTTTGTTGTGAATATCAGGGAATAAAATGACCAAAATGGCTTGACTGATTTTATTTTAAATTTTCACTTACAAGTTTGAAAGACTACTTTTAAATTTTTCATTTCTTAGTAAATCTCTTCTCCCTTCCCAAGTAAACAACTTCATACCTATTTGCTTCATCAAATTCCTTCCCAGAAACCCACGTACAAACCCAACTAATAATCTTCACACTCCTTTGCTTCACTGAAAAACTAGAAATTACCATTTACTTGATATGAATTCAACAACTTTCATCAGAGGGGAAACTACACTGTTTTCATGGCACTAAATTTATCTTCTTATTCTAACAGAAAAAAAATACTTGTTCCTGATCGATGGAACCTTTACTGTTGTTGCTATGAATCTTGGCCCGTCTCACTCTTTAGTAAAAGAATTTTATTCTCTACACATTTATTATATTGTCTGTATGATCAACATTGCTTTCTTTTTTGTTGGGTTATTCCTATAAGTTTTTAAAAACATTTTATATTCTCTATCCTTAAAAAAATTAATCTGGGGCCAGGCTATATAGCTCACCTGCTCACTGTACCATGAGTGAAAACTCGGGCCTCAATTCCCATCACGGCCTGGGACTACCATGCACAACACAGTTCCCATCACTGCCTGGGAGTACCATGCACAACACAGTTCCCATCACTGCCTGGGACTACCATGCACAACACAGTTCCCATCACTGCCTGGGACTACCATGCACAACACAGTTCCCATCACGGCCTGGGACTACCATGCACAACACAGTTCCCATCACTGCCTGGGACTACCATGCACAACACAGTTCCCATCACTGCCTGGGACTACCATGCACAACACAGTTCCCATCACTGCCTGGGAGTACCATGCACAACACAGTTCCCATCACTGCCTGGGACTACCATGCACAACACAGTTCCCATCACTGCCTGGGACTACCATGCACAACACAGTTCCCATCACTGCCTGGGAGTACCATGCACAACACAGTTCCCATCACTGCCTGGGACTACCATGCACAACACAGTTCCCATCACTGCCTGGGACTACCATGCACAACACAGTTCCCATCACTGCCTGGGAGTACCATGCACAACACAGTTCCCATCACGGCCTGGGACTACCATGCACAACACAGTTCCCATCACGGCCTGGGACTACCATGCACAACACAGTTCCCATCACGGCCTGGGAGTACCATGCACAACACAGTTCCCATCACTGCCTGGGAGTACCATGCACAACACAGTTCCCATCACGGCCTGGGAGTACCATGCACAACACAGTTCCCATCACTGCCTGGGACTACCATGCACAACACAGTTCCCATCACGGCCTGGGACTACCATGCACAACACAGTTCCCATCACTGCCTGGGAGTACCATGCACAACACAGTTCCCATCACTGCCTGGGAGTACCATGCACAACACAGTTCCCATCACTGCCTGGGAGTACCATGCACAACACAGAGGGGCGCTCCAGGAATATTGTAGCAGTGCTGTGGTGTCTTTCCTTCTCTCTCTGATTCTCTTTCTATATCTCTCTGTCTGAAATTTAAAGAAAAAAAAATGTTTGGAATCAGTACGATCATGTAGGTATTAAGAATGGGAAGCAAAAAAAATAATGCAAAATAAACCTACTGTTAATGCTATTTTCTCCTCTAGTCCCTACTTGTTCATCTGCTGACTTCAGCAAAGTCTCTTAATAAAGGATCAATGCTTGCAATATCTACATCCATCCTCTGCTCCCATTTACATTTGGATCCAAGATGAATTCATATCTGTCCTGACTACCACTGAAACTTTTCTTCTTCTTCTCTTCCTCCTCCTCCTTCTTCCTTTTCTTCTTCTCTTCCTACTTCTCCTCCTCCCCCTTTCTCCTCCTCTTTGTTCTTATATATATTCAATTTCTTGTTACCACACTGACTTTTCATTCTTTTTTGTTACCACACTTATTTTTCATTCTTTCTTATTTCAGATGGAGAGAGAGGGAGGGAAAGAGGGAGGAAGGGAGAGAGAGAGAAAAAGAGAGAGAGGAGAGAGAGAGAGAAGAAGAGAGGAGAGGAGAGGAGAGGAGAGGAGAGGAGAGGAGAGGAGAGGAGAGGAGAGGAGAGGAGAGAGAGAGAGAGAGAGATGTCAGCACCATTAGTTGAATATCCCTGGTGCAGTGTCACCCCTATGGCATCAGGGCTCAAAGCTGGGTATGGAAAGATATGCACACTGCCACATAAGCTAGTTCTGACTACACAGCTTCTCTTTTCCAGATCACCAAAACCATCTATTACCAACTGCAGTGAATATGTATTGGGCTTTGTATCACTTGAGTGAAGGTACATACTGTCAACTACCTAAGGTCAATTCCTTAAGGCATTCTCTTACCAACATTGGCACCACTGAGTCCTGTTTCTCTTCTTTCTTATAGCCCAAGTGTCTCCTTTTAATCTCTTTTACAACTAATCTTAATCTTCCTTTATCTAAATACACTTCTGCTTCCTTTTTTTATGTTAAAGTCCTTCAATTTTCTTTCCTGAGCTCTTTTTTTCATCTATATTCTTTCCCTAGGTGATATCATCCAGTTTCTTGACTCTAAACACAATCTAACACTGGTAACTTCCTGCTTTATGCTGATAATTCTAAACCAGATCATTCATTCATATATATATATATGAATATATATATATATTTATATATATATATATATGACTCAAAGTTATCTTGACTAAAATGTGCTAACCTACAAACTTTGTCCCTTATTCAATTACCCTCACCTCACTTAATGACATCTCCATCTATCCAAGTGAACAAGCCAGAAAGTTTAGAGTCCTCCTTCTCCTCTTATAATCTTTCATCAACAGCATTTGACTTTTAGTAAGTACTTTGGTGTCTACATTCAGAATATATCTGAAATCCTTCTCCAGTTATTTCCACTGTCATCAATATAACCAAGTCACTGGTACCTCTCATTTGAACAACTGATATGCACATTGTCCTGGTTATAAGCACACCTTTGGCATCTCCATCAAGCCTGAAGAATAAAACAACTCATACTGAAGAAGGGGAAGAAACTAATAGATTTAGAAAAAAAATGAAACAACTCTATGAAAAATGATCCGATCCCATTGAAAAGTACATTCAGAGTGTGGGATTGTGGGGAGTCCAGAAAGGGGAGAGAGAACAAGGGAGCTGAGATCATACTTAATAATATAAGAGATTAAAAAAACATCTTAACACCAAGAAACAGTTAGTTTCTAAGGATCATGAAATCTCCCAAGACTAGTTATAAGAAATCTATATAGGACCTTGCCCTCAACTTGGATCAACAATGGTAGAGAATCCTCCAAAGGGAGGATGGACAACATACTCTATGCTACACCTGAGGAAGATGGGTCCTGATATGGGGGCAGCTTAGAATGTTCCTACTTATGACCACAGAATGTGAGCTCAGATCTACAGGGATGCAGAGGTCACATAGGCTCCTAAGCTGAATGTGGGCTTCAGATCAGACCAAATTGATGGGGGTTACAGTTAACAATATTTATATACCTTTCCCATATTTGGGAGCTACTCTATTCCCTGACCCAGCTTTCTGGTCTTTCTTCCAGCCATGACATCATCTCTCCAGACAATAATTAGGATCCATCTGCATATTAGATTTCAGGCTCAGGGAGAAAAAAAAAAAACACTAGTATAGCCACAGGCCCTTTGGAATATAACTAAAATATGCCTACTAGCTATCTACAAAATGGAGAACCCCTCCCCCAACTCTTCATCTGCACTATTCCAGCCTTTAGGTTCATGATTGGTCAACAATTTGTTTGTTAACTCTCTTTTCAACCATCGGGTTCCAGATGCCAGCATTATGCCGACCAGACTTCCCTGGAAAGACAACCCCACCAATGTGTCCTGGAGTTCCGCTTCCCCAGAGCCTTTCCCCACTAGGGATAGAGAGAGACAGGCTGGGAGTATGAATCAACCTGTCAATGCCCACGTTCAGCGGGGAAGCAATTACAGAAGCCAGACCTTCTACCTTCTGTATCCCACAATGACCTTGGATCCATACTCCCAGAGGGATAAAGAATAGGAAAGCTATCAGGGGAGGGGATAAGATACACAGTTCTAGTGGTGGGAATTGTGTGGAGTTGTACCCCTCTTATCCTATGGTTTAGTAAATGTTTCCTTTTTATAAATAAACAATTTTTAAAAAAGAACTGGTATATTGAGTCCCAACCCCAAAGGGGAGCCACGTTGTCTAAGCAGATACTTTCAGAGAGAAGTAAAGAACAGGAAAGTGTGACTTGTTACTGAAAACCATACTTCAGGCTTTCAGCTACAGTGAGTCTGGCATTTCTTCTATTGAGACAATAACTCATAATTACTATAGTGATATATGTGAATAAAGTCATAATTTGGAGAGGTGTTCCACTGTTCTTTGAAGTAAGGTATCGTCTATTCAAAGAGCTAAAATCTGTCGATTCAGTGAGAACTACAAACTTTTCAACAGCATCAAGGATATCTGGAAAGTTCTCCACTAGGAATAGGAGAAGGCTCCAGTGGAACGAGCGTTGTCTGAAATCACCAGGTCAAGGAAGGACAGGGCATGTGAGTTTGTGGAGGCCAAGGGAGAGGGGGAGCAACAGTATCATAAATGATGAAAAGCCAACATTTCCCAGAAAGCAAATGCTGACAGAGGGAGAGGGCAGTGGAGTTAGTACCACGTATTTGACTGGGATTCCAAGAAGTCTGGGAACTTTCACATACAGTTGCAGGTCTGATGCATCCGTTACATTGGATAGCTGAGCTGCTTTACGAGTCTTATAATTTTTTATGGTATTATGTAGAGAAGAAACGAACTACTGGTTGCCAAACATTTTTAAGCTCTTACGATGGAGCTCAAAAGACTAAATTGTTCCATTTCCTCTAACATAAAATGTACCTACGTGTGTAGGTGATTTTCATATCAGCATAGGAATTGAAGTAAGTAGAAACAATGAAAATCAACTTTTAGAAATGATTTTAAGAAGGTTACGTTGAGATTTTCATTCAGAAAAAGAAAATAAAAAAGAAAAACTCTTTGGAGATCTGACATCATTGAAGAGCTGAGAGGAGATTGGAGTAAGAAAAGCTATGAAAGGGTCAGTTTGTGTTAGATTTAGAGTATTTTAAGTTTCCAAGGAAATAAGAATATATAGAAATTAAAAGCAGATGTGACTAGATTGATATTTTGGAAACATAAGGCTTGATCCTCAGCATGGTGATGCTGCCTGCCCTCCAATTTCATTTGCCAGTTTCTTTTTAGTGTGAATTTTGACAAGTGCACTATTTTCAGGAGAAGTGGACGTGTGAACATTACTATGTCTTAGTTTCCTGGTTATTGCTGCCACTCACATGGGTGAATTGTCTGCCACCACTGTTTCACTGCCAAGCACAAAAAGCCCAATTGTAATATTTTTTTCATAAGAAACTAAGCCAAACTCAATAACTGGCAATGTCACAAGTAAACAGATAGGCCAATTTACTATTAATTTCATGTTGGCTTGGGTTAAATTAAAATACATCCATTATTTCTCAACTGGAGTTATTTTATCATTGCAAAATCATTGGGTGGTAAACATAGGCGAGTCAATAATTTCCTGTGATTCGGAATTCCACAGTAAGTTTGGAATTCTAGACTAATATAGTGGTGAGTAATCAATTCGAACTGCTTTCCTGGGGCAACTGAATGTCACCTTGCATGGTACACTGGTGAGACAGTCATGGAAACACATTCATTTCTTTCGCCATTGAGATATTATTTGACATATAATAAACATTTTAAAACCCTCAATGTTTTTGTTTAGACACACTGCTAAAGGTGCCTCTCTCTCTCTCTCTCTCTCTCTCTCTCTCTCTCTCTGTGTGGTTGTGTGTGTGTGTTTGAGAGAGAGAGAGAGAGAGGTCTCTAAGTATGTGATTGTAAAGTCAAACTGAGAGATTTCTCTGGGCTTTGATTATGAGAAATATACCCCTTAATCCCTATTGCCTGTCAGTGTGCTTCTGCCCCTGCCTTCAAGACTATATGAACTTATCCTAAAGAATAAAATTGATGTAGAAGTTCTGGGTTTGAGGACCTAGCATATGGACTACTGGACAGTGATAAATAGTTCTGAGTAAGTAGCTAAAATTTCCACATTATCTGAGGGCACAATTCATAGACATGTAGATTAGCCATTGACATGTTTATCTATTACAACCCAGCAATTCTTCTCTTAGGGATACATCCAAAGGAAACAGACACCTATGTTCATAGTAGCACAGTCTGCAATAGCCAAAAAAATGGAAGTAATCCAGATACCCACTAAGAGATGAGAGACTTAGAAAGCTGTGGCCTGTGTACATTATGGAATACAACAAAGCTGTTGACGAAGTTGTCTCCTTGGCCGTATCTTGGATGGAGCTTGAAGGAATCATGTTGAGAATGCTGAAAAGAGAAGGACCAAATACCACTTGTTCTCACTAACAGGCAGAACTTAAGAAACAGGGACAGGGAAATAAAACACAAAATAAAATGTGGGCTTGGATGTGAACTGTTGCACCAAAGCAAAGGATTCTGGAGAAGGCGGGAAAGGCCTTCTTCAAGAGGTCATGAACGAGGCTTGGTTGTTCTGGTGCAGGACAGTGGAAGAGGACTCAAGTTAGGGGCTAGTGGGAAATATTTATTAAGCTGGTGCTATGTGTTAAGCACAGTGTTTATTGCCACAGATATTCAGACTGGCCATGCATTTGAGTGGCTTGCAATCTGGCAGGGGGATTAGAGAAGGAAACAATTATAGTCATGTATAAACTGCAGGTGAACTTGAACCAGCTGAGTCAGAGTGAAAGGGAAAGACTGTAACAAGAAAGGCTTCCCAAAAGATTGGCCTTTCTGCTGAGGGTCAAACAAGAGTTTATCTTATTTGGAAAGGTGTGGGTCAGACATTGTACTTATAGAAACAGCAGATACAAGGTCCTTATAGGCAACAGGTGCAGAAATGTGTAGTGGTTGTGTTTGTGTATTTCTGAATCTCTCGCTCTGTGTGTGTGTGTGTGTGTGTGTGTGTGTGAGAGAGAGAGAGAGAGCAGGGAGACAATGTGAGAGAATGGTGTCTTTAGAGAAATGAAGGTATTTAATGAAAAAGTAGTGAAGAGAATGATTAAGAAGTCGAGGAGAAATGCTGCATCCTAGAAATTAGTTTAGGTTTCTTTTGTGAGGACACAGGAAGGACTGCAATAACTGGAAAGTTATTGGCTGGGAAGAGGGAGATTGTGCAGGAGTAGCATATAAGACTTGCATTATGAGGGCGCAGGTTTGATCCCTGGCACCACTTATGCTGAAGTTGAGGGCTACTCTTTTGCTCTTTTATAAAAATAAAATAAAGTTTTTGTTAAAGAATGACATGATAAAACGGGTGTTTTGTAAAGCTAACTGTAGTGTAGTAAAGAAAAGATGTTACGGGCCGGCTGGTGACATACCTGGTTAAGAGCATCTTACCAAGCACCAGGTTCAAGGCCCTGGCTCCCCACCTGTGGGGTTGGGGGGGGACACTTCATACGTGGTGAAGCAGGTCTGCTGGTGTCTAACTTTCTCTCTAGCTCTCTCTCTCTCCCCTATCCCCTCTCTACTGTTCTCTGTGCATCCAACAGAATGGAAAAAATGGCCACCAGGAGCAGTGGATTCGTAGTGCGAGCACTGAGCTCCAGTGGTAACCATGGAGGCGAAAAAAAAATAGTCTGTCCAGTGTTCCTGTGACACTTTCAGTACTACAATAAATATTTCTTTATAAACGTTTCTTTTCTTTTTTATATTTATTTATTATATTTTTGAGAGAGATACAGAAAGAGAAACACCAGCTCTGGTTTATGGTAGTGTGGGGGATTGAACCTGGGACTTTGAAGCCTCAGGCATGAGTCTGTTTGCATAACCATTATGCTATTTCCCCTGCCCTACAATAAGTATTTTATGACACTGTCCTCCTATACCTGGCTGCAGGCATTGTTGTCATTTATTTTTTCTCTTTTCCTGTAGTGGGATTTTTTTCTCAGTATACAGAATGTTTTCTAACTGGTTTGGGCAACTGGGATCTTTTGTTAGTCCATTGATTGCTAGAAGTAGAGTCTAAAACCTGTTGTTAATTTCTGATCTATTTGTCTTTGACCTTATTGTAAATACTTTCTTTTAGACTCTTGTAAGTAAATAGTCTCTTCTGTTGTCCCAGCAAGACCTACATGTAGTCCCGTCTCTTCTAGATCAAGCAGGTAGAGACTTTTGGTCGCCAAGATAATCAGAGAAGAAACAGCACTGACGCCCTGCCTCGGATAGCTCAAAGAAACTAGAAAAAGAGTAAATTCTGTTGAATTTCATGTTACTATATTAGGCAACAGGTTAATACAGGCAAAACAGTAGGCAAATGCCCCAGGTGTTAGAAACAAGTGCATAAAAAGGAGACACTGGGAGCTGGGCACTGGCGCACTGGGTTAAGCGCACACAGTACAAAAAGGAGACATGCAGGTCGGCCTGTTCTTCTTCTTCTAGCGTTGGCCCTTCTTCCGTAGCCAGTCAACAGCGTCAGGTTGAAAGCTGTCAGGAGCTGCTTGTTGCTGGCTTTGAAAGTGACTGGAATCCATGTGGATTCAGTCGGCTAGGAAGGATCGTCAGTTTCCCCAATGAATGGGTGCTCACAGGATGCACCAAGAGAAGGTCGATCCAATGCATCCCAGGTCGTCGGCCTATTATCAGCAGGCAGACCAAGGTGTTTCCCAGAGCCTAGGTCAGTTAGGGAGAGTCAACAGAGTGAGGCAACCTGACCAACTGTGCAGGATAAGGGGAGGGGACTGAAAAGGACAAGAGATCTAAAAGTGGTCTGCCACTCACACTTCTTTTTCCAGGACCCTCTACCTCAGCATGCTTTGTACTCTTTCCTCAATAAATTTGCCACTATGGTCTTAGTACCTTATTTGTTTATTTTGGAAAGAGAGACAACTTTAGAGGAAAGGAGGGGCTAGAGAGGAGGAGAGAAGGAATGACAACTGTAGCACTGTCTCCCTGTGTGTGAGCCTTCCCCCACAGACGGGGACTGGAGACTAGAACCCGGGTCCTTGTGCAATGCAGTGTGTGTGCTCTGCCAGATACAGCACTTTTTACCTCCCTTTAATTATTTTCTTACTCTTAATTCTTCTTTTAGTAGATTCCCTTGACAATCTGAAAGAGAGAGAGAGAGAGAGAGAGAGAGATCATTCTTATCCTTAGTCACAAACGTTGTAGACCTCAAGATCCACTATTTCATGTGGCTAAAATGTTTGCCCATTTAAAACTAGGCTCCAAAGTCCAGTACACTGACAACTTTGGACAATAGGCTTAGTAACAAGCAGGTTGCCTAACTGGATTTCCTCATTTTTCACAATCGAAATTCTAGAAGATGACAAAAGAAATATGTTTTAATTCCTTTTATAGCTAATGCTTATAAGAATATTTTTATTTAGAAATATGGGTAATAGTAATTCAGCCAATTGTTTTGTTAGGGAGATGTATTTTACTGTTGCAATGTGCAGAAGTGGACCAATATGCTCATAGAACAAAAAGCCTAGCATGTAGCTTTTCACTCATTTGCAAGTCCCTATAGATTTCATTTTTTAAATCCTATTAGGCATGTACATAGGTATATCTGTGTGTGTTTATTAAAGTTCTGTTAAAGAGTAATACAGATTACAACTGGAAGTAAAGCCCTAAATGTAATATTCCCATTTACTCTTCCTTCCTCTGGCCACAAGTCTGATTCTACCCCTCTGCATCACGGATCTTGTAAGGGGTATGATAGGAACGTATTAACGTAGGAATTTTATATAGTAATACCAATAGCTCAAGATAAGCATGTTGCTTATTAATATGTGATTCACTTGGAATGATTTCCTCACCCTATTTAAGAGTGAGGTTCTCTGGAAGATGATTTTTTAATATTTATTTATTATTTATTCCCTTTTGTTGCCCTTGTTGTTTTATTGTTGTAGTTATTATTGATGTTGTTATTGTTGGATAAGACAGAGAGAAATGGAGAGAGGAGGGGAAGACAGAGAGCGGGGAGAGAAAGACACCTGCAGATCTGAAGAAGAAAAGACCTGAAGAGAAAGACAGACACCTGTAGACCTGCTGCACCGCCTGTGAAGCAACTCCTCTGCAGGTGGGGAGCCAAGGGCTTACAACGGGATCCTTATGCTGGTCCTTGCGCTTTGTACCACATGTGCTTATCCCGCCGCACTACTGCCCGACTCCCCTAGAAGATGATTTTAAAAAGGCAAAAGAAGATATATATATTCAAATCATCGCTGCTGGGGTGGAGCCAAGATGGCAACTTGGAGACAACCCCTGAAGATTTAACAACTATTAACATCTGTGCAGCCAATGAGGGCTCATCTAAATACGTTAAACACCTACTGAAAGAAGTACAAAAATACATCAATAGTAATACAGTAAAAATGGGAGACTTCAACACCCCACTCTCACACTTAGATGAACTAAGCAGAGAATCAACAAAGAAACAAGAGAATTAAATAAAGAAATGGATAGACTAGACCTCCTGGACATTTTCAGAGTTCTTCACCCCTCCAAAATTGGAATACATATTCTTTTCAAATCCAAACAGCACGTCCTCAAGGATAGACCAAATATTAGGCCACAAAGACAACATCAACAAATTCAAGAGCATGGAAATCATCCCAAATATCTTCTCAGATCACAGTGGGGTAAAGCTAACATTTAACAACAAATGGAAAATTACTAAAAGTCACAAAATTTGGAAACTCAACAACATGCTGCTTAATAACCGCTGGGTCAGAGAGTCACTCAAGCAAGAAATTCAAATGTTCCTGGAAACAAATGAAAATGAAGACACAAACTATCAAAACATTTGGGACACAGCTAAAACTGAGAGGGAAACTCATAGCCACACAATCATACATTAGAGAACAAGAAGAAGCTCAAATAAACAACCTTACTGCACACCTTAAGGACTTAGAGGAAGAGGAACAAAGGAACCCTACAGCAACCAGATGGACAGAAATCACTAAAATTAGAGCAGAAATAAACAACATCGAAAATAAGAGAACTATACAAAAGATCAATGAAGCCAAATGTTGATTCTTAGAAAAATTAAACAAAATTAACAAACCCCTAGCCAGACTCACTAAAAAAAAAAGGGGGGGGGAGAAAACTCAAATAAATAAATTGTAAACAATAGAGGAGCTATCACAACTGACACTATAGAAATCCAGAAAATCATGTGAAACTTTTACGAAGAACTATAAGCCACCAAGCTAGAGAATCTGGAAGAAATGGAAAAATTCAAATCATTGCTGCAGGAAATGAAATTCCTGCTATTGTGAGTGGTGACTCAAGACTCATTTGGTTTTTAAGGTGGTCTTGGGATATAACATAATCTTTATCTGAAAAAAGGGGAGGGGGAAAGAGCAGGCAAGGTGAAACAGCATTCCCCCATTCTCAAAAAATGAGTTTTTAGAGAGACTTTACTATGTCATTTTCAGCACTACCTAGGCTGTATTTGAGAAGTATGCACACAGTAATTGTAGTCAAGGTGACCATAAACTACTCTAGTAGAAAGTGATATTAGCTTCTAATGTCCTGTAATGGTTGACAGCAAAATCACCATTTGGAAAGACCAGGGGGCTGTGAATCACGCATGAAGATCTTGTAATGCATATACAGTCCATGGGACATGTGCCTCCACATAGTTTTTTTGTCTTGGTGACAGCTTTGAACTTCGTCATCTGCACTTTCTCACCCAGTTAGCCTTTGTGATCAAGGGCACAAGCTTTGAGGACAGCTGGCTGAGGAGATAAGTGAGATCTATGGTGATAGAACAGAGGAATTCAAACTGGCCAAACCCACAGTGTTGGCCTCATCGTTCTGTTTTCCAACCAAGTAAGCTGACTGGCAGTAGCTGCTTTGTGTTGCAGACATTTCGAGAGAGTTCCAGAGTGGCCCATCAGATACCAACTGGACACAAATGAATCCTTATTCATATTGAGACCAACAAATCTACTATTAGTGCTTTGGCTCTTCTGAACCATCCATCAGAGCTGCCTGTCATTTCCCATGTTTATGGCTAAATGAGGCTCAAGTCATTACGCCCCAATTCTGACATGAGGTTTTTATCAGTAGAAAAATGAAAGCAGATGATTCTGTCATTTTTTTTTTTAAGTAGTGACATGGGGTGATACTGACATCATGTGAAATCTGTGTTGAAATCACCATACCACCCACCAATTATTTCTTGAAAAATAATAATAGCATTGAAACTTTATAGACAGTTTGCTAAAAGGGTCTATTCTATAGTACTTAGCTGGGAACATTCCCCCCCACCCCCCTGCCTTTTAAAATTTTACTTGGGTTTCTCAGAAATGTTAGTCCACATGCTTATAATAAAATTGGTTTGAGGTAAAAAAGGTAGAAAAAAAAAAAACGAACCTACCTTAAGACAGGGCTTCACAGTCTTAGCTACACATTGAAATCATTTGAGAACTTAACTAAATCCACTCCAAGTGGACTCAGGTGTGGTCTACTCTGGAGAGGGTCATAAATTCCAAAGCGACTTTAGTGTCCAGTCCCAGTGGAGAATGATGCCTCTAAACTAAGGGGCCGGGGTAATCTGAACTGTGCTAGTACTCAGTAGTTTGCACTTGGCATAACGCTTTCTGACTTCTCATGAATTAAACTGCTTAGCACTATTTTCATATGTGCATTCCTCAAGAAATTATATTACTCTCAGAGGGTGTGGAATTTCTCTAAAATTAGATTTCTTTTTCCCCTCAGAGGAAAAGGTTAAATATTCATGGAGTAAATGCAATTGCCTGTGAGATTTCTCAGGCTTTTAATTTTCAATGTATGACTCTACTATGATCATATATAGAAGCATGGCACTAGATATTATAGTTAGAGTAATATATCACCAGTGATTCCTGCTTCATGTATCCTAATGCTTTTTTTTTTTAGGGTGTAAGTTAACTGAATTTTCTTTTTATTCTTTATCAGTTATTTAATATTGATTTACAAAATTAAATGTCAACAATGGTATAATTCCACACCATTCCCACCACCAGAGTTCGGAATCCCCAATCTCTACATTGTAAAACACCATGGCTCTCCCAAGGTTGCAGACATGGGTTAACTATCATATCTACAATTATCTGTCTATATTTATACCTAATTGTCCCCTTTTTCTTCCAAATTCAGTCCTCTCTTCCCCTCCAGGCCACTCATGACACTATAACTATACCCAGATATTCTTTCCTTTTTCCACCTCTCTTTCCGGGTCCTGATGGGGCTGGAGGTGAATTGAATTTTCCAGGTAAAAATGTATACTCTGTTGACAGGACTATCTACTGGGCAGCATGGCAGTTATACAAACACATCATCTCTGTCAGGAAGGTAAGGAGATTCACACAACATTATTTAAAACAATAATAATAATAATAATAATAAGGTGACCAAGAGGTCACCCGACAGAGTATGCCTTGTGCCTGAGTGAGGTTCTGGATCTGGGCTCCAGAATTAAACGAAAGCACCATGGACAGTATTAAAGGAATGTCTGGAGAGTGGAACCAAGGTGTCTCGCTACTTCTCTCTCTCTCTCTCTCTCTCTCTATATATATATATATATATATATATATATATATCCTCCAGGTTTATTGCTGGGGCTTGGTGCCTGCACTACAAACCCACTGCTCTTGGAGGCTATTTTTCCCTTTTGTTGCCCTTGTTGTTTATTTTTATTGTTATTGCTGGATAGGACAGAGAAAAATTGAGAGAGGAAGGAAAGACAGAGAGGGGGAGAGAAAGATAGACACCTTCAGACCTACTTCACCACTAGTGAAGAGACACCCCTGCAGGTGGGAAGCCAGGGGCTTGAACTGGGATCCTTGCGCTTTGCGCCAAGTGCATTTAACCCGCTTAACCTGCTATGCTACAGCACAGCCCCCTATTTCCATATTTTTGTGTATATTAAATAAACATATTGGGTCAGGGAGGTCATAGTGGTATTGCATATGTATACAGACCTCTGTTTATTCTCTGGTGGTCCATAAAAAAATAATAAAAAAAGATATATAGGACTTCCAGAGTCATGGCCATGGAGTGATAGCAGTGGCATACATAATCATTGTCCCAACAACTAGATAAGTCAATGTAAAAATCACATGAAACCCCATCAAATCACAGCTGGGACTCCTGAAAAGACATACTTAGCCACAGGTGGGTACAGGTGTGAGTGGCAGTGGCAGTGGCAGGTGGGGATGGGGAGGGCAAGAGACGACCACTATGCAGGTCACGCTGTGGGCCAGGAGGTTGGTGCAGTAGTCAACGTACTGGACTCTCAGGAGTGTGGTTCTAAGTTAAGTCCCTGGCACTTCATGCAGCACAGTATTGCTCTGGTTTTCTCTTCCTTTCTTCTCCTAATCTTCTCATTAATAAATTAAATCAAGAATAAGAAGGAGAAGGAGGAGAAAGAAGAGAAGGAGGGAAGAGATCGTACTTGCTGGCAGCTGATGCCATCTTAGAAGCTATGCAGTAGAGCACACTGCAGACAGTAAGAAGGTAGAGGGTTTCTGAATGCTTATCTTGTGAACACAGGAGCATTAGGATATTGAAATGCTTGCAAGGACCCACTAGTATTTCAGGCAAAAACCTGGTCTTGAACTAAAGCCATATGGTTTGTCCTTACCCCTAGGGAGGACTCCTGGGAGGCTCAACAGACCCCTGGAAAGTGGCTAGGAAAATTAAGTCCTACTCCTTTGAGCATGCAGAAGAAAATGTTCTCCCACACTGTTAACTGTCTGTCTGAGTATAGACTGAAACACTGATGTGGAGCCATTTACATCACAGGCACAAACTGACCCAGTGAGACATAGGAGAATCCCCCGCACCCTCCTGAACTCCATCAAGATATATAAATAGCAAAACCCAGCACTGCAGCCACTGTGCCACTGGCCGGCTCAGCAACAGAAAACATGCTCAGTGCACTAGTTAAGAGGGACTCAAGCTACAGTCATGACAGAGATTATATAAGAACTACAGGAAGATACAGAACTGGAGGACATCTCAGATAAAGATCTTAGAAAACATATAATAGGGATATTTCAAGAACTTAAACTTAACTTGCGGAAATGTACTCAATAACTGACCAAGAAGTTCACCAAGAAGTTACAAAATACAAGAGAATTCCAAACAGAATTCACAGAAAAGTTGGACATTATGAAAGGACAACTCAGTTCACTAAGAGGCTACAAAGCATGACAGAAGAACTTCAGTTCTTCTCACATATCAGGCCTAGGAAGTAGACCCTTCTCTACATGAGTAGCAGAAGAAATATCAAGGCTGGATGATGCAATAAACACAATTTGTGCATTCAAAGACAATGGAGAGGAAAAGTTTGAGGAAAATGAAGACATTCTCAGTGAAACAGCAGATTCCATTAAAAAGATGAGCATGAAAGCTACTAACATCCCTAACGAATAAGAGAGGGAGAGAGAAGCAAAGAGCATATTAAAAGAAAGTATAGCAGAAAACTTGGGTCAACATGCAAAACACACACATACATACACACACATACATACATACACACACACACACACACACACACACACACACACACACGAAACTGAGAAAATACCCAAGTCCCTAAATTGAAAGTGGGTACACCAAGACACATTATAGTAAAACAATAAAAAAAAACCAAGGATGGGGTTGTACGGTAGCACAGCGGGTTAAGTGCAGGTGGCACGAAGCACAAGGACCGGCCAAAGGATCCCGGTTTGAGCCCCGGCTCCCCACTTTCAGGGGAGTCACTTCACAGGCAGTGAAGCAGGTCTGCAGGTGTCTGTCTTTCTCTCCCCCTCTCTATCTTCCCCATCTCTCTCCATTTCTCTCTGTCCTATCCAACAATGATGATATCAATAACAATAACTACAACAATAAAACAACAAGGGCAACAAAAGGGAAAATAAATAAATATTTTTAAAAGGATAATTTTCTAATTAAAAAAAAGACTGTTGTGGATATTGTATATCAGACTTACCGCTGACAGTAACCACAAAACAAAAGATAGAACAGAGACCCATAGAAAGCATTAATGTGGGAGTCGGGAGGTAGCGCAGTGGATTAAGCACAGGTGGCACAAAGTGCAAGATTAAGAATCTCAGTTTGAGCCCCTGGCTCCCCACCTGCAGGGGTGTCGCTTCACAAGCGGTGAAACAGGTCTGCAGGTGTCTTTCTCTCCCTCTCTTTGTCTTCCCCTCCTCTCACCATTTCTTTCTGTCCTATCTAACAATGACAACATCATAACAACAACAATAACTACAACAGTAAAAAAAAAAGGGCAAAACAAGGGAATAAGTACATATTAAAAAGGAAAGCATTAGTGCAGTCGATAATACCCTCATAAAGTCATGTATACGAAGTGATAGAGTAAATAGGAAAAGTGTCAGTAAGGCATCGTATGAAGTTCCCCAAATCATTCTGCTTTTGACCTAACTCAGTTCTAGGTATGCAACTCAAAGCCATTCGTAGGTCAGATTCTCCTGAATCCATTTGAGAATCAAGCAATTGTTTTTGTTTGTTTGTTATTGCTTGACTCTAGCAATAGATTAACCCTGAGAGCAAGTTCCCTTCCTTCTTGTCTTGGTTAAATGCATCCTGCACTTAAAACGCATGCCTCTGGTTCTAGAATCTGGTGCTGCCTGTCAGTGTTAAGCATCTGGTCTTTTAGGCTTTTCAGAATGCTGTAGATTTAAGGCAGGTCAGTACTTTGTAACAATTTCCCAAAGAAAACAGTCTTTGTTTCCATAACCTTCTTGTATAACCAAGTTCACAGAGGCTGGAAGCATTTTGTAATTGTATTGAAACAGCAAAAACTGCCCTGGGGGACCACCCAAGGGACAGAGATGAATTGGTTGCCTCCATTAAGTGATGTTTAAGCATCAAATTTTAGTAGATATGCTGAGGGAGTAAATGATGGCTCAAGAGAGAGATTGCCTGAGGTCTGAGAGTGCAAGCTGGCCTATATTTAATAACTGCAAGGTCACTGCATGAAATCAGTAAAAGGGAGCAGAGAGAAGCGGCTATCTTATTTCCATAGTGTGCTCTGATGGTTTATGATGTCAGCAGACCTTCAAAATAAAATGGCTGCCTTAAAAAATATAACTTCCTGTTAATGAGAAAAGACATCAAAGAATTTACTCCAATATCCAATCCTGACACTGTAATTTGAAAGTGTTTGCAGTGATTCCCATCCCAGGACCTCAAATTCTTTGCTTTAATTGATTTCATTCACTGAACATACTCTAAGGGCTCAAGATTGTTACGGATCTTTTGCAGAAAAGTCAGGTTACATGGAGGGAACTCTTAATTTTGCATGTTCATAATGAATGTGCTTTGGAGTGATTAACTCCAGTGCTGGATAATACAAAAATCCTCTGTGCATTACTTGCTGTTGCTACTTTTTCGCTGTTTTTCTTTTAATATTTATTTTATTTATTTTCCCCTTTGTTGCCCTTGTTGTTTAACACTGTTGTGGTTATTGATGTTGTTGTTGGGTAGGACAGAGAGAAATGGAGAGAGGAGGGGAAGACAGAGAGGGGGAGAGAAAGACAGACACCTCAGACCTGCTTGACCACTTGTGAAGTGACTCCCCTGAGGTGGGGAGCTCTGGCACTGTTTTTGTTTTAAATCACTGAACAGAACAATAACAGGACACCACAGTGCCCAGGTGACAGGATGCTGGTAAGAAATGTAGTTTGGGAACATCTTGTAGGACAACAAAAACTTCATACAGACACTGCTATCGACTGAAGAAAAAAACAAAAACCTATGAATTTTAAACTGTGTAGCCATGAAGAAAAAGTAATTGGTACATTTAAAAGGGAGAGGGCAACCTTACTTATACATGAGGCTAAATATTAAGAAACAGAAATCTTCCATTATAGCATTCAGAGGAAAAATAAGCAAAACAAATATGTAAGTAATGAATGTGGAATTGAACTAGATGAATGAATATCACTATGCCCTTTTTTTTTTTTTTTGTACTCATAACCTTGCAAACCACTGAGCTTAAATTTCTTTATCCTCTAGTCAAGGTACCTCAAGGATGGTTAAAAAGTCCAAATTAAGGACAGGTGGTCACATACCTGGTTGAGTGCACATGCTACAAGTTGAAGGCACATGTTCAAGCCCCTGGCTCCCACCTGCCAGGGGAAAGCTTCACAAGTGGTCAAGCAGTGTTGCAGGTGTCTCCCTGTCTCTCTCCCTCTCTCTCCCTCCATCCTCCTTTCAATTTCTCTCTAGCCTACCTACCTAAATAAATAAATAGTCCAAATTACTAGCCTTCTGCAGAGAGCTCTCCAAAGGGGCTGGACCAATTTACACTCCCACCAGCAGTGCAGGGGAGCTATGAAGAATGATGAACTAAGTTTCTGCACCTCATCCAAGAGAGAACTTGAAAGAATCCTGTGAAATGAGATAAGTCAGAAAGAGAAAGATGAACATGGGATGGTTTCACTCATGGAAAGAAGTTGAGAAATAAGAACAGGAAGGAGAAACACAAAGCAGAACCTGCACTGGGCTTGGTGTTACTGCGCCAAAGTAAGGGCCTCTGGTGGCCGTGTACAGGCGGGGGGGGGGGGGGGGGAGGGGGGAGGCTTCAGGTCTTGCTGCATGATGGATGGCGGTGGAAGACTGAAGACGGACTAAGGGTATTTTTCAGAAAATTGAGAAATTTTACACATGTACCAACATTTATTTACATTACTTACTGTAAACCGCTAAATCACCCAGTAAAAAAGTTCAAATTATATACTCTCTATTAAAATGTTTAAAAACGTTGACAGAAAACTAATTGTCTTAATCAATGGCAAATGCCTTTAATGCCTCCCCCCCCACCCCCACCAGGTTATTATTGTTGGGACTTGTTGTAGACACTAGAAACCTACTGATTATGGAGGCCACTTTCCCCATTTCTCCCCCCTTTCTATTTTATTGGATAGAACAAAGACTAATTAAGAGGGGAGAGAAGATAGAGAAGGAGAAAGATAGACACTTGCAGGCCTGTTTCACATCTTCTGAAACATCCCCCCTGCAAGTGGGGAGTAGGGTCTGGAACCCAGATCCTTGTACTTGGTAGTATATGCTCTTAACCAGGTGCACCACTGCTTGGCTCATTAGAGCATATTTTTAAACCCCAATTAAGTTCCCTTCTTCTTCTAGCATTTGCCATTAAGTTCCCTAAGTCAAACAGTTGTAAGATAAGATTGGTCTGCCTCATTTTAGATAGTAAGCAGCTGATACCAGGGACTGGTCCATCAGTCGCAGCACTGAAATGGTCTTTACAAAATACCTGTGTCTAGATTACATGATGTAACTGTTAAAGAATGACGCTTCCATGTTTCTCTGTTGTCTCTTAAGCCTAAATTCCTAGGCCTCTACTATCCCACAGAAGACAATGAATTTGTATCTAATTACTCTGTTTGAAAAATGAATTAAAGGTAGTCAAGCAACTTATTGCACTATCAACAGTTGGTAAAGAAGTCATTAAGTGGGAGTCGGGAGGTAGCGCAGCGGTTAAGCGCATGTGGCGAGAAAAGTGTAAGGAGCGGCATAAGGATCCTAGTTCAAGCCCCCAGCTCCCCACCTGCAGGGGAGTCACTTCACAGTGAAGCAGGTCTGCAGGTGTCTATCTTTCTCTCCCCCTCTCTGTCTTCCCCTCCTCTTTCCATTTCTCTCTGTCCTATCCAACAACAATGATACAACAACAACGATTACTACAACAATAACACAAGGGCAACAAAAGGGAATAAATATTTTTAAAAAACCATTAAGTTTTGTTCTTAAAAATACCAATGATTTAGAAAACAATTCAATTCTTTTCTAGGCTTAGTAATTTTTGGCATAAAATTTGGCATCAAGTTTCCTTTGTTAGCTACAAATATGTCAAAAATCTTTTCATGTTTAAGCTTCCATAGCTACTCTCTATATGATGCAACATCAAAGGAATTCCTCTGGGAAAACTAGAGGATCAGGTTTGTGAAGGAAGAACGTTCATATGCCATCATTGTTACTCGCCAAATTATAGTAGAGTATACTTTTGTAAACCAGGAAGGATAAAATAAGATATGGCAGAAATGCTATTTAGCTGTGTTCTTAAAACTGATCCAAACAATGTTAGTTTTTTTTTTCTTCTGTGACAAATCAGGTGTCAAGGTGAATTTGGGTACCACTTCCATTTAATGAGCTTCTCAGTTAGGTGACAACAAAACGATATGCTTGGGCTGCTATAATTTAACAATATAGAAATAAAGGCCTTTAATCTCTCTTCCTTTCTACCACCAACTCGCCACTCCATTCAGCATGGCAGAAAGAAAAACTACTTGTCATGAATGCTTTTGAGAACAAAGCACCAGTCTTTTTTATTAGAGACTGGGAGTTTTACTTACTTATACATGCCTCAATGTCAAATAAAGCACTCACTTTTTTTCCTTTCTCTTTTATTCCTTTAGAACTTTGATGCTGACAATAGAATGTCACCATTAAACGAAAAGATTACCGCAGGTGCCAAACTGGTTAGGATGGAACTTGATCTCTATTGGGTGAGGATGCTTTTTCTAAAAAGTGAGATATTTTGTATTTTCAGACTGGAAGGTGATTTTTCTTACGAATCTCAACTATGCAGAGTCTACAAATGTCTGTACTTTCCCTTGACTTGAACAGAAATAGGTAATAGAAAAAATGTGAGACTTTTCCGACTTTAATACAAAAAGAACGGGCTTTTCTTTTTGGAGTTTTCACAAACCGTTCAACTATGTTAGGTGGTTCAGTAACATAACAATTTTGCTCTATAGTTAGAAACATGGTGCGGGGGCCAGGTGGTGGCACACCTGGTTGAGTGCACGTATTACAGTGCACAAGGACCCAGGCTCAAGTCCCTGGTCCCCACCTGCAGGGGAAAAGCTTTGCAAGTGGTGAAGCAGTATTGCAGGTGTCTCTCTGCCTCTCTCCCTCTCAACCACCCCCTTCCCTCTTGATTTCTGGCTGTTTCTATCAAACAAAATAAAGATAATAAAAAAATGACAAAAAGAAAAAGAAATATGGTTCAGAACAACAGCAAAAAGGAAAAGATCATATAAGTTTTAAAGGATTTCCCTAAGTCTTAAGGACAATAAATGTGGAGACATTATGAACAGAATTTAGAGTATCCACGATTTACATAAAATGTTTATAATTACTCATACCAACCGTGTTTTTTTCTTTTCCCTTTCTTTTTCCTTCCTTTCCTTCCTTCCTTCCTTCCTCCCTCCCTTCCTTCCCCTTCTTCTTCCCCTTCTCATCCTCCTAGTCCACCTCCTCTTCATCCTCCTCCTCCTTCTTCTTTGCCACTAAGGGTTTATCACTGGGGCTCAGTGCCTGTACAATTCCACCATGGTTGGTGGTTATTTTTTATAGAACTTGAGAGACAAAGAGGGAATGAGGGAGATGGGGGACACAGAGCCAGGGAAACACGTGTAGTACTGCTCTACTGATTGCAAAGCTTCCTTCTTGCAGGTGGGGACCAGGGGCTTGAACCTGAGTACTTTTGCATGGTACAGGTTGTACCCTACCAAAAGCACTATAACTTCTCTACTGTCAGCAGCTTCCTTAAATGAAAATAAAAACATCTACTTATTTTAAGAATTGACAGCTATTAGAGACACGGGTAGAATATGGTCTAAATTTACTTGTTCATCTTATTCCATATTCAGTGGCGACCATTTAAAATTGTTATTTTCAGTGGGTATCTCTATAAGCTACAGATCACAGAGAAGATCTCATTTTCATACATATTGTAGTTGTTTATTATTATTATTATTGGGAGGTCACCAGTGTTCATATATAATTACTTGGCATGAACTAGAACCTCAACAAATGTAGGTCAGGGGCCAGATTGTGGTGCAACTGGTTGCACCCACAAATTACAACTCTCAAGGACCTGGGTTCAAACCTCATTCCTCACCTGCAGAAGGGATACTTAGGGATACTTCATGATTCATGAGTAGTCAAACAAGTCTGCAGGACTTCTCTCTCTCTCATCCCTTCTCAATTTCTCTCTGTCCTATAAAATAAAATGGAAAAAAAACATTAGTGGCTGGAAGCGGTAGATTTGTACTACTGGCACTGAGTCCCTTTGATAATCTTGGTGGCAAAAGAGAGAGAGAGAGAGAGAGAGAGAGAGAGAGAGAGAGAGAGAGAGAGAATGGAGAGAGGGAGGGAGAGAGGGAGAAAGAGAGAGAGGAGAAAAAATTGGCTCAGGTCTAAAGGACACTGAGAATTAGACTCCTAAACGTAGGGTCATCAAATTGGCTCACTTATATGATTTGCTTGCCTTGCCAAATATACAACCCAGGTATGAGTCAAGCCCCTTACTGCAATGGAAGAAACTTTGGGGTTGTGGTATCTTTCCCTCTCTGTCTCTGTCTTACTGATGGAAGGGATGGGATATGGAACTCTGAATTGTATGGAATTGTACCCCTTATCCTACAATCTTGACAATCCTTATTAAATCAATTAAGAAGGAAAGAAAGAAAGAAAGAAAGAAAGAAAGAAAAAAGGAAGAAAGGAAGAAAAAAAAAAAAGAAAGGGTCAGCCTGAAGCAGTGAAGCCCTGGTGAAAAACAAAACAAGGAGACCTGATTTAAATGAAATAAGTACCTTAACACTGCTTGGACAAATGTAGAATGCAGTTGGAATAGGGCCAGCACAGTGGTACACAGAGATAGTAAGGGAAACAGTGGGAGGGGATTTTTTTTTTTTTTTAAGATATTGACTCCTTTCTAAATAATGTCTACGCTAATGAGAAGTGTCTTCAAATTCTCTCTTCCCAATTCCTGGGAAAATTCTTAACAGTTATTGAAAACTGGGAATAAGGCATTGTCAGGAGTCTAAGTTTATTTTGTACTCACCAAGCACAGACCATTTGTTCCAGTGGTTTATCCAGCTATGTGTAACATCATGAAGTTGTGGGTGAGAGGGAAAAGAATGATAAGGACAATAGTATGGATGGCATGAAAAAGCAAAATATAATAGAAGATGTGAAGTATGACAGTGGAAGAGAAAAACTGACCAGATGTGTTATTAACAGTAGTAAAACGGAGATCAGGTGTGTAATTACAAGCAGCAGCTGCAGCTTCATTCCCACTCACCAGTAGCTCATGGGTTGAGAACTGCTTTGTGTAATTCAGGCTTGAGCCTGGCCCTCACCACACTGTAGGCAATTTACGTGCTGTGATCTCTTTGACTCTTTTGTCTCTTCCTCTCTGAGGAAAAAAAAAAATCAATATTTGATTTGAGAGCACTTTTTTTTTTGTGGTCTTCTAACATCTCCTATTTATTTCTACTTTGTATTCTGCATTGAACCTTCATATGTGACCCAGTTTTTAGTCATTTAAGCCTTGCATGTAATGGTGTAGCTAACACTTTCTTTTTCTTCCCAACTGCTGTTTCTGTTGTTTGAAAAATGTGGCCCCACACTTCTGTTGGGACTAAGAAAGATCTCAAAGGATGTGATAGTTGCTGATGATTTTGACAAGTTGATTTTCCCAACGATTTTTTTATACCCCTGAGACCATTGTAGTATGTTTAGCCATAAATTATTACTGAACTCTCAAAACAATAGGTGGGAAGGGTTAAATACCTACAGTTCAGAAGAAAAAACAAACGAATACCATATGTAAATATAAACAAGTCTGAGATAATTAGCAACCTATTCAAATTATAGCTAGTCTCAACGAACATATTCAAGACGAAACTGAGGAGAATAGACTTATTTCTTCTCTGTCTTTACTAGGCTTTGAGATACTACTTGGAGAAAATACTAAAATGAACTAATACTTTATTTTATCATATTTATTTATTTATTTACTTACTTCCTTATTACCAGAGCACTGCTTAGTTTGGGTTTATAGTGCTGCATGGGACTGACTCTAGGATTCTGGAGCCCCATGCATGAGAGTCTCTTTGTATAAATATTATGCTATGTACCTCCTCCCAATAATTTATTTGAAAATGAACTGCTGGCAACACCTCATCATAAAAAAAATCTAAACTGAACATTATAGTGATGGACTATAATTACCAATAGATAGTATAAACTGGGTGAAAATAATTAAACTTCAGGAGGGTAGACCAATCACTGACCAAGCTTCTGTATGGCTGGAATGCAGAAGGCTCATCAATGTATAAGGAACAGACACTTTTGCAATGGGTGTTTGTCACAGTGCATCATTTAATTCATTCTATGTAGTTGTGAATTCACGCAGACACATGAATCATGAATATATGCATGGTTTACAAATAAAATATTTCACCTTTCTATACTTCATTACATTTTTTTCAGGTATGTAACTAGCACAGCTACAAAAGGTGTGGCTAGGAGCTGACTGGCTATCCTGGGAAGCTCTTAGACAACACCACCAGAGATCTTCAGGAAGCACTGAAAATGGCAGCAACAACTGAAATAGGATTGGAACACTAAGGGCCATCTGCTGGAAAAATCAGAACATCTGGTGATAAGCAGACACTAAGGTTCCTGAGGCTGGCAAGATCTTTCCTATGATGAACAGGTCTTGGACTTGGAAAGGATGATTTCATTTGAGGAAGAGTGTGAAACTTACAGAGAACACTTGCTAGCCACATTTCACATCACTGGTTCACAGTGCAGGTGCAGAACAAGTTGGCGACTGTCTCTGACCTCTGAGTAGGTCTGCACATTGTGGTAGACGTGACCAAACTGTCTTCTCTGGAAAACAGCCTGGGCAATCTCTGCTTGCCTATCTCGAAGACAGCCTGAGCCGTCTCTGCTTGCCTATCTGGAAGACAGCCTGAGCCGTCTCTGCTTGCCTATCTGGAAGACAGCCTGAGCCGTCTCTGCTTGCCTATCTGGAAGACAGCCTGAGCCGTCTCTGCTTGCCTATCTGGAAGACAGCCTGAGCCGTCTCTGCTTGCCTATCTGGAAGACAGCCTGAGCTATCTCTGCTTGCCTATCTGGAAGACAGCCTGGGCCATCTCTGCTTGCCTATCTGGAAGACAGCCTGCGCCGTCTCTGCTTGCCTATCTAGGAGACAGCCTGAGCCGTCTCTGCTTGCCTATCTGGAAGACAGCCTGAGCCGTCTCTGCTTGCCTATCTGGAAGACAGCCTGAGCCCTCTCTGCTTGCCTATCTGGAAGACAGCCTGAGCCGTCTCTGCTTGCCTATCTGGAAGACAGCCTGGGCCGTCTCTGCTTGCCTATCTAGGAGACAGCCTGGGCCGTCTCTGCTTGCCTATCTGGAAGACAGCCTGAGCCGTCTCTGCTTGCCTATCTGGAAGACAGCCTGAGCCGTCTCTGCTTGCCTATCTAGGAGACAGCTTGAGCCGTCTCTGCTTGCCTATCTAGGAGACAGCCTGGGCCGTCTCTGCTTGCCTATCTGGAAGACAGCCTGAGCCGTCTCTGCTTGCCTATCTGGAAGACAGCCTGAGCCGTCTCTGCTTACCTATCTGGAAGACAGCCTGAGCCGTCTCTGCTTGCCTATCTAGGAGACAGCCTGAGCCGTCTCTGCTTGCCTATCTGGAAGACAGCCTGAGCCATCTCTGCTTGCCTATCTGGAAGACAGCCTGAGCCGTCTCTGCTTGCCTATCTGGAAGACAGCCTGAGCTATCTCTGCTTGCCTATCTGGAAGACAGCCTGAGCTATCTCTGCTTGCCTATCTGGAAGACAGCCTGAGCTGTCTCTGCTTGCCTATCTGGAAGACAGCCTGAGCTGTCTCTGCTTGCCTATCTGGAAGACAGCCTGAGCCGTCTCTGCTTGCCTATCTAGGAGACAGCCTGAGCCGTCTCTGCTTGCCTATCTGGAAGACAGCCTGGGCCATCTCTGCTTGCCTATCTGGAAGACAGCCTGAGCCGTCTCTGCTTGCCTGTCTGGAAGACAGCCTGAGCTATCTCTGCTTGCCTATCTGGAAGACAGCCTGAGCTGTCTCTGCTTGCCTATCTGGAAGACAGCCTGAGCTGTCTCTGCTTGCCTATCTGGAAGACAGCCTGAGCCGTCTCTGCTTGCCTATCTAGGAGACAGCCTGAGCCGTCTCTGCTTGCCTATCTGGAAGACAGCCTGGGCCATCTCTGCTTGCCTATCTGGAAGACAGCCTGAGCCGTCTCTGCTTGCCTGTCTGGAAGACAGCCTGAGCTATCTCTGCTTGCCTATCTGGAAGACAGCCTGAGCTGTTTCTGCTTGCCTATCTGGAAGACAGCCTGAGCCGTCTCTGCTTGCCTATCTGGAAGACAGCCTGAGCCGTCTCTGCTTGCCTATCTAGGAGACAGCCTGAGCCATCTCTGCTTGCCTATCTGGAAGACAGCCTGAGCCGTCTCTGCTTGCCTATCTGGAAGACAGCCTGAGCCATCTCTGCTTGCCTATCTGGAAGACAGCCTGGGCCGTCTCTGCTTGCCTATCTGGAAGACAGCCTGGGCCGTCTCTGCTTGCCTATCTGGAAGACAGCCTGGGCCGTCTCTGCTTGCCTATCTGGAATACAGCCTGAGCCGTCTCTGCTTGCCTATCTAGGAGACAGCCTGAGCCGTCTCTGCTTGCCTATCTGGAAGACAGCCTGAGCCGTCTCTGCTTGCCTATCTGGAAGACAGCCTGAGCCATCTCTGCTTGCCTATCTGGAAGACAGCCTGGGCCATCTCTGCTTGCCTATCTAGGAGACAGCCTGGGCCGTCTCTGCTTGCCTATCTAGGAGACAGCCTGAGCCGTCTCTGCTTGCCTATCTGGAAGACAGCCTGAGCCGTCTCTGCTTGCCTATCTAGGAGACAGCCTGGGCCGTCTCTGCTTGCCTATCTAGGAGACAGCCTGAGCCGTCTCTGCTTGCCTATCTGGAAGACAGCCTGGGCCATCTCTGCTTGCCTATCTAGGAAGACAGCCTGGGCCATCTCTGCTTGCCTATCTGGAAGACAGCCTGAGCCGTCTCTGCTTGCCTATCTGGAAGACAGCCTGGGCCGTCTCTGCTTGCCTATCTGGAAGACAGCCTGGGCCATCTCTGCTTGCCTATCTAGGAGACAGCCTGTGCCGTCTCTGCTTGCCTATCTGGAAGACAGCCTGAGCCATCTCTGCTTGCCTATCTGGAAGACAGCCTGAGCAGTCTCTGCTTGCCTATCTGGAAGACAGCCTGAGCCGTCTCTGCTTGCCTATCTGGGAGACATGAATTGTTTCACACAACATAATTTTTACACAGCCTTTTTTCCTTATCTGTGTTTTCTCAGTTTCTAAGAACTGAATCAGTGGCTTGGGAAATAGCATAATGGTTATGCATAAAGACTTCCATGCCTGAGGCTCTGAGGTCTCCAATTTAATCCCCAGCACCACCATAAGTGAGAACTGAACAGTGCTCTGGTTAAAAACAAAAACAAACAAACTAGGATAACTACAGGCCCTTTGGAATATAACTAAAATATGCCTACTAGCTATCTACAAAATGGAGGGCCCCCCCCAACACTTCATCTGCACTATTCCAGCGTTTAGGTTCATGATTGGTCAACAATTTGTTTGGCTTTGTATGTTAACTCTCTTTTCAGCCACCAGGTTCCACATGCCAGCAGGATGCCAAAGACTTCCCTGGACAGACAATCCCACCAATGTGTCCTTGAGCCCCAATTCCCTGGAACCCTTCCCCACTAGGGAAAGAGAGAGACAGGCTGGGAGTATGGATGGACCTGTCAATGCCCACGTTCAGCAGGGAAACAATTACAGAAGCCAGACCTTCCACCGTCTGCATCCCACAATGACCTTGGGTCCATACTCCCAGAGGAATAGACTAGGAAAGCTATCAGGGGAGGGGAGGGGGTACAGAGATCTGGTGGTGGGAATTGTGTGGAGTTGTACCCCTCTTACCCTATGGTTTAGTCAGCGTTTCCTTTTTATAAATAAAATAATATTAATTAATTAATGACTTAAATAAGATCTGGACCCAGATTTGATAGTAAAAGCGGCATCCTTACACTTAAGGTAAAATTACATCTGTCCCTATAGGGTGAGAGAAATATAAAAACAGGGCCAGGTGGTAGTGCACCTGGTTGAGCGTACATGTTACAATGCTCAAGGATCTGGGATCTCCAAGCCCTCAAGTCCCCACCTGCAAGGGAGAAAGCTTTGCGAGTGGTGAAGCAGTGCTCCAGTTGTCTCTCTGTCTCTCTCCCTTTCTACCTCCCCCTTTTCTCTCAATTTCTGGCTGTCTCTTTCAAATAAATAAAGGTAATTTTTAAAAAAGAGAGAAATGTAAATACCTAACATTCAAGTCATAAGATAAATAATAACCGACTATTTTAAGTATTCTTTCCAAGATGTTTTATAGAACTTAAATTTATTTTCATCCTCTATTTTCTGTTTATATCGAGTGCTTTTTTTTTTTTTGAAACATATCATTACTCTACTTATTTATTTGTTCTTAGTAAATTGTCTAAGTGGACATAGAAGAGTGCTTGCAAATAGACTGTGGATTCTGCCAGGTTCAGAAGCATCCTTAAAGAAGAACTTCTGAGTAGCAAGACTTATTTTATATAATACACACCCTTCTTTCATTCTTAAAATGCAAGATCCGGCCTAAATTGTTTCCTTGTGCCATCCAAAGCACATTCTTGAGGTTCAAAGTCACTTGGCCTTGTCTTGAGTGAGTGGGGTCACTGATTCTTCCTTCCTTCATCTTTTCCCCAGCCCCAAAGTAAACAGACCTCTCACTGTGCAAAACCACTTCTTACTGTTTCAGGGGTAGAAATACAAATGGCAGCAAGTTACAAAAAGTCACAAGCGGTTACTTTGTTATTGAGAATTGCTTGACCTGAGACCAAGCAGTCGTAGAGCCACACAGAGAGACCAGCATGCTGTGGGATACTCAGTGACAGCCTCAGACACATCCTTAGCGAGTCTGTCAAAGAAGGGTTATCCCACTAGGCTGACCCAGGAACGGTTTGTCTCCGGGCTGCAGAGGCTGCAGAAACTATGGTTCCTTCAGAAGATGCCACTTTGGCATTTGAGAAAATGATTAAGAGGTAATATTGATAATATTGAGTGACATCTCAATATTATCTCTTTGACATCCTTCTCTAAAATATTGTCTCTTTATGTCATCTACAAATGTCTAATAATTATATCAACTTTACAACACGTATGTGGACTCTTCTAAATCAAGAAGGAATGAACAGTGTTTATGTTAAACTAAACCCTGTGAGTTATAAACTCAGTGAATCACCTGTCTCTCTCTTTCCCTAATGGGGCAGGGACCTGGGGAGGTGGGGCTCGGGGACATATTGGTGGGGTCGTCTGCCCAAGGAAGTCAGGTTGGCATCATGTTAGCATCTGGAACCTGGTGGCTGAAGAAGAGTTAAATATAAAGCAGGGAAAATTGTTGACTAATCATGAACTTTAAGGCAAGAATATATTGCAGATGAAGATTTGGGGGTCTCCATTTTGGAAAAAGCTAGGAGGTCTATTTTATAGGTATATTCCAAGGCTCCCTTGACTTTATTAATTTTTGCCTGAACCTGACAGCTAACATGTAGTGGACCTAAATATGGGAAAATTATATAAATATTGTTGACTGTAAACCCCATCGATTTGATCTGGGGCCCATAGTCAGCACAGGAGACTGTGTAACCTCTGCATCCCTGTAGCTCTGAGCTCACATTCTGTGGTCATGGCTAGGAACATTCCAGGCTGCACTAATTTCAGGACCCATCTTCCTCGGGTAGTAGGTAGAGTAAGTTGCCCAGCCTCCTTTTGGAGAATGGAACGTTGCCTACCATTGTTGATACACATTGAGGACAAGGTCTTATAGGGGCCCCCAAGGGGTCCATTATGTTGTTCCTGATGGAGATGACCAGTGACAGTGGTGCGAGAGATCTGTTAGAGGTTTAGTCCCATCATGTCTGTGTGGGAATCCCAGGACTCCCTAACTAGGGCCCCAGGTGATGGGGTGGCCTGGTAGTGACTAAAGAGTCATCATTAAAAGTATGTCAGTCCCTTGACCTTATTCAGCCTTTCGTAGTCCATACTTTGTCTGACAAGGTTAGCTTCAGGGTGATTGATGGAAGTGAAATAGGAGGAGGAAGTAGGTAAGGTCGGTGTCTAGGTCTAAGTAGAAACTATTCAAGTATGGTGCCTTATAAAATATAACAACTGCACTTTAGAATGTTCACAATTTTCCCTTTCTTTCCCTTCTCCTCCTCCTTTTTTTATTTTATTTTTTACCAGAGCACTGCTCAGCTCTGGTTTATGGTGGTGCAGGGGATTAAACCTGGGACTTTGGAGTCCTCTTATTTTTATGACTAAAATTGTGTTTTGAGAAGATAGTGTGGAATGACAATGTTTAGAAATGTCACTCAATATTATCAATATTACCTCTTAATCATTTTCTCAAATGCCAAAGTGGCATCTTCTGAAGGAAGATGTCAAAAGAGAGAGAAAGAAACAGTGGCCTTTTGTAGTCCTAGACATGGAATTACTTGGTATGCTAGAACATTTGGTCTGAGCACACAACATCTGGAAAGAGTCTGGAGATGAGGGGATAGATAGCCTGACCATAACTTGCCACTGAGTAAAGTTTGGGCTATATAAACTAGGCAGATGCCGCAGAAGGAAAAAAGCAAACTTTGGATTTATTATTTTTAAGTGTTTTCTCTCATGAGAGAAGAATAACTAGAAGGCGGCAGATTTCAGGCATGGATAACCACATGGCGAATATTTTTCATAGTGAAACCTGAAACCTATGGCTAGGTCTTCTTTGGGTTTCAGATCTATTTGCCTATTTAGTTCATCAGTGAGAGAGGTTAGAGCAGCAGTCACTACTGCCTTTCTCTGACCTAGAGAGAAAAAAAAAAAAAGTTTAGGAGACATCATTTAGATGCAGGCTTTTCTGTGACCTTGTTCTCTCTACCTGAGACAGTCGTTATTGTGCTTTCAAAATGAAGAATGCAGTCAGCTCTCTTTGCCCTGTGAAAATCTATTTCTCCTCATTCTAGAACCTCTCAACTCAAGCATTTCAGCCACGTTTCTCCCTGAGTTATACGGATGAGCAGCTGAAAAATAAAGGTAGTTCTTTCTCCTGTGCATTTCCTCACAATGCTCACCCCCAGTGCTCCATATCCTATCCCATCCCTTGAGAGCTTCTCTATTCTTTTTTTTAAATTTAATTAATTAATTTTTTATTTTTTAATATTTATTTATTTTCCCTTTTTTTTTGCCCTTGCTGTTTTTATTGTTGTAGTAGTTATTATTGTTGTTGTTGTCGTTGTTGGATAGGACAGAGAGAAATGGAGAGAGGAGGGGAAGACAGAGAGGGGGAGAGAAAGACAGACACCTGCAGACCTGCTTCACCGCCTGTGAAGCGACTCCCCTGCAGGTGGGGAGCCGGGGGCTCGAACCGGCATCCTCACGGCGGTCCTTGCGCTTTGCGCCACGTGCGCTTAACCTGATGCTGCTACTGCCCGACTCCCTTTTTTTTTAAATTTTTTTTTTATATTACAGAATTACATGTCAGCAGGGGTTTGAAGCCACACTATTCCCATCACCAGAGTTCTAAAGCTTCACTCTCCCCACTGCCATCCACCACAGTTTCTCTAAAGTTGTAGACCTGGGCCAACCATCTTCTCTACAACTATCTGTCCACATGTATACATAGTTGCCCCTACTTTTTCTGATTCACTCCTCTCTTCCCCTCCAAGCCACTCATGACATCATAGCTATCAACCTCCATATGTCCCTCTCTCTCCTTTTCCTTCTCTCTCTCTGAGTGCAAAGGGTTCTGCGCTCCAGCAAGAGAGCTTTAAAGTTTTTTCAGAGATAATGAAAATGACAGAGACCAGAATTTCAGCTTTACACAGAGGAAGGAGTGTCAGAAAGGAATGGAGGTGAAATATATGATACTTTTCAGATTCTTAATCCAAAAAAATTAACTTATTTGTAGAACTGTGATAGTGATGATCATATTTTATGGATGGTCAAATGAATGACAGTCATATTCTGAAACAGGAGAAAGCAATTAGGAAAATTTTGTTATAGGGTATTGCCGCTCCACTACTGCACGTGGAATAAAATGTCCCTGAAAGCGAGTTTAAATTAGTCCAACTAAGTACTTTCCAATTTAAGGTAACCACTAAAAATTCTAAAAAGATGTTTAATTGTTAGATAAAAGACATTTAAAAAAAACATTGAAGCATGTAAATGCCAAACACCAGAAAAAGGTAGAAAATAGAAGATACAGAAACAAAAGAATACATGCAGCAGATGTGAAACACCTGCTCTCACCCACACAGCACGTTCCGTAAGACACAGAGCAAGTTCAGAAGCCTGCTGGACACACACAGTGTGTTCTCGGGTCACACACACACACACGCTTCTAATTTTAAAATACTGGCTCAGATGCTTGTTCTAATGAGCTCAGTGATTAACTAATTGAAGAAATACCATTTTAAAAAATATAATTCCATCTTTAAAAAGAAGTACAAGGAATACTTTTTTTTCTTTTGGGAGCCTGAAAATACCCTAATACAAAAATCTGATTAGGTCATTGTAAGCAAGGAAGCTTGGAGAACAGTGTTTCTCATTTGAACCCCCGCAAAAATCCTCAGAAATATTAATGAACTGATAAATATGATATGAAAAAGATCAACACATTTTATCATTATATAAAACAAAGACGAAAGGATGAAATAGTCACCTAGTAAGGAACTGTGCTGGAAACAACATAGAAAAATCACTGGAATAATCACTCACAGATTAATAGAGGGACCAAATTCCTTTTTTGTAGATTAAAAATATTTATTTTATTTTAATAAGAAAGTGATAAAGAGGCCAGAGCCCTGTTCATCTCTGGCTTATGGTGGTGCTGGGGATTGAACCTGGGACTTCAGAGCCTCAGGCATGAGTTTTTTTGCACATCTACTATGCTATCATCCCAGCACCATGATTTATTTCTTATTGAAAATACAAAAAGCAAATTATTGGGATCAGGCAGTAGTGCAGTGGGTTAAGCACACATGGCACAAAGCACAAGGACCGGCGTAAGGATCAGTTTCTGATGCTAGGGGGATTGAACATGGTGCACCATCTTGGGAACAGTCTCAAGAGATTAGGCAGAGAGTTGCCATGGTGACCCAGTATGCCCACTCCCTGGTCTATATGTAAGGAAAAGAAGACATGGCCATGCAAAAGTTGCACATCAAAGCTTACAGCAGCATTTTAATGGGAATAAAAGGGGGGGTCGGGAGGCAGTGCAGCATATTAAGCGCACGTGTTGCAAAGTGCAAGGACGGTTTTGTAAGGATCGTCTAAGGATCCCGGTTCGAGTCCCCGGCTTCCCACCTGCAGGGGGTCACTTCACAAGCGGTGAAGCAGGTCTGCAGGTGTCTTATCTCCCCTCCCACCATCTGCCCCTCTCCATTTCTCTCTGTCCTATCCAACACCTACTATCAATAACGACAACAACAATAATAATTACAAGAACAATAAAACAACAAGGGCAACAAAAGGGGGAAAAAGCAAATTAAAAAAAAAGGAAAAAAGTAGAAAGAGTCCAATGTCCATCAACTAATACATAATTGAGTAAGATATATATTCATAAAATAATGTTCAGCAATAAATTTAAACCCTGAAGTATTACAATATGTATAAATATTGAGAGCTATCCTAATAAAGAAGTCAATCAGAAAAGATTTTGTACCAACTTCCCCACTTTGGGGGAGAAGCTTCATGAGTGGTTAAGCAGATCTACAGTTATCTCTCTGTCTCTCTATCTGCCCCTTCCTTATCAATTTCTCTCTGTCCTGCCAAATAAAGAAGAGAAGAAGAAGAAGAAACAGAAAAGGATAGGGGGAACAGAGGAGCACCAAACTCCAGTGACAACCCTGGTGGCCATAACAACAACAATTAATATTCGCAAATTGGACTAGCTGTATCTATTTTCTTTTTAACATATAGCATGTGTATAAGCTAGTAGGATGAGCAATCATTAATTCTCATATGTTAGTTTCCCCAGTAGAGAGTCCCATTGCATCAGATCTATCAAATAACTTCTAGAAAGCGAGGCTCAGATTTCTCCATCTCTGTGTCTCACCACCAAATCTTGCAGAAACACCAGGTATGTCTAGAGAGTATCTTGCCAAAGTGCAAAGTGGATGTCCTGAGAAGTTCACTAAAGTGTTGTCCAAAATGCTACCTTTCCACTGGGCAGTAACTCGATCTTCCGGTAATGTAAGGTCAGTCCACAGATAATGTGTCACCCTCACTCTTACTCAGCTGTAGACGCCATTAGAAGTGCTATCGCATTTTAGGAGGAGAGGGGAGGTTGCTTACACAGTATCAGACTTGCCATGTTATTTACCTCACCTCCACCAAGCCTTCTCCCATCCTCAGCCCCCAAACCTATTACAATTGGCAACTGTAATCTCAGCTCCTAAATTGTTAGAAAGAATTAAACGAATGAGCAAAAATATTTCACTCATTTTCATGTCTAAAAGACACCTAAAATATACCTGAAATACTAACTAGAAGTCTAAGATGAAACTTTGGAAGAGCAAACCATTCAACTATAGCTGCTATGTAAACACTTTCTTTTGTAAACCACGGAAACATTTCCCTTTAGGGATGATATTAGATTGCACTGGGCATTTCTCTCCACAACTCATAGAATACCCAGAACCGAACCTCCAGTATTTTTCTCCCCTCACTAGGTAAATGTATAAGAATTTAATTTATGACATCTTCATTTTCCAAATTAAAATGACCTTTAAGGAATTCCAGCCAGCCATGGAAGCGAAGAGTGCTATATTTTCTAAATATTGTTATTATTGTTATAAATAATTATAATGATTATTGTTATAAATAATTATTGTTATAAATAATATATTATTGTTATAAATAATGTTATTATTGTTATAAATAATGTTATTATTGTTATAAATAATGTTATTACAACATTCATTAAAGCCACAGCTATATTTAAATGGAAATGTCTTTTCAAAATAATAAAGCGAGATTCAGTAGGCTAGAAAGCTACTAGTCTCAGGTGTTTCCTATCAATAAGTTAAGATTAACTGAGGGCTGGACTTGGGAAATGATTTCAATTAATTAAAAAAAAAGGTGAGGGTTTATTTTCTTTTACCAAAGGTGAACTGAAAAGCTATGTCTTAATGAAAAAAAAAGAGTGAGGAAGCTCAAGTTAAAAGGGAAAAATGTGAGTAAGAAAAACTAAATTTAAGAGAGAGAGAGAGAGAGAGAGAAACTAAATTAAAAATTGAACAAAGATCATTGTCACAGTTGTGTGCACCTCCATTCTCAAAAGAAAAACTAATTTCCCTGATGACTTATAGCTAATCTCATCTCCCTGAACCATGACTGGTTCTCTTGTGATTCTTCTATGTAGAAGTCAATCTAGAACTCTCCACAGAGGGAACTGGGGAATGAGTCAACCATTTCTATGCTAAAACTGTTGTTTAAAAATATTACCATGCAGTAGTTAAATAAAACATGTGAAAAGGTTACTTCTGCTCTCATTTTTTCACCCAGGTAAAGGCTTAGAGCAATTGTTTTAAAAAAAATTTTATTATCTTTATTTATTTATTATATAGAAACAGCCAGAAATTGAAGTGGAAGGGGGAGATAGAAAGGAAGAGAGAGGAGTCAGGTGGTAACACAGCAGGTTAAGCGCAAAGCACAAGGACCAGCATAAAGAGCCCTGAGCCCCAGGCTCCCCACCTGCAGGGGAGTCGCTTCACAGGCGGTGAAGCAGGTCTGCAGGTGTCTGTCTTTCTCTCCCCCTCTCTGTCTTCCCCTCCTCTCTCCATTTCTCTGTCCTATCTAACAAGGTTGGCATCAATAACAACAACAATAATAACTATAACAACAATAAAAAGACAAGGGCAACAAAAGGGAAAATAAATTAAAAAAATATATTAAAAATATTTAAAAAAAAGAGAGAGAGCGAGAAACTTGCAGGCCTGTTTTACCACTCATGATGCTTTCCCCCTGCAGGTGGGGACCAGGGGCTTGAACCTGGGTCCTTGAGTACTGTAATGTGTGCGCTTAACTAGGTGCACCAACACCTGGCCCATAGAGCAACTGTTTATTTATTTATTTTTTTAAAATATGGAATGCTTCACAAATTTGTGTGTCATCTTTGCGCAGGGGCCATGCTAATCTTCTCTGTAACGTTCCAGTTTTAGTGTTTGTGCTGCTGAAGTGAGCTCAGAGCAATTCTTTTTAAAGAATAAAGTAGGTTTTCTTTTTCTGGCAGGAAACACAATTATAATATTCTAATTCCCTCTTAAAATGTTTTATTAGTGACAATAACTATTAACAAGTTTGTAAGATAACAGTAGTACAATTCCACACAGTTCCCACCACCGGAGTTCTATGTCCCATCCCTCCCACTGAAAGCTTCCCTATTCTTTATCCCCCAGGGAGTATAGACAAAAATTCTTTATAGGGTGCAGAAGGTGGAAGGTCTGGCTTCTGTAATTGCTTCTCTGTTGGACATGAATGTTGGCAGGTAGATCCATACCCCAGCCTGTTTCTCTTGCTCTAGTGGGGTGGGGTCTGGAGAGGTGAGGTTCTGGGCTCTTAGCCAGTGACTGGTTTCACCTAGAAGGCTGAAAGGGAATGCATCTCATCCTATCATCTTTCATTCTTCCTCTCGAGTTAAGGTTATAGCTAGGCAAACTGAAGAAGGAGAGAGAGAGAGAAAGAGAGAGAGAGAGAGAGAAAGTCAGTCAGTCTAGCTGTTCAAGCCAGCATAGTGATTCAGTTAGGAAACAGTCTACACTGACAAATTCAACCTGAATCCTTCTTCTTTCTTTAGGTCTAGAAGGGTAGGACCATAGTTTCATACATATTCTCCACATCTACATTTACATACAGCATATAAATTTATTAGACTCATAAGATTTCCTTCCCTCTGACTCTTTTTTTTTAAATATTTTATTTTATTTGTTTATTCCCTTTTGTTGCCCTTGTTGTTTTATTGTTGTAGTTATTATTGTTGTTGTCGTCGTTGTTGGATAGGACCACCTGTGAAGCGACTCCCCTGCAGGTGGGGAGCCGGGGTTGGAACCGGGATCCTTATGCCGGTCCTAGTGCTTTGCGCCACCTGCGCTTAACCCGCTGCACTACAGCCCGACTCCCCCCTCTGACTCTTTTTGTCTCTCTGCCCAAATACTGTTGCCCGAGTCTAGTGATAGGTCTGGAAGTGTGTAAGATGGTGTGACAGCCTGGCATGACCTTCCCAAGGAAGTCAGTGTTGTCTAGTAAGACCTATCCACTGGGAGAAAGAGAGGAGTCCCAGGGTCTGTGAAAGTCCATATTCCTCCTATATCATATTCCCACTCCAACTTTCATCATTTCAGTTTTCTCTAAGTCAAAGACTTGATGAATTCAATTAACGTGACTGTGTGGCAAGTTGCATCAAAAATTTTAAATGTGACTGTGAGAGCTGCTACCAAGCAGACATCACCTTTCTCACTGCATACTCTAGAGGCCAGCAGAGAATGGAATGATGCAGTCAACATACTAAAAGGTAAGACTTGCCTGACATGAATATTCCAATCCACCATTCTCCTTCAAATAGGATTAAGAAGTGAAGGTGTTCTCAAACACAAGGAAAAAAAAATCTGAAGAAATTTACCACCAACAGATCAGCTTCCTTTTAAGAAAAACTGAAGAACACGACAACAAAAATGCAACTAGACCACCACTTAATGCATATAGAAAACATTACCTCAAAATGGGTAAACGATCTGAATATTAGATCAGAAACTATAAAATATGAAGGAGAAAACACTGGTGAACCATGTCAGAACCTTAACATCAAAGATGCATTTGGAGATTTGACCCTATGAACAAGTGAAACTAAAGCACACACACACAAAAAAGGACACATCAAAGACAAATACATATAGGAATATGTGGAAAGAAAATTCAACCAGGGTAAAAAAAGCCACCCAGCAAATGGGAGGAGATATTTGCACATCACACATCTGATAAGAGATTGACATAAAAAAATCTACAAAATAAATCACATAAGTTATCAACAACAAGCCTATTAAAAAGTAGGCAAAAAATTGAAAAGAAAAAACAGTTTTCTAAGAAAGATACACAGATGGCTGGTTCACAGACATAAAAAAAAAATGCGAGAGTTGGATGGTAGCACAGTGGGTTAAGCGCACATGGCACAAAGCGCAAGGACCGGCGTAAAGGATCCCGGTTCGAGCCCCCGGCTCCCCACCTGCAGGGGAGTCGCTTCACAGGCGGTGAAGCAGGTTTGCAGGTGTCTGTCTTTCTTTCTCTGTCTTCCCCTCCTCTCTCCATTTCTCTCTGTCCTACCCATTGACGACGACATCAGTAACAACGATAACTACAACAATAATACAAGGGCAGCAAAAGGGAATAAATAAATAAATATTTTAAAATATATATTTATTTATTTGTTCAGAGTTGAAAGATAGAGGGCATAAAAGACCAAGAGGAAGAGAGATTCACAGAGAGAGGAGAGACACTGCAGACTTACTTCACTGTTGATGAAGATTCTCTTTGCTTGGTGCCCCATTCTCTTCGCTTAGGGGGCTCCAGTCCTCAATTAGCATGCCTGGGAGCGATCTCCCAGTCTCCTAGAGTTTGCTTTGAGGTGGTACATTATTTGAGTCTGTACACGTGTATATATTTGTCCCAAATTCAAATAAGCTTTATGGGTATTTTCACTGTTCCTAAAACTCTCATTTACTTTGCCTGTTCACTTCCTTCTTGACTCTAACTCTTGGCAATCACAGATGTGTCTTGATACTCTTGGATTCTGAAGAGGGAATATATATTCTAAGACTGTGACAAATAGCCCAATTGTGTAGGTGTGGACATTTCCTAGTAAGACTTTGACTGTGTGAACTTCTGAACTAAATCTCAGATTTCTTTTTGGGGTGGCTATTATAAAAAATTCGCAATAATCTATTTGATATTATATTTAGAAACATCGAATACAGTTGTTTCTACTCAGAATAACCCTCAAATATTTACAGTTATTTTTTTCCTAGTAGAATTACCAGAAGATTTTTTTTTCCTTATTGGTTGGCTAGTTTAGCTAATATAAGAGCTAGCAACACCCTCCAAAACTCTGAAGCTGACTACTAGCCTCACAAAAGGAGAAGCTGACTTCCATGAAGGGAGTTTTACTTTACTTTATTAACAATTTGATGTAAATGTAATGTCTTACCTTGTATGCAGGGAGTAATTCAATATCTAGTGATTTCCTAGAACCCAAAGTTTATCAAATAACAAAGTAATTTTCACTTATTGAAAGGTTACCAACTGCCTGGACAGCCCAGCTGAATAGCTTTTAAGTCACAGTAGAAGACAGCAACAGGCATAAAGTAGTGAGAGTCACTTCTCAAACGATATAATACTGGGAGTTGGGTAGTAGCGTAGCGGGTTAAGCACACAAGGACAGGGTAAGGATCCCGGTTCCAGCCCCCGGCTCCCCACCTGCAGGGGAGTCGCTTCACAGGGGGTGAAGCAGGTCTGCCTGTATCTTTCTCTCCTCCTCTCTGTCTTCCCCTCTGTCCCATCCAATGATGATGACCACAATAACAACAATAAAACAACAAGAGCAACAAAAGAGAATAAATAAATAAATACTGATTCAAAATGTTTAGAGCTAAGAACTAGGATTTTCACAACAGTTGTGTATCCATTATATGGAAAATGTTACAATGCCCTAACTGTCCATACAGTTTTTAATACAATTCCCATCAAATCCATCTAGTGAATCATAAACTTTCAAACACAGCTCATAATTTTGTGGAAAATTTTAAGCTGCTTAAAATGAAAATTAATCTAAGTTCATTTTCAGTGGCGACAAACACTGGCAAGAAATAATAATGAAAAATGTCTAAAGTGAAACAAACCAAAATTAAATAACAGTCTAAAGTGTAAATTCTCAAAACAAAACATGAAGATGATGGGGAGAAATGAAAAGGAAGCTTACGACTAAAACTTAAAGAAAGCTAGCAAAATGGGATTCGTGGAACACAAAACCACAGTTAACTGAAATAAGAAAACTGTGACGGACATAAAATTTTTCCTAGTTAGCAAACATTTATTTAAGTACTTTTATGCATCTGGTATTGATTTTGGCCAAAGCAAAATCACAGATATGACAAAGAAGCTATGGACGCATATTGATATGTTTAGAGTTTCTAAGATGTCTTCCATGGCTTCATGTGTTTGTCACACACGACTTAGGAAACAATCTGTTTAGGGAAACTTTTAAAGCATTATTATATTAACGCGCAAATTCTCTTAAACATTTTACACAAATGCGTTTAAGTATTTTCCACAAAACACATTCCTCTGACAGCTTCCAGTGACCACACACCAGCCCGATTTGACAACGCCCCTCTGTGCTTATTGAACTTGTTCCCATAAGCTCTTCAATTAATGGGACAAGATGCCTACATCAACAAGAAAGGGGATGCTTCCAAAGCTCTCCAGTGCCCAGTAAAGGGAACTTCTTTAAAATGAAGTTGACACTTCACTCTGACTGACAGTACAGACAGCGCCTCTCCGCTTCCATGTACCCCACTCCCCACCATGACACCCACCTCACCAGGCTCTGAGAGTTTTCATACATAGACAGTTAAAGTTATTTGGCCTTTGACCTGGTGCCTTCAGGGGTGAAAGGCATTGACTTAGGAAGAAAGATTAAATTAACCATAGCTAGACCAAAGAATAACTAAACAAAATAAAAAGGCAAAGAGATGAAGGAATGAGGAAGCACATTAGATGGTGAAATGAGGAAGTCATTAAGCAAATGAAACCTTAGATTGAATAATTGGCAAAATTTCCTGAAACAAAGAGCCCTTAAACTTTAAAAGTACTGTTGTCCTATGATCAAAATGACTGAGCCTTTGCTAGGTCAGGTAACACTAGCTGTCAGCTCATGACAAGCCTAGTTGTACTAACAACACAAGTCATGCCAGGGAAATTCCCTCAATTCTTTAACACCCAGCTGTGTTTGTGGAACATCAAACCAGTATTATTTCTTTCTTACTCTCAGAAAAGAACAAAAATAGCACAGGTAAATGTACCAACAATAAATCCTTACTTTCCACCAAGACAGACTTTATTTTTACATTTCTGACTCATGTAGATTAACATCAAGTATAGGACAAGATATTTCTCATCTTTAATATATCTGACATACGATCCTGTGAAAACTAGTAGTGAATGAATATCTCTTACAAATGAGCTTAGAAATATGCTACAGCAAATAACTTTCACAGTATCCTGAACATTGTCCCATTTCTGATTCTAGAGCTTTTTGATTCTGTTGTGTAAGTTGCTGAAAGAATGACTCAAAGGGATCTGTTCAACAGATACATTAAGTTTCACTCTGTCTCACCACTTAGGATGTTTTACTTGCTAGGGAAAAAAAATCTAATGAGATACAGGGATGCTTGTTTTTATTTTCAACCTCACTGAGGTGAGACTTTTTGAGTTCTGTGTTGAACACTAAAGTTCCCTAATAAATAAGTCCAGATGGAATGTGGATGAGAGACGGGCTGTGCATGTGACATGCAGACCACAAGTAGCATTATACCCAATCACTCCGTGAGATGCCACATGGCCTAAGGTAATTTTCCATGGCAGAATCTAAATAACATTGTTCATTTGTTAATGGTCTAAATGTCATAATTAGGATATGTTGCTGCTATAGGACTCTAATTACTGATAAAAAGTAACTTTCATCATGACCTTCTCCTGTTTAGGGGAAATGATCATTATGCCTAACTCCAGCCTTGCAACTCCTTGATCATTCCAATAAAGCATTTCTGAAAATGCCAAACACATTGCTTGGTTTAGAATGGCTGTTCTAACAGGGAAGTAATGATTTACGTGGTTTTTTTTTTTTTCTTTCTGTCATACCTTTGGAATCATTACCAGGTGAGAAACAAAGATAGAAAAGTATGTATCAGCGATCATAGGATCCCTGCCTCTCATCTCATCACTGTACATTCATCCATTAAAGAAGAAAAAGAAAAAGCATTGACTGATGATTGCAAGATGACCAGTAAGCCAACAACCAGCACATATGTACCACCCCCACCCCCCAAACTGAACTTGTTTGGAAATCAAACACATACCTTACTCTTCTATGCCTAGGCAGCCTTATTTGTGAAGTGGTAGGTGGCATCCTCAGTCCTCGTTTCTTGGTGAGCTTTCCCTCCTTTCATTAGGCTAGGGCTTGGTACTTTGTCCAGGCTCTGTGTAAGACAAAAAAACAATGACTGTTTTTTTTTGTTTTTTTTCTTTCCCCCAGCTTCTAAAGAATAAGCAAATGGTATGTGAACACTCATGGTGAATTTTCCTTCACCATTTTACAATGCAGGGACTGGTCTAAGAAACCTCATTTTCGTGCCATTGGTTTTCTTTGTGGTTTTATGTGTGAGGAAGCATGGGATTGTATGTATACTTGTGTGTGAGACCAAAGCATCATTCTATCGCTTATGAGGTTCTCTCCTTGCCTTCTTTTCTATGTGCTAAAAGAGACGGAAGCCAGATACTTAGAGTGCAAGGCAGGTGCTCTGTGGTTGGATCACTTTCTACTTGACCATGTAGTATGGTAACAACTAAATTTCTCTTTTGACCATAGTTTGTCATAGTTACCACTGCATTTTAATTTGTTTTCCTCTGGAAATGTACTTCCCTTAGAATATTACATAAAGGCAGGAAATCTATTAAAACAACAGTGAAAAAAAACAAACCCTACAGTTAATGTTCATTACAGAGTACAATGTAGTTAAAACTTGAAATAGAGAATGCAGTTACAAACTTCTTGAATTTTTTTTCAGCAGGCTTTTATTAATTTAGGCCACATTTTTTAAAGACCAAAGTTAGAAGAATAATCTTATTAACAATTGATTATATCCATATTTGTGGAAAGTGTCTTGTCTAAATTATTAAGCTTTGAAAATAATGAATCAAATTTCCAAAGGAAATACTTTAATAAAAAAAAATGCCAGTGTTCAAAGCCCATTCAAAGCGTATTTTCTTGCATTTAAGTATTTTTTTAAATAATGAGAATAAATAAAATGAATTATGTTCCCTTGCCTGTAGAGCTGTTTATAGTCATCTTGTAAGAATGAAATTATAAATCTAAAGAAAAAGCACATCAATAAGTTCCAGGTTAGTAAAAGCTTATGCATACAACACATTCTCCATAGGATTTTTTTAGTCTAAGCCAAACATCATAACTCACAAATAGTATTGAGAGGTGTGATCCAGAATTCAGGGAGTGTCATGAGGAACAACACAACATCAAGAAAACAGGAGAATGATCCCAGAAGAAGGAAATTACTGGCCAAGGAAAATACTTCAAGTGGTAAAAACCAACTGATCCATTTGGAATAGGAGCCTATGGCTTTGAGACAATCAGGTCTCTTTTATAAATGTGTAGTAAGAATTGTTTGATAGATAAGTGCTCTTAGAAGGTTCTAATCTGAAAGCCAAAGCTTTACCCCTGCAAGTGAGGACTGGGTGCTCGAACCCAGGTCCTTGCTGACTATAACATGTGGCTCAACCAGCCAGCCTCACTGCTTTTCAAAATAATAAGATTCTAGGTTTTTCTCTCAGCATTTGTTTGTGGAGAAAACTATGCTGGGGGCTGGGAGGTGGTGAACCTGGCTGAGTGCACATTACCTGTGTTTGAGCCCCAAGGCCTCATCTATGAAGGAAAACTTTGCAAGTGGTGAAGCAGGACTTCAGGTCTCTCTCTCTTTCCCTCCCTCCCTCCCTCCCTTCCTTTCTTTCTTTCTTTCTTTCTTTCTTTCTTTCTTTCTTTCTTTCTTTCTTTCTTTCTTTCTACCTATCTATCTACCCTCTTCATTTCTGGTCCCTACCCTCTTCATTCCTGGCTGATTCTATCAAATAAATAAAGATAATTAAAATTAAAGAAAGAGAAACCTATGCTGTGTATAAAAGTATGAATACCAAGTTCTTCTTTAAAATTTTAGATATATTACATGATACTCTAAAGATAAAATGTGGACAAATATAGGACTTGTTATGAAGTTAATTTTAAAAAGCAAATTAGAATGATGTCAGCCATTGCTTTCCTCACAAATCTGTTCTTTTAAACCATAATATAGGAGCCAGGTGGTCTTGGGCCTGGTTGAGCACACATGTTATAATGAACAAGGTCCTGGGTTCAAGTCCTGAGTCTCCACCAGCAGGGGGAAAGCTTTGCACGTGGTGAAGCAGTGCTGCAGATGTCTTTCTGTTTCTCTCTCCCTCCCTATCCTCCCCTTCCTCTCAGTTTCTGGCTTTCTCTATCAAATAAATAAATAACTATAATAAAATTTTTAAAACATATTTTATAACAATCTGGATGCAATGGTCTTTATGAGTCATAAACTGATGAAGAAGGCCATGAGTAAGCTAGCTTCCCTAGTTTATTGAATTTGTAAAAAAAAAAAAAAAAGTCTTCCAGCAAAGAACATTTTTCTCATCATTGATGATCATCCTACAATGTCTAACTTCTTTCTGTCCTGACTTAAAAAAAAAAAAAAAAGGAATAAGACTCATGACTAATTGTAAAAAATAAACTGGGGGTGGTGGTGTCAGGTGGTGGCATACCTGGTTAGGTGGTTAAGTGCACATGTTACAACTTGTGGTCAAGCCCTGGCCCCCACCTACAGGGGGAGAGCTTTGCGAGTGGTGAATCAGGGCTGCAGGTGCCTCTCTGTCTCTCTCCCTCTCTATCTCCCCCTTCCTTTCTCAATTTCTGGCTGTCTTTATCCAATAAATTAAGATAATAAGCGAAAATTAAAAAATAAAAAGAAAGGGAGGGAGGGAGGGAGGGAGGGAAAGGCAGAAAATAAACATTTAGATCGACGCAGTTCCTTGTTGTGGACAACAGAGCTTCAGTGAGTCAGAGAATCACCCGAGTTACCTGCAAAAAATCGAAAAATCTAAACTGAAAGTTTAGGGCTATTGGGCAGACGGCCTCACCACTGTGAGGAGCCTCCCCTTCCCAGAGCCCTGCCTCACGAGGAAAAGACAGACACAGGCTGGGGGTGTGGATCCACCTGCCCAACACCCATATCCAGTGGAGAAGCAATGACAGAAGCCAGGCCTCCCACCTTCTGCTCCCCATAAAAAAATGTTTGGTCCATACTCCCAGAGGGGTAAAGAATAGGGAAGCTTCCACTGAAGGGGATGGGATGCAGAACTCTGGTGGTGGGAACTGTGTGGATTTGTATCCCTCTTACCCAGCAGACCTGAGTTCATAATTAAATCAATAATAATAATAATAAACTTTAGGGTTAAAAAGAGGAAAATAAACAGATAAAGAAGTCTCAGAAATCTGGGGAGACAATATGATTACACAAAAGACTTTCTTTTTAAAAAAAATATTTTTATATTTATTTATTCCCTTTTGTTGCCCTTGTTTTATTGTTGTAGTTCTTATTGTTGTTATTGATGTCATTATTGTTGGATAGGACAGAGAGAAATGGAGAGAGGAGGGGAAGACAGAGTGGGGGAGAGAAAGACACCTGCAGACCTGCTTCACTATGAAGATGCCGGTTCGAGCCGGGGCTTGAACCGGCATCCTTACGCTGGTCCTTGCGCTTAACCCTCTGCACTACCGCCCGACTCCCGCAAAAGGCTTTCATGTCTGAGGCTCTGTGGTTTCAGGTTCAATCCCCTGTATCTCCATACACAGAGCTAATCAGTGCTTTGGTCTCTTTCTCTATGCATATATACTCTATGTTTCTCATTAAAATATTAAGAAAGAAGTGTTAAAAATGTCAAAGAAATCCAAATATATTTTGTGCAAGCTTATACAATTTTTACAACATGGTGATCACACAGCTTATTCTAGCAAACGTGGAATTTTGTCATAGGGATTTATAAAATTCAAGCTGACCAATGACAGAAAAGAGCTGAGACCATTCATCCCTGATTAAAAAATAAAACTTAGATGAAATGAGTATGTGATTATTGTTAAGCTTTAGAAGATTTCAAAATAAATCCAGAATCAAATAGGAATGAACACTCACTATATTAGTAAATATGTCGAGTTAGTTATCCACCTCTCTACAACAAATTATTCCCAAATTTAGAAGCTATAAAACCGTGCTTATTACCTCAGACCTTAGGCGGGATGGGAAAAGTGTTGAACTGGGTGCTGCTGACTCAAGACTTTTTTACGAGTTTAGAATCAAGGGATTGAGTCTGCAGTCATTCTCAGACTCATTTGAGGAGGATCTTTACCTTACTACTTCTGTCAAGATTAAAGAAGAAAGATTATTTTTTTATTTTATTTGTGATTCAATATTGATTTACAAAACTATGAGATAATAGGGTATAACTACACACCGTTCAAACTCCCAGAGCTCTGTGTCCCATTCCCTCCACTGGAAACTGCAGTAGTTCTCCCAAGGTCACAGATATGGGTTGACTACCATAAATATATATGCCCATTTTTTCCTATAGTCCTTCTCTTCCTTTCTAAGTTACACTACATCTGTTACTATTTCCTTCTTTTCTCTTCTCTCTCCAGGTCCTTGATGGAACTGGAGCTCAGATCATATTCCCCTAATATTTCTCCTCCTCTGGGAGTACGGATCAAAATTCTTTAAGGGGTACAGAAGCTGGGAGGTCTTGCTTCTATAAACTGCTTCTCCACTGGACATGGCAGGCCAATCCATACCCCCAGCATGCTTCTATCTTTCCCTAGAGGAGTAGGGCTCTGGAGAAGTGAGACTTTGGGACACAATGACGAGGTCATCTGCCCAGGGAAGTCAGGATGGAATCCTAGTAGCATCTGCATCTTGGTGCCTGAAAGGCAGTAAGATATAAACCAGGACAAAATGTCTAATAAGCAGGATCCAAAAAGTAGGAACAGAGGAGAGAGATGAGTATAGGGATCTTAGGGTAGTAAGAAGCTAGGAAGTCTATTTTAGGTATGTCTCTAGAGGGCCATGACTTAAGTAAATTTTCTTTAGCCTGATAGTGAACATGCAGGGTGAACAAAAAATATTGTCTGAGAAGACGGTGTCAGTGTTAACAATAGGGCTAGAAAGCTGTATTACAGCAGAGAGAAGACCCTAAACTTAAAGAAGACATATAAATATATAAAAAAGATATATAAATCCACCCTGTCAGAGTGACCCAGGGCCCATATATATCTTCACATTTAGCACAGAAGCCCGTGTAACATCTGCAGTTTGTGGTCACAGCTGAGAACATTCTAGGCTGCACTCATTTCAGGACCAGTCTGCTGCATGTAGCAGGATAGGATGACCCAGTCTCCCTTTGGAGAGTGGGGCAAACCCTATCATTACCACTCCAAGGCAATCTCCTGGAGAGACCCACAAGAGGGCTTAAGATGACGTTCCTGATGGAAGTGACCAGTGATGGTGAAGAGAAGAGATGTATTAGCTATCAATGATAGGCCCATCATATCTATATGGGAATCCGAGGATTCACTGACACGGAGTCCAGATGATGGGGTGGCCTGGTCTTGACCAAAAAGGCCATCATTAAGTGAGCCAGTCTCTTATCTTTATCCTGCTTTTGTAGTCCTTTATTTTCTTTCTTTCTTTCATTCTTTCTTCCTTTTCCTTCCTTATCTAAGGAACTGAAGAATTTCTCCCAGTTGTTAAGTAGTTGAGTGTCATACACACACACACACACACACACACACACACACAATGTTTTTCCTTTATAAAGAAGTCTTTGCTTTTATAACAAACACGTTGTTTTTTTGTTTGTTTGTTTGTTTTTGTCTTAACATTATGTCCTGGTGCATGATGATGGAAAAGGAGCCAAGCTGAAGGTAAGAGTGTTTTGCGGGCACCTATCATGGTGATGAGATGAGAAACGTTTCCCATGGGACAATAGCTATACTGTAAGCCATCACACACCCACCTCAATAAAATTATTTTTTAAAGCAATTCTCTATCTCAGTTATTCCCTTCCATTAGTCTGGGACATAACAATGTCAACAGATACAGCATCACAATCAGTCAGGATCATTTTGTATTAATAAAAGAACTCAAAGCCACAAAACCATAAAAATAGATTTGACTCATAAAGATGGTATTTTTTTTATAAAGATGCTATTCACAAACTTAAACAACACAGGAAAAGAAGCAAATGTATTTGGAAAATATTTTCAATATGCAACTGGGTAAAAAAAGCTGGTTTCACAAATAAATGTGAAAGTCTAAAATTGTATCAGAAAAATATGTACAATAAATAGAGTTCACAATTAAAGAACTGAAAATGGCTTATTATGATAGTCTTACTCATCATTTTCACAGTTTCATCATTTCCATATTTCTATGGGTCATTTTAGCAAACATTTTAAAATGTGAAAATTCTAGAATATGAGAAGAAATAAAAACACAATCTCTTGGAATTAGTGAAAGTTTAGATTGCTATTTTTTTTTCCTGTGGAGACCAATTTTAAAGTATAGTTGATATTTTTTGTTTACTTATTTATTTTTACTTGTTTTTCATTGAGAGGTTAATAGTCTAAAGTAGTCTTTTCTCCCCTCACTACTCCTGTCACTGAAGATCTATGTCCCATCCCCACCCCCACAGATAACAACTATAGTTCTCCTATAGGTAGACATTGTTTTTCCTCAGTATAGTAGATATCTCACATATCTGTTTCCTTACTAGGAATATGTATATATCATAAAGTTTAATGACCAGGCAGTGGTGCACCTGGTAAAGGCTGTGTTACTGGGCTGGGGGCTGGGTCGTGGTGCACCTGGTAGAGTGCACATGTTACAATGCACAGTGCCTGGTACAGTGCACAGGGACCCAGGTTCTCTCTCTCTACTGTCACTGGTCATACCCATTTGGAACATGATGATAAGCCCTTTTGTAGGCTTAAGACTGTACCTTCACTATGAAGTAGCAATGATAGGGGATGCCCTACTCTCCAAAGAGAGGCTGAGTCATCCTACTCTGTCACTTAAGAAAGACTAGCTCTGAAGTGAGTGCTGCCTAGAATATTTCCAGCTGTGACTATGAACAGTGAGCTGTCTGACAGGGACTCAGAGGTCGTACAGGTTCCTGTGCTAAATATGATGTGGATATGGTCCCTGAGTTAGATCAGGTACTAAACAGTTCATTGCATTTATACATCTTCTTCAGGTTTGCGAGCAACTCCTAGCCATAGTCCTGCTTCCTAGTTATACTCTCAACTCTCACACCATCTCCCCAGACAATATTTCTAGTCCAGTCTTATTACCTATCAAGATCCAGCAAAGATTACTAAGACATAGGCTCCTAGGAACAGACTTCCTAGCTTCCTTCCACCCTAAGGCTCCTACTTTCATCTGCTCTATTCCTACTTTATGGTCCCTGTTTATTAAACATTTTGTTCTGCTTTCCATCTTATTGCATTTTAGCCACCAAGTTCCAGATGCTACTATGACTCCAACTTGCTTCCCTGGCAGATGACCTCACCAATGCTTCCTGGCACCTCACCTCTCCAGAGCCCTATCCAACTAAGGAAAGATAGACACAGGTTGTGGTTACAGATAGACCTGCGAATGCTCATGTCCAGCAAAGAAACAATTACAGAAGCCAGACCTTCCATCTTCTGCACTCCATAAAGAATTCTGATCCATAGTCCCAAAGGGGTAAACAATAGGGAACTTGCCAGTGGGGATGGGACACAGAACTCTGGTGGTGGCAACCCCTTTTAGACTTATACCCCCTACAATATTGTAAACCAATATTAAATTACTAATAAAAATATAAAACATTAAAAAAGAATTGGAAACTACAGAATCTAATAAAATACGTATCAATGTCTTTCTGAAATCTAACTATGAATAGAGGTGACAGATCATTTAAATAATAACCACCAAGAATTTAATAAAGGCATCTAATAAATTAAAGAATGGTGCAAGATTAGATAACTTTCAATGTTGTTATTTTAGTGGATTAAAATGAAAATAATACCCCCTCCATGGATTTAGAGAAAGCAATAAAAATATTTCATCATTCATTTTTTCCTTAATGTTCTCATAAAACTAGAAACAAGAAACTTTCCTGACTTTATCATATATTAATATATTATATATTAGTTCCTTGGAGGATGTCACTGAATATATTTAATGAAATCGAGAAGTTTAGGGAGTCCGGCGGTAATGTAGTGGGTTAAGCGCAGGTGCTGCAAGGCGCAAGGACCGGCCAAAGAATCCCAGTTTGAGCCCCGGCTCCTCACCTGCAGGGGGTCGGTTCACAAGTGGTGAAGCAGGTTTGCAGGTGTCTGTCTTTCTCTCCCCTGTCTTTCCTCCTCTCTCCATTTCTCTCTGTCCTATCCAACAATGATGACATCAATAATAACTACAATAATAAAACAAGGGCAACAAAAGGGAATAAATATTTTTTAAAAAAATTTAAAAAAAGAAAACATTTCAGTGTTGGGTTGAAAGATATCTCACCAGGTATGGTTTTTGCACTGCCAATGCATGAGGCCCAGGTCTAAGGCCGCCACACCATGTGGTCAAAACAGTGGATTAAATTTCAGTGTAGTGGTTTTTCTAGCTCTCTCTGTGCATTAATGTCTGAGTCAAAAAGCCCTGAGATGTGAAGTCACTCTTTCATGAGACACAAGATACACACACATATACACACACTTATATAAATCTATACACACACACACACATACACACACATTCTTTCTAGTAAAATTTAAAAATATTACTAGTACCTACATTATCCAAAAATACCCTATTATATTGAGAAATCTGTTTAAATGAATCTTTTTAAAATTTTATTTATGCATTGGATAATGGGGGGAGAAAGAGAGAGAGAGAAATGAGGATAGGAGGAGGAGAAAGAGAAGGAAAGAATAAAAGAGAGGCCTGCAGCTGTGCTTCACCACTCGTGATGCTTCCCCCCTGCAGGTGGGGACCAGGGACTTGAACCAGGTCCTTGCACATCATGACATCTACAACTGACTGGGTATGCCACTGCCCAGCCCCAAGCACAATAGTTTAGTTACGTATATAAACACACAAATACCTACTAAATACTTATTTTAGCAAGTATTGTATTCATTACTCAGAAAAAAATGATGGTTTGTATACTAAATGGCACAAATCTATCAATACGTTGATCACTACATATATCAAAACAGATGTGGTGGCCAAGGCGGCAGAGAAATAAATAAATAAAAATTAAGGGTCACTTATATCAAGTCTTCTACTCAAATAAGACCTAGACTTTATTTTTACAACTTTATTAATATAAAATGCCACTACTTGCTGATAATAATAATTTTCACTTGTTGTGAATGAACCACAAAGATTCTCCCCCAAAACTACTAAAAACCATCAGTAAATTCAGTAGGGTAACAGGATACAAAAACAATATAAATCTGTGACATTTCTATACACAACTGATGGGTGAGAGAAGAAGCAATCCCATTTACAATTGAACTGAAAAAGATAAAATAACTTGAAATTAATTTAACAGATGAGGTATAGGTGCTTTAAATGGGAAACAATGGGACATTATTATGAGAAATAGAAGGTGACACAAAGAATTGAAAGAAGACCCTTTGCTCATGAGTTGGAAGAATAAATATTACTAAAAAGGCCATCCTAACTCCCCGTTAGCAAAGATTTAACACTTGAAAATTCTGGCTAATGGGCAGGTGAGACAGCTCCACACCTGGTAGCACTCTGTCCTGTCATGTGTGAAGAAAAGATTCAAGTGCCCAGCACACCACATGCCAGCTTGGAAGCACTGAGGGTAGCTTAGGTGCTGTGGTGTGCGCTCTCATATTCTTTCTCTCTTAAAAAGTTGACCTGAAGTGATAAATTTGCATATGTGTGAGACCTCATGAGTGTCAAAAAGAACGACTAATAAAGAGGACTACAGCTAGTGTTGCAGTGGTAGAAAAAAGAAAAAATAATAATAACATATGAGCATCTTTACCTACTCACAAAAACTCATTTAACATAGCTCAACATCACACATTTCCGTGTGTGAACAAAGGAAAAATTAAAAAAAAAAAATACCCTAAACTAGCAAAGTACTAACCTTGGATGGAGAATGAGTAAGATATCATAGAATGCTAAATGGAGCATCTAGTGCAGATGGGCAAGAAAAAGAATAAAATGCGTGTTTTGAAAAAAGAAGACATAAAACTGTTCTTATTATTGGCCAATATATTGCACATATGGAAAATCTTTGTAAAATTCAGAAATGAACTAGAAGGATTAAAACATCAGTCTAACAGTATCAGTGGATGCAGCGTGAATATTAAAAGTCAACAGTATCTTGGGCAGAGTAGACAGCTTAATGGTTATGCAAAGAGATTCTCATGCCTGAGGTTCCCAAGTCCCCCCCCCCCACCACCACCACCAAAAAGCTGACAGGATTTCTAAGTGCCAGGAGCAAGTACAGACAGGGAAAACATGATTGTTGTACTGTATACTTGTGGATCATACGAATTTTCCAAATCGATCTCTATTTTTGAAGTAATTTTATTCAAAATCTTAGCATTCCTTATGTTGTGTGCTAACTAGGAACAAATAGTAAATCATCTAAGTTCATGTGAAAGACCTGCAGTAGCAGAGAGCATAGTAAGAGGCACTGAGGAGGAAGATTTAGCCTACCAGTTATTAAGACCAATAGCCTACAGTTACTAATAGGGAATCCTCACAAGAATGCAGGATGACCAAGGAGCTCAGTAGGAGAGAGTCAAACAAGACCTACAATCATTCACTTATTTCCTGGTTGTCTCTTAACCCTTTTTTTTTTCTTCTTCTTTTTTTATTACCTTTATTAGATAGAGACAGCCAGAAATCCAGAGAGAAGGTGATAGAGAGAGATAGAGGGAACTGCAGCCCTTTACCACTCACAAACTTTCCCTCTACAGGTCAGGACTGGAAGTTCAAAGGTGGATCCTTGTGCATTGTAACATGTGCACTCAACTAGACAGCCACCAGCACTCTTTATAAGTCTGGGGGGGGGGGGAGGAGAAAGAATGAGCTGAAACACTAAAAAATAAAAATTAATGCAACCAAATAAAATCAGGCTGAACAAAATGGCTATGATGATCACTTTCTGGGCAAACAGGAATACAAACTTCATACCATAACTTCATTTGGAACTGAACTCTTGTGTAGTTAGACATTTTCTAGATTCTATTATAGATGTGATAAAAAAAAAAAAAAAGAATGCCTTGGAATAAGTTTGTTTTCTGTGACTCACTGGTGCTCTTCTGCATGACTAATGTAGACATTTGGAATTGATAGATTTTGTTATCTGGAAAAAAAAAAGGCATATTTTGAAGAACGCTTTTCCTAACTGTTGAGTCTTTCTGATAACAGTTTTACTCTATTTGGCAAGCCCTGTGCCGTGTCTTTTTTCACATATTTTAAAGCTACTTTTTAATGAACATCTTTAAACACTTTCTTAAACTTTCTCAATTTCAGAATGGCTCACCCAGAAAGAGCACTTCTCTGAAAGTGTGATCAGACAGTGATGTAAGCACCAAGTCTTGATGAACTCGACCTTTCATCCCATGGAAGCAGTGTTGACCTGAGGAACCAATCACATGCATGACTTGTCCATTTTAAATGAAAGCCATCTTCTCATGTGGCCTCAGTGACATTTCCTCCTTTTGAAAAATAGGTTTTGGGTGGAGGGTAGATAGCATAATGGTTATGCAAACAGATTCTCATGCCTGAGGCTCCAAAGTCCCAGGTTCAATCCCCCACACCACCGTAAGTCAGAGCTGAACAGTGCTCTGGTTAAAAAAAAAAAGAAAGAAAGAAAAAGAAAGAAAAAAGAAAAGAAAAATAGATTTTGTGTTTGCATCAACTACATCTCCTTCACTTAACAATGACAATAATAGATGTTGGGTTGATAATATGGAGATATTGAACATATATATTTCCTCATTGGGCAGCAAGAAAATACACTACTAATCTTCATTTTGTCAACATGTGTAAAATGATTTTCTTGAATTGAAACAGATTTGCATTTCCCAGATGGCTTTTGTAACAGACATGTTTCACATTCGCATTTTAAGAAACAAAAACTAGTTCAGGTGTTTTGGTGTCTTAACTCTGATTTGAAGATGTGTTTCAAAGTATCTTCCATAATCGATTAGAAGATGAGATACCCCCAGGAAATAAGCTTTCTTTAGCTTTGATTTCTTTCCATCTACATTATCTGTTGTGTTACAACAATATATATATTTTTTCTTTCTTTTTTTTTTTTTTTTGCCACCAGGGTTATTGCTAAAGTTTGGTGCCTGCATGATGACTTTACCACTCATGGTGGCTGTTTTTTCTTTTGTCCTTTCAAAGAGAGAGACAAAGACAGACAGAGAGAGAGAGAGAGAGAAGCCTGCAACACTGCTCTACTGCTCAGAATTCTCTCTCTGTTCTTTTTTCCTTTCAAAGAGAGAGACAGAGACAGAGGGGGGGAGGGAGAGAGAGAGAAGCCTGCAACACTGCCTTACTGCTCAGAATTCTCTCCCTGCTGGTGGGGAACAGAGACTTGAACTCAGGTCCTTGCAAGCACATGCTAATGTGAGCACTCTACCAGCTACTTCACCACCTGGCCCCCATCTGTGCTGTTATCCTCATTATTGTTATCCTCAAATTTCATGGCAAGAAACAACTTTCCATTTATTTAACTGCTGCAATGTTTACTATGATGGCAGGGTCCTTTAAAATATTTTATTTATGGTTTGCTCTCTTTCAAAGGGATCTCTGTCCTATCTAATAAAAAAATAAAAATAAAAAAAGGAAAAAATGGCTGCCAGAAGCCATGTAGTTCTGGCACAAAGCCCCACTGAGAACCTTGGTGGAAACTTAAAGAGAAAGAAAACTAAATTGTCACTAAGATATTATGAAAAATATTGTTATCATGGAGGCAGGAAGGCAGGAGCACAAAACTGTGGTGGTGGGTGCATTGTGAAGGTGTACTGTGATTTTTGTAAACCATTATTATTAAATAATAAAAATGGACTTAAAAAAACTGTGAGAACCATGATGGTTATAACTTCAGGGAACTAGAAAACGCTGGTGGATGCAAAATCAAATTATATCCCTGTAATCTAATAATCCTGGAGACTATTATCAAATCACTAATAAAAAACTTCTTTATTAAGTGAAAAAGAACTAAAACTATTTTAAAACTTGACAATGCATACTTACTGGAGTATAATTAAATACTGAGATACATACTAGTAGCAAAATTGCACATACACCCTTTGTGAGTAAAAGGCAAATATCAGTGATGTATGGCTTACTATTTTATTGGTGATTTATGAACATGCAAATGGTTGAATAGAAGATAATAAATACTTGTGAGTCTAAGAAGTTTGTCTAATCCCTATGGAACACAGTATTCTCATACAAGGACTTCTCAGTCTGTGAACAATACCCACTACATTAACAAGTAATTTACCACTTTAGGGTATTTTAAGTATGAACAGACTAAACTCAACATACTTAGAGCTTGTTGATAACGTGACTGATTAATCAATAATATCTAATAAAGGGGGTTTTCCAGTGTCTATACCCTATAAAAATAGTTGTTGCTGGTAAGCACTTAAGGTTTCAGCTTTTACCATATTTATTTTCAAATATTTCCTTTACTTATGTAGATTTTTTTTTGGACAGAGAAATCAAGGGGGAAGAGAGAGATCAAGAGGGTGATGAAAGGAGACGCCATCAGCACTGCTTCCCCACTGGTGAGACTGTCCCATGGAGGTGGGATGGAGGTTTGAAACTGGGTCCTCGCACCTTGTATCCTTCACTGTACCAGGTATTGTTGGAGCAGATTTTGTTTATTTATTTATTTTATTTTGTTGCTGTTAAGGTTATCTCTGGGGCTCAGTGCCTTCACAACAAATCTTTCCTGAAGACCTCTTTCTTTCTTTCTTTCTTTCTTTCTTTCTTTCTTTTTCTTTCTTTCTTTCCTTTCTTTTTTCCCTTCTTTCTCCTCCACTTTTTCTTCTTCTCCTTCCTCTTCACCTTCACTTTCTTCTTCATTGTTCTTGTCTTTTTTATTTTAAGAAACTTAATTTTTTTTAATTTTTGCCCTTTTGTTTCCCTTGTTTATCGTTGTTGTTATTGTTATTATTATTGCTGTCACTGTTGTTGGACAGGAAAGAGAGAAATCCAGAGAGGACAGGAAGACAGAGAGGGGGAGAGAGAGTCACCTGCAAACCTGCTTCACAGCCTGTGAAGTGAACCCCCTGTAGGTGGGGAGCCCGGGGGCTGGAACCAGGATCCTCATGCTGATCTGTGCATTTTCTGTCATGTGTGCTTAACTCACAGAGCCACTTCCCGCTCCTATTTTTTGTCTTTTTTAATAGAGAAAGTGAGAGAAAAGGGTGGAGAGAGAGAGACAGAGAGAGAGGGAGAGGGAGAGGGAGAGGGAGAGACAGAGAGAGAGGGGCAGGGAGAGGGAGAGGGAGAGGGAGAGGGAGAGGGGCAGGGAGAGGGAGAGGGAGAGGGAGAGGGAGAGGGAGAGGGAGAGGGAGAGGGAGAGGGACAGGGAGAGGGAGAGGGAGAGGGGCAGGGAGAGGGAGAGGGAGAGGGAGGGAGAGGGAGGGAGAGGGAGAGGGAGAGGGAGGGAGAGGGAGAGGGAGAGGGAGAGGGAGAGGGAGAGGGAGAGGGAGAGGGAGAGGGAGAGGGAGAGGGAGGGAGAGGAGAGGAGAGGGAGAGGGAGAGGGAGAGGGAGAGGGGCAGGGAGAGGGAGCGGGAGAGGGAGAGGGAGAGGGAGAGGGAGAGGGAGAGGGAGAGGGAGGGAGAGGGAGAGGGAGAGGGAGAGGGAGAGGGAGAGGGAGAGGGAGAGGGAGAGAGACTTGCAGCACTGTTTTGCCACTCATGAAGTTTCCCACCCATGGGTGGGGTCAAGGTGCTTGAATGTGGGTCCTTATACATGCTGGGACACGGGCTCAACTGGATAAATCACCACCTCATATTTTGGCCAGACCACTGCTAAGCTTTAGTTCATAGTGGTGCTGGGGATTGAACCCGGGCCCTTTGGTGCCTCGAGCTTGAAAGACATTTTACATAACAACTACACTACACCCACCATTCAACTAACTTCTCATAGACAACTCTGAATTTCAACCTCATTTTCAGTTTCACCACTCTGCTTTTTTTCTCCAATCCTTTTTTAAAAGATTTTTAAAAAAATATTTATTTACTTACTGCCTTTCATTGCCCTTGTTTTATTGTTGTTGTTATTGATGTCACTGTTGTTGGATAGGACAGAGAGAAATTGAGAGTAGAGGGGAAGACAGGAAGAGTGAAAGACAGACACCTGCAGACCTACTTCACTGCCTGTGAAGCGACTCCCCTGTGGGTGGGGAGCCAGGGACTCAAACTGGGATCCTTACGCCGGTCCTTGCTGCCTAGAGTCACGTGCGCACCTAATCCACTGTATTCTCCAATCTTTAACCAACATATGTTCCCTGCTGCTATCTGTTCGTCTTGTACACTCTGGACAGCCTCTCTTCAACACACATGGATTTCCCAAAGACAGCATCACAGTCAACTACCAGTGCAACCAAGAAGAAAACAAAAGTTGGCCTGTTGCATTCTCTGACACAGAGACATTTCTAAAAGAAAAAGGCTGTCAGAAAAATAATAATAATAATAATGATTTGCAGTATAGGTTAAAATCTAGGTTATATAAACACATAAAATCAATTAAAAATTAGATGTCTGTAAATAAAACAAGAAAGTTCATTATGCCATGTAGCATGTTAGATTCAAAGACACTTAATCATCGAAATTGTATTGACCTCATATTCCAAATAACGTGAAGAAGATTTTTGTTTCAAGTGAAAAGAATTAAAGATGTTAAATGCCTTAATGATGATAAATATGATATGTGGTAAAGGAATTAAATGATAACTCAAAAATCTGCAACATGATTATCTCATGATTTCTTCATCCAAAAAGGATTTTGAAATCAAATGGGTAAAGAAATGTTTGTCCTCTAGAAAGATGAATAATACACACATTAAATTACATTATCGTAAAAATGTAAAGTCTTAGATAGGAGATAAACAGAGAATGTATCGCTAGGATATTGAAAGTCGCGGCGTCATTATTCATGGAGCAGATACTTCTGAATTTTGGCCTCCAAATCATTTTTGTTATTCTTTCAGCTGCCAACAATAGCAGCTAATTTGTTATGCTTTGTTTTAATAACTAGATAATAGCTTTATGGAATTAATATTTAAGCAGTCTACTTAAAGGTCTATGATGAAGTCATTTCAAATGCACTAATACTTCCTCATTTATAAACTTCTCCAACGTTTGGGCAAGAATAGCAAATATGTCAAAGAGTTTATTTATTCCCATCTCTGACTCCAAAAAGATTAAGAAAGATGAAAATTAATACAAGTCAGCCTGCTGAGCATGAATTCATCCTGTGAACTGGCTTAGTTTCATTAGATTAAGTTTACATTATTGCAGTAGGCCTAAGGCTTCTAGATCTCAGCTCATTAATTTTTAGTGACATAATACTTCATAGTTTTGTTTCAGCTCTCCATGTAACTATCTTATGTGTATTTTTATTGTATTGGTTTCCTTTTAAAAATGTATTTTTATTTAATTACTATTTGATACAGACAAAGAGAAACTGGGAGGAGATGGGGAGATAAAGAGGAAGAGAGAAAGAGAGACACTTGCAGCACTGCCTCAACACTTGTGAAACCTTCCCTCTGCAGGTGGCGACCAGGGGCCTGAACCTGGGTCCTTGTGAACTGTAATGTGTGCACTTAACCTGGTGCATCGCCACCTGGCCCCTTGTATTTGTTTCCTAAGCAAAGGGATACCCTCTAGCAACCTAGACCTTACTAAGACTCTTATCTAAATAAGTAAGTTTCTGCTTAGTGCACACCAGGGAGTAAATTGTCTTTAATGATGACGTTCTGTGGATTGTACATAGAATATTAATAAATACACAATAATACTCATACCCCAGAAAAATCCATCGTAAACAAGGACTCTATGAGAATGGCGTTATTACAGTGACCATTGCTACCTTACTTTTGGTTGTGATTCTGGCGGCAAGTTCATCTGATGTTTATATGAGTCCAAAAGATGGATTGGAAGCAAGTTGTGAGGTGAGGAAGAAGTCATCAGCAACAAAAGAAAGGACCAAAATACATTGGTATGTGCAGAAACTAAGTCCAGGAGCTTGGAAAGGGATATTCACCGAATCGAGTAGGTATAGAGCAGATGTGCAAATTGAATTGACGAGCCAAAAATCCAGGAAATCAGAAGATGGGAGTAATTGCAAGCAGGTCCAGTGGGAAAAGCACTTTCTGGTACAAAATGGCATCTGGCTCACAGCCTATGAGGCAGCTGGTCTCAGCTCTGCACAAAGGACTTGTGAAGGCAGGAGAAAATCAGAACTCTCTAAATCAGAACTGACAATAAACCTGTTACCAGCATCTCTGAGGAATTTTCATAAACCACAAAGCTAAAATAACTAGGTTGAAAATAGCAATGGGGGGGGGGGGCAGGCGGAGGCCCACCTGATTAAGTGCACACATTACAGGGCACAAGGACACAGATTCAAGTGCCTGGCCCCACCTGCAGGGGGAAAGCTTCACAAGTGGTGAAGCAGGGCTGCAGGTATCTCTCTGTCTCTCTCCTTCTCTTCCTCTCCCTCCCCTCTCAATTTCTCTCTGTCTCTATCCAATAAATAAATAAATAAATAGAAATACACACACACACACACACACACACACAGAGGGGGAGGGAGAGAGAGAGAGAGAAAAAGAGAGAGGGGGGGGAGTCCGGTGGTATTGCAGCGGGTTATGGGCACGTGGTGCCAAAGTGCAAGGACTGGCTTAAGGATCCCGGTTCAACCACCGGGCTCCCCACCTGCAGAGGAGTCACTTCACAAGCGGTGAAGCAGGTCTGCAGGAGTCTGTCTTCTCTCCCCCTCTGTCTTCCCCTCCTCTCTCCATTTCTCTCTGTCCTATCCAACAACAATGACATCAATAACAACAACAACAGCAATAATAATAACTACAAGAATAAAACAAGGGCAACAAAAGGGAATATTTTTTAAAAAGAAATATATATATATACACACACAAAGAAAATAGCAATAAGTATTTTGAATTTACTTTCTTCAATTAAAATAAACTATTCCTTCTGTTAGTTTCCCTCATCCATAAATGTTTTTTTCCTTTTATTTATTTATTATTGGATAGAGACAGAAAACTTGACAAGGCAGGAGGAGATAGAGAGGGGAAGAGACAGAGAGATACCTGCAGCCCTGCTTCACCACTCATGAAGCTTTCTCCTGCAGGTGTTGGCTGGGGCTTTGAACCTGGCTCCTTGCGCACTGTAAATTAAGCAATTCACCAGGTGCACCACCGCCTGGCCCCTCATAAAAGATTCTGCATGATGTATGGAAACGGGTAAGCCTCCTTTCTTCGATATGAGTGCTATACTCTGACATTTTATCTTCCCTTCCTGCAACTGCCTTATTAATACTACCAGTGGCAAGTCATGGGAATGGCTACTGTTTCTACAACTATTCAGGGACTATCGAGTAACATGGGAACAATAAGCATGTCTGTTTGTGTTGTAGTGGGATTGTCTAGTGATGTACATGCTAGATAGAAAGTATGACTCTTACAAATGAAATTTTCTGGAAAGGCATGAATGCTTTCAATATTTTAGGACTTGGCTTATTTCGAGTATTATAAAGTCAGGTATCAGGATGATTCTATCCTGGTTCAGTAGCCTGTGACTGGCATTTCATCAGTAGGTCTTGGACCAAGAATTATATGCACAACATGCATTCTGTAGACCAAGGAAAGGATTCTCCCACACTAGTAGGATATGAAAGGTAAATGCTAGGCCAATCAGTAGAATGTAGGGTTTCCAAGATAAAATCGTGAGAACTATGTTGTTTTTTAAGTAAAATATTCACTGGGTTTATTTAAGCATCATGAATAAAATATAGTCTCACATCGACTTATGTTCCTATCAGCAACTTTCTAATACTCATTGAGAATGAGCTGATGAGATAACTCGTGCCCAGAATCCTTCTGCACAAGAAGACCACTGTTAGCAATCTGGAGACGTAGACACAACAGTCATTCCACAGTTTTACTTAAAAATATATGACAGCTGGGAGTCAGGTGCTAGTGTAGCGGGTTAAGCACAGGTGGCTCAAGGACCGGCTTAAGGATCCCGGTTCCAGCCCCCGGCTCCCCACCTGCAGGGGAGTCGCTTCACAGGCGGTGAAGCAGGTCTGCAGGTGTCTGTCTTTCTCTTCCTCTCTCTGTCTTCCCCTCCTCTCTCCATTTCTCTCTGTCCTTTCCAACAATGACATCAATAACTACAACAATAAAACAACAGGGTTGGAAGAATTAACATAATCAAAATGAATATATTACCCAGAGCCATCTACAAATTTAATGCTATCCCCATCAAGATCCCAAGCACATTTTTTAGGAAAATAGAACAAATGCTACAAATGTTTATCTGGAACCAAAAAAGACCTAGAATTGCCAAAACAATCTTGGGAAAAAAGAACAGAACCGGAGGCATCACACTCCCAGATCTCAAACTGTATTATAGGGCCATTGTCATCAAAACTGGTTGGTACTGGAACATGAACAGACACACTGACCAGTGGAATAGAATTGAGAGAGCCCAGAAATGAGGCCCCACACGTATGGACATCTAATCTTTGACAAAGGGGCCCAGACTACTACATGGGGAAAGCAGAGTCTCTTCAACAAATGGTGTTGGAAACAATGGGTTGAAACATGCAGAAGAATGAAACTGAATCACTGTATTTCACCAAATACAAAAGTAAATTCCAAGTGGATCAAGGACTTGGATGTTAGACCAGAAACTATCAGATACTTAGAGGAAAATATTGGCAGAACTTTTTTCCGCATAAATTTTAAAGACATTTTCAATGAAACGAATCCAATTACAAGGAAGACTAAGGCAAGTATAAACCTATGGGACTACATCAAATTAAAAAGCTTCTTCACAGCAAAAGAAACCACTACCCAAACCAAGAGACCCCTCACAGAATGGGAGAAGATCTTTACATGCCATACATCAGATAAGAGTTTAATAACCAATATATATAAAGAGCTTGCCAGACTCAACAACAAGACAACAAATAACCCCATCCAAAAATGGGGGGAGGACTTGGACAGAATATTCACCACAGAAGAGATCCAAAAGGTCAAGAAACACATGAAAAAATGCTCCAAGTCTCTGATTGTCAGAGAAATGCAAATCAAGACAACAATGAGATATCACTTCACTCCTGTGAGAATGTCATACATCAGAAAAGGTAACAGCAGCAAATGCTGGAGAGGGTGTGGGGTCAAAGGAACCCTCCTGCACTGCTGGTGGGAATGTCAATTGGTCCAACCTCTGTGGAGAACAGTCTGGAGAACTCTCAGAAGGCTAGAAATGGACCTACCCTATGACCCTGCAATTCCCCTCCTGGGGATATATCCTAAGGAACCCAACACATCCATCCAAAAAGATCTGTGTACACATATGTTCTTGGCAGCACAATTTGTAATAGCCAAAACCTGGAAGCAACCCAGGTGTCCAACAACAGATGAGTGGCTGAGCAAGTTGTGGTATATATACACAATGGAATACTACTCAACTGTAAAAAATGGTGACTTCACCGTTTTCAGCCGATCTTGGATGGACCTTGAAAAAATCATGTTGAGTGAAATAAGTCAGAAACAGAAGGATGAATGTGGGATGACCTCACTCTCAGGCCGAAGTTGAAAAACAAGACCAGAAAAGAAAACACAAGTCGAACCTGAAATGGAATTGGAGTATTACACCAAAGTAAAAGACTCTGGGGTGGGTGGGTGGGTGGGGAGAATACAGATCCATGAAAGATGATGAATGACATAGTGGGGGTTGTATTGTTAAATTGGAAACTGGGGAATGTTATGCATGTACAAACTATTGTATTTACTGTTGAATGTAAAACATTAATTCCCCAATAAAGAAATAAATTATAAAAAAATAAAATAAATAAAACAACAAGGGCAACCAAAGGGAATCAATAAATAAAATATTGTATATATGTGACAGCCACGGTAGATAATAACTAGCTAGGGCAACCAAAGGGAATCAGTAAATAAAATATTGTATATATGTGACAGCCATGGTAGATAATAACTAGCTATAGCTCTTTTTCTTGAACTATTGGAAAACACTGGGATAAAATTTTGGCAAGAGAGCAAGCAGATGGAAAAAAAGGCACAAAAATTCTGCTCACAGACCTCACGGGTACAGCATCACCAGTCTCATACTGAGGCTTTTAAGTAGGCTACGAAAATAGTTTGAACAGGAACTCCAAACCTGAATGTAGGAATAGCGGCTCAGCACTGGGATGTTTGTGCTTCATGCTCAAGGTGATGCACATCTGAATGCCTGCATGTCGAGATACTTGCTGAAATACCAGACACACCGATATTTTCTGCTGATATTTCATAGCCAGTTTTTAAATATAAAAAAAGGAAGAAGAAGCCTTTGTCAGACACACCTGATTTTGCTTTGTGTCACCTTCCTTTTTGTTCTGGTCTCTCAAGTCTTGATACCCAGCTGTCTTCTAATAACCTGAATCTATTGTAGCTTCTGTGTTTTGTTTGTTTATTTTAGTTATCAAAATGCTTATCTAACTTTCATAGACAGAAGTTAAAAGAGAAGGGCTATCTTTAGGGATTCAACATCAAAAAGGCAACCTGCTAAGATATTCCAAGATCAGACATCTGGTGAAGGATTAAAGTCCATTCAGATAGAGAATTTACACAGCAACAACAAATGCAAATAAAACAAACATGCCAGTAATGAACCAGAAAGAAGGTCCTCACCGAAACAGTTATGTTAGAGACTTGAAAAGGACCGAAATTGGGTTGAGAGTGAAACATACTCATGTACCAACAATGGCACTATAAACTATCACCCCCCACACACACACACACACATAGTAAAATGATCTGCGAAATGAAAAAATATATCACAGTTCTGAAAACCATTAGGTCCAGCTGCTATCTCTTTTGGCCACTTCCCTATCCTTGGTCCTCCAACCCAGTCGCCTAGAGAGTCTCCTAGAGAGTCTCCTAGGAGTCTTCCTAGACTTGCCCCTTTAGCATCTGCCAGGAACTTTTTATCTTAGTTGAATTTTTGGATGAGATCTTTGGGCCCAGATATCTACTAGTCCCCTTTCCTTTTCTTCTCTCTCTCCATATATATATATATATATATATATATATATATATATATATCCCTCACTCACTCACTTTCTTTAACTCTTTTTAATTTTGTCAACTCTATCTCCTCACTTGCCCTGCCCTATGTGTCAGTTCAAGTCCCAACATCATCTTTCTCTCACTCAGTTCAAATGAAGCAATTTCTGGCGTTTACAGAATTAAGTGGAGCATTATGTAGGCAAATCCACAAAGACAAAACAAGTTGATAAACAGACACTTTTCAGGTTATGTTGTTGCTTTGCTTGATTTCCACACTGAAAAATCTGACGTTCTTGCATTTCGCGCCACGTGCTTAACCCACTACGCTACCACCCAACTCCCTAAAATCTGATGTCAATAGACACTGAGGCTAAAAAGCGAGGACAGCACGAAGTTCTCTTTTGGGAGCAGATAAAAATTTAAACAGATGTCATCAAAAAATTGCGAAAACCCTGTTAGAAGTGTAAGCAGACAATGGGTCATGAAAATAATCATCAGGCTCTCCTATTGCCTGAAGTACTCAAAGGTTATTTACTTGGGAATACTTAAGATGGGTGTCTCTTAAATGTGGGAAGAAAAATGCTGTATGTTCTGGAAAACAACATGACTTTCTGTCTTTGTATACTGGGATTTCAAGGGATGTGTTGCTGTTTATGTCTGAATTCAAATCCTCTCACTTAAGACTTCACATCTGGACAAGTTTACATTGAAAAGACCTGTCTTCTAACAGCCTTCCAACCAAACTCATTGCACATTGTATATCACTCTGCTTGTGGGACCTGACTCTTCTTTCGCCAGCATTGCATATGGTTCAGGTAAAGTCTAAGTTCAAAAAGAGTAAGGAGGCTGATTCTTCAAACTCTTAAAATAAAAACTTCTAGGTTTAAATTCATACTGAATTTCAAAGTTTGTGGATGGTTAGTTTACTGTTCTATCTGTCTTGATGCTGGACGGATGTTTTTGTTTGTTTAATGTGAGGGGTCTTTCTAATCCCATTAAGTGGAAACAAAGTTTACAAACGTAAATCCATTTTACTTTGATTTAGTACTTTGGCAAGACCAGGCTTCACAAATCAGGCTTGAACTTTGACAGCAGGGGTACTTTGAAAAGGTGTTTTTCCCCCTATCTTTAAAGAATACTGAGACCTTTTCTAAGGGATTCCGTTTTCCTCTTCCAAAGATAAACTCTCAGTGTGGGAGTTCAGAGGATCAAGAATTTAGCAGAATCCTTTTGTCCTCAAGTAACTGGTCTAAAAGCCTGGGGTCCTACAAGTGGAATTCAGTCTCTGGGATTATTCCAATTTTTTTTTTCTATTATTCAAGCAATCCTCATGCTTTGAAGGGAAAATTTATCTGAGAATCTCCATGAGGCACTAAGGTTGAACCTTTGGATTATGAGTCAAAAAGAGTTAGAGCAAAACGATAATCACTTGGAGACTAACTTGCCACATGCACTAGATAATAGTAGCCCTGCCTATTACTTGCTAGACAATTAGAATGTATTAAAATCATCTACTTTCCTTTTCCAATCCACACAATAGTCCACATTAGTTTCTGAAGGAATTATCTTAGTTTATATGGAAATGCCTGCCTTGCTATCTAATGTTCTTGTGAAAATCATGTGATGTAATTTACAGAAAAAAAAAAAAAAACATCTGAGAAATGAAGTTATTATTCCCACTGGAAAGGACTCTTAGCCACCTTTATTGAAATCAATTTCAGAGCTATTTTTCATCATCCAGCTGCTCTCTGAGGGAGAAATATGTGCAAAGACCATAATACTTAGTAAGCAATAAGTCAAAATAAGAACATAAGGGTATACATATTTCCCTGGAGTATCAACTTGGAACAAGTCAACATAGTTCTTTAGATGGATATTATTAACAGGAAATTATGGAATTAAGATACTTAAAGTCTAGGCTTCTAAAACGAGGACAATTTTACATTTGTGTTTGGGAACTCAATAGACACATTAGTGCTTATAAACATGAAAACAGCAATTAACAGGATTAAAAGACTGTTTTCTTTTTTTTTTTTTTAGTATTTATTTTATTTTTGAGAGAGATGCAGAGAGAGAAAGACACTAAGAGAAATACCAGAGCACCGCTCAGCTCTGGCTTATGGTGGTGCGGGGGATAGAACCTGCGACTTTGGAGCCTCAGGCATGACAGGCTCTTTCCATAACCACTATGCTATCTACCCCCACCCATTAAAGATTATTTTCAATAAACGGATGATAAATGTTTTTCTCAGAGTATGTCTATCCATATGAACTTGAAAAATAAAGTCAGCTTATATCTAAGACCTTGGGAGAACAACAATGGTTATTGTTGGAGGGCCAGGGCACAGAAATTTGGTGGTGGGAGTGATGTGGAACTATATCTTGTAAGCTTCAAAAAACTGATTAGTAGGAGTCGGGCGGTAGCGCAGCGGGATAAGTGCAGGTGGCGCAAAGCACAAGGACCCGCTAAGGATCCTGGTTCCAGCCCCCTCCCCCCACCTGCAGGGGAGTCGCTTCACAAACGAAGCAGGTCGGCAGGTGTCTGTCTTTCTCTGCCCCTCTCTCCATTTCTCTCTGTCCTATCTAACAATAGTCACTACAACAATAAAAGAAACAAAGACAACAAAAGGGAATAAAGAAAGAATTTTAAAAAATCATTAGTGATTTAATATTAATCTACAAAATTCTATGGTAATGGGTATAATTCCATACCTCTCCCACCACCAGAGTTCCGTATTCCCATTCATTAGTTCTCTGAAGATCACAGCTATGAGTTAGCGATTATTTCTATAAACACACACACACACACACACACATTCTATGGTCCTGCCACCTCTTCCTTTCTAAGTAACACCTACGACTTCTAGTGCTCCCTCCTTTTTTCTTCCCCCTCTTTTCTCTCCAGGTCCTGATAGAATTGAACCCTTTAGTCATCTTTCCATAATGTTATCCTGTACTCTTTCAAATAACTATTAAATCAATCATAAAAATTAAAAAAGTAAAAGAGAGTATCATTTTTTTCTAGAAAAGCTTTTGAAGCACAATGATAATATTCCTTTCAATATGTAACACTTAAGCGATGATATTTGCATATATTTGATACAAATTAAATTTATATTCACACAGTAGAAAAAAGTTTAGTTCTCAAACTCAGATATGTAAAATAAGTTTTTTTATTGTCTACAATTTAATTCCTGTCAATAAGATTTTGTTTTTTTAAATTAAAAAAAAAATTTTAAATGCCCCACTTAACTCTCAAGTTCTTATCCAGAGCCAAGATTTTGGTGTGTGTGTGTTTGGCTGAGGGGCATTCCTTGGCATTATTATTGTTATCCATTCTTTGATTTGCAAAACTCCTATAATATCTGTTTCTTCTATGGCAGGTTTGAAAGAGAGGATTTTGGGACTTCTGGAGGTGTGGCTATAAAGTAAAAGCCGTTTCACATCACTCTCCTTATAAACTAGGAAGAACTATGAAGAATCACCTGAAAACTCAACAAAACTAGGTTTTCTTAAGAAACTCACTAAGCCACAGGTGAGTAAAGACTGTGGCCAGTGGATGGAAATTCGGTGAGGAAGAGATTCTCAAAACTCAAGAGACCATCCTGGTGAGAGCTGGCCCTAAATTAGAAGCGCAATAGCCCAATACTTTATTGGGGCAGGAGAAGGCCACCGGTAGCATTCTGGCTCTTCGTTGCAGCCCATCTCTCTGACACTAGCGGCCATCAATCCAATGGGTGGCAGAATCTATGTTTAGTGACTGTATAGCAGGGGAGAGAATTTTGAGGTCCAACCCCAATTTGTGTAACCAAAACATATCCCTTTCTGAGTTTCTGTTTTCTTTTCTTATCTCTGTTAACTCTCTTATCACTATCATCTTCTCTTTCTTCCCTTATCTTTGTTTTATCTTTTAATCATGATGAGTGATTAAGCAAAAAAAAAAATCTACTTATAATTAAAAAAGCCTTCTGACTGGGTCAGGCTCCTATAGCCCACAGGCAAGCTAAATCGCAGCCCTGGCATAATAACAAGAGATTAACAGCCACTGTGCTTCATATCAGGGATTGAAGTGAAAAAAAAAACTGCTAAAATTTATAACTGTGAACTCTTAAATTCCTTATTTAGACACAAGTTAATCCAGGCAAGTGTAATGAGTAGATTGAAAAGTAGTGTGTGTGTGTGAGGGGGAGGGGGGGACCTTCAAGACTGTGGAAGCTGTACTCAGCATAAGAAGGTGCCACCTTGCTGTTGCAATCATTCACTTCTCTCTTCAGTTTGAACACAAGAGACCCCACCTCCCATCTTCCAAAAGCACCTGTGTCAACATTAGACTAACAGCTCCAGCCATTCCTGAAACACACCAAAGGCCAAAGGCAACCAGCTATAGGGACTCAAGAACCAACCAACCAGAAACCACCTCATATCATATATAAAGAGCAACACCCAGGACACAAATTTCAAAAGACACCAAGTAATGGTCAAACAGAAAGAGAAACATTGCAGAAATGAACCACAACAAAAGCCTAGGGGAAAAAAATCCCAAGGGGCTGAGCAGTGGCACATTTGGTTAAGCGCACATAGCAAAAGGACCTGGGTTTGAACTGAATCCCCACCTGAAGGGGGAATGTTTCACAAGTGGTCAAGTACGTCTGCAAGTGTCTCTCTCCCTCTCTATCTCCACCTCCCCTCTCAATTTTTCTCTGTTCTATCCAATAAAATGGAAAAAACAACAACAACAAAAAAAAAAAGGTTTAGCAGGAACAGTGAATTTGAAGTTCCGGCACCAAACCCCAGCAGTAACCCTGGAGGAAAAAAAGAAAGAGAGGTGGGGGAGAAAGAAAGGAAAGAAGGAAGGAAGGAAAGAAGGAAGGAAAAAAAGAAAGAGAAAAAGAGAAAAAAAATCCCAGGAAACTAGAAGCGAGTAAGAATGAGACAATATCCAAAGACTAACTGATGCAATAATCACAGGAATGAGGAAAGCTTTTAAAGGCAATATCATCAGAAATTGGGAAACAACAAAGATCTGTCAATTTTGCTCACCCTTTCAAAGAACCAACACTTAGCTTCATTGATCTTTTCTCTGGTTCCTAATATTTCTGCTCTAATTTGTATTCTGTCAATCCATTTGGCTGCTTTAGGGTTCCTTTGTTCTTCTTCTAAATCTTTAAGGTATATAGTCATATTGTTTGCTTGAGCTTTTTCTTGTTTCCTATGTGTGCCTCTACGGCTATGAATTTCCCTTCTTCTTTCAGCGTTTGCCCTTCTTCTGTAGCCAGTCAACAGCGTCAGGTTGAGCCTGATGTCAAGGTTCGAGACCTCCTTTGAGTCTGGAGAGGTGGCAGTCGTTGACTATGTGGGTCATAGTCTGTCTGGAGCCGCAGGGGCAGTTCGGGTCGTCTCTGGCTCCCCAGCGATGGAACATAGCAGCGCACCGGCCATGGCCTGTTCAATAGCGATTGAGGAGGGCCCGATCATAACGTGCTAGGTCAAAGCCGGGTTGACGCTCGCAGGGGTCTGTGATGAGGTGTTTGTTCTTTACCTCGGCTGACTGCCAGCTCTGTTTCCAAGAGTCTGGAACAGAGAAGTTCAGTGTAGGCGTAGGGGACCAGATGGGGTGACGAGACGTCAAGCGTTGGACAGGGTGGGCGAAGATATCCGCGTATATTGGCAGGTCCGGTCGAGCGGAGACGTGGGAAATGAACTTAGATGATGCCGCCTCCCATCGAATATCTGGCGGGGCGATGTTGCTGAGAACTGGCAGCCATGGAACCGGAGTGGAACGGATGGTTCCAGAAATTATCCTCATGGAGGAATATAATTTGGAATCGACCAAGTGGACATGGGGGCTACGGAACCATACTGGGACACAGTATTCTGCAGTGGAATAGCATAATGCCAGAGATGATCGCAGTGTGGAAGCGCTCGCGCCCCATGAGGAGCTGGCCAGTCTTGGAATGATTCCTTGCGCCCACCTTTGCTGCATTTCCCTCATAACCGCTCGCTACCTTAGCTCTTAACTGTGTCCCAACTACGTTGATAGCTCCTCTCTTCATTTTCATTTCATCCCAGGAATAATTTAATTTCTTCATTGATCTCCTCTTTGTCCCAACAGTTGCTGAGTAGTATACTGTTGAGTTTCTATATCTGGGGACTTTTACTAATTTTCTACTTGTTGTTAAGTGAGTTTAATTCCACTGTGGTCTGAGAATATGCTTGAGATGATTTCAGTGCTCTTGAATTCGCTGACACGGTCCTGTCTTTGTAGCCAACTATAAAGTCTGTCCTTGAGAATATTCCATGTGGACTTGAAAAGAATGTGTGTTCTAGTTTCCTGGGGTGAAGGACCATATCTGATGATGTCCCACAGTTTATCTCTTCATTTAATTCTCTTGTTTTTTTGTTGACTTTCTGTCTAGATGATCTGTCAATGTGAAAGAGTGGGGGTGCTGAAGTCAGTCTCTTATAGTCTATTATTGTGTTCCTATTGATGTGTTTTTATAGCTCCTTCAGTAATGTTTGACGTATTTAGATGGCTTTAAACTATACTCCTATTAATTTATAATCTTAAAAACCACTATCTATTTACTATGTTGGGGGGAGGATTGATTGAATGTCTCTAGTTTGTTACTGCCTAGATATTCAATTCTAAGTATATACTCCTTTAGTATACACACTTTTTTTTAAATATTAAGTTACCTATAAGCTTAGACCAGATAGATCAGAATCATCTGGTCCTGTCAGCATCCAAGATACAGGCATTAGTAGACATCATTAAATGACGTAAATCATGGTAAGGTCAAGTATAGTAAGGTAAATTCTAACCATGGGATTTTCGAAGTACAGCAAGCTCCCAAGTAACTTGGTTATACTAATACTTATCTAGTGCTTTCTTATATTCTAATACTGTAAGGAACCTTCCCTATTCTCTTTAAAATCCATTTTTCTCCCAGTCCAGGAGCCTTATATGTGTGCTTATATATCTTGATGCTATAATGTGCCTGCTGACCTCAATTAAATCAATGCAACCAGTGCCCCCATGCCAAGTTATGCTGATACTCCCTTTTTGTGCAGGGTATACAAAAATGATGCGTTTTCTTCCTAATAGATGCTAACCCAAAGTCTAAACTGTTATTCCTTTCTTAGCACTAATAGGTATAAAATCCCTTTCTTAACAGTACTAGATGTCAACCAAAGTCTCTATCTTAACAATGAAGTAGGAAAACTACAGACCAAGAAATGAGGAAAAGGGTATAAGTCATAGTACAACTCCTTACAGAACCTTTTATTTGCTACATAGACTGTCAAATGATTGATGAATCGCTTAATAAACCCAACTAGACTCTAAATTTATTTTCATAGACTTTTTCCTTGTTTGTTTAGATTTATTATTTATTTGTTGGATGAAGTCAGAAATCAAGAAGGAACAGAGAAATGAAGAGAGATACCTGCAGCACTGTATAACTACTCCTGAAGCTTCTCCCTGAGCGCTGTGCACTCAGCCAAGTTACCACCACCACCACCCACCTATGGATTTTGTTTTATTTATTTATTTACTCCCTTTTTTTGCCCTTGTTTTATTGTTGTAGTTACTATTGTTGTTATTGATGTCGTCATTGTTGGATAGGACAGAGAGCAATGGAGAGAGGAGGGGCAGACAGAGAGGGGGAAAGAAAGACAGACACCTGCAGACCTGCTTCACCACCTGTGAAGCGACTTCCCTGCAGGTGGGGAGCCGGGGGCTCAAACCGGGATCCTTAGGCTGGTCCTTGCGCTTTGAGCCACGTGCGCTTAACCTGCTGCGCTACCGCCCGACTCCCGGATTTTGTTTTTTAACAGGTAACTAGAATTTAAATATTTAAAAAAATACGTATCATATGTAAAATGAAAAATTTCTTCAAGGGTTGCCTTTCATCTTCTCCACTTGCGGTCTGTACCCTTGCCCCATGACACTCACCAAGTGCTGAAGATCAAACAGTAAAATACATAGATCAAAAAGTAAAAGTAAGATCTGGAACTAAATTTTACTCTATGTGTACATTCTTTTTTATTTTTTTAATCTTTATTTATTTTGAATAGAGACAGAGAGAAATTGTCAGGGGAGGGGGAAACAGTGCGGGAGAGAGACAGAGAGACACCTGCAGACCTGCTTCACCGCTCATGAAACGTTCTCCCTGCAGGTGAGGACCAGGGGCTTGAACCCAGATCTTTGCACACTGTACTGTGTGCTTAACCTGGTGTGCCACCGCCTGGCCCTGTATGTGTATTGTGCTCTAGCTTGTAATTTATCTAAAATATCTACAAACTGTTTTTTTCTTAGATGATGGCACAGTAAAATGAAAATGTGTGGGACAATGCATGCTTCTAGAGTGAGTCTTTCAAAATAGAAAATTAATTATGGCGTTCTAACTGTTGTGTACAGCATGCAGACAAGCATCTGGTGAGATTCTCAATCAAGGGAGAAAAGATGAGTCAAGCCAAAAAAAATAACAAGTTTCTAAAGAAAAATAAATATACAGCAGAACAGCTCTATATTGTGACTTAAATCTACGAGTGGCATTATTATTCTGGGGTTGTTATTTCTGACTTTGCAGACGCTCCATTTTGAGGCCACACTGATACCACATCTGATTTTTTAAGGTCTAATTCAAAGTGAAATATAGCATTCCCTTTGTTTTCTATATTTAATGGTAAGATCACAGACTCAAATTATCCAAGTAAATACAAATTACCCTAATTCTAACTTGTCTGAACAATTTTAAGTGACTCTAGGCAGTACATATTTACTGATATGTGGGATATGAAAAGTTTTAGCTTCAAATCATAAATTTTTAAAACATGTTACACACTGAATATATGGAGGAGTACGGAAAACGCTTAATCACCTTAATTATAGGTGAAAAGCCACTAATGCTATAATGAGACTTTTAACTTTTTTTCCTAAGCCACCAAACCATGTGTAAACATTAAACCCATATCTCTTTAAAGTAGCACTACTTTTGCTGCTCACCCCCACCCCGGATATCATTTCAGATTGAGAAAAACAGAACACAAAGTAAATATTTTCCCAGAGGCAGGTATAGACCCTTCACACCAGGGTAGGAACCACAATTCCCGCCACCCTGATATTTGACTTCTCTTTATATAGCTTTTAATTATAACAATGAAATGTTATTCTTAAAGAACAACCTTGGCCTGCTACTTTATCAGTAATTGTTTCTCTTTATTTCCATGATTATTATGAGGATGAAATGATTTTCTTGGACCCTCGATGTTATTTTCAGTAACAGATTGTTTTCTGTTACTTGACAGTATTCTGGGATCCACCTTCTCATTCAGCTTTCATGTGGTCTGACCACTGTGGTGAGCTAAAGACCATCATTATTGCTTGTTTAGTGTTTACATTTTGTTTAGCAGGGTTTTCATATTAGTGACTAGTTTGGAGACATACTCCAGGTAATTGAGGCAGAAAAATGGTGAAGTGGAAGTGAACTAGCCCTCACCTGGATGTCTCATTCTTGTCTCCCAGAACAAGTAGGTTTTCACCACAAGTAGGTTTTGACATTATTCTCATTTTATTATCATTGTATCTCTGAAGCACAAAGCATTGGATTCTTCCCCAGCTTGGGACCTTTTCCAGCCTCATACACCACAAGCCCAGGGCACTTCCGTCTCATCTCATTCAATCCTTCCTCAGACTCCCCTGCTCTGGTGCATATACACCAAACCCAGTCCTGGCTCCTCCTATGAGTGAGATCATTGGATATTTGTCCTTCTCTTATCTGTGTCTTAAAGATACCTCTTATGGGGAAATGACAGCTTGGACCTATATGTCAATACTGATATTATAAGCCATTACACCCTTCCAATAAAGTGGGAGCAAAAAACTGCACACAGACAAACAGAAAGCAATGTTAAACATTTAGCTCCATTTGCTATCTGTCATTAAGATTTTTGTCGCAAAAAAACCATTCCATTTCTATGTAAAAACGCTGATGTATATACAGTGCCTCTGTATTCATATAGCGGTCAACATTTGTTTACTATTTCCTAACTCATCTAGCAGTGTTCCATGGGATCACACTACGTGTCTTCCTTATAGAGAAAATGAAAGTAATAAATGATCTCTAATTTATCTGCACACACACACGCGCACGCACACCTACACATTGTTTTATACATAAAAACATGCCTTTGATCTTTAGAGATTTGCTTTGTCTTTACACCTTGTAGAAATATCTTGCCTAAAGGCTTACTTATATTATTCTTAGATTCCGCTCATTTGCAGCTTTCACTCATTTATATATTGTTCTGTAGGATATTTAATACAGACAAAGGTACTTTGGCTATGGCCTAAGATGCTCAGACCTGTTGTCCTGTTAAACTTATCTGTTCTGTTTGTGATGTGAGAGCTTAGCAGAACACAGTAGGCCATTAGGAAAATAAGCAAATTCTTCTCTGGAAGTCATTAACTAGAATCACTCATTCTCTTTTTTTCTTTAGTCTGGAAGTTTTTCTTTTCTCTTCCTGGAAAAATATTTGGATAGAGAAGTAAGTACTGGTGAAAGGTGAGTAAGTGGCAGATGGACTGGTAGGGAGAGGAAACTAAAAGATAACATTCATCATCGTAATCAGTAGAAGGGGGAGGCAACACAGACAAGGTCACTGGCTAGCTGTTGACATTGTCATAGCTCAGCTCTTAAGTTCTGACTTAGAAATAGCAGGCCATAACTATCTATTCTGCCTCACCAAAGATGTTGCCAACCCATGTCAGGTAATAAGATATTTTGAGGGATCAGAGTTTTAACACAGGGCTCCTGTCGATGATTCATGGACATCACCTAGGACTGCTGCAAATCATTCCTGCTTGTTGCTACAAAAGCAGTGGGTCACCTGGATTTCGGGAACAGCTGAAAATTACATTCCTAGTTCACATATGAATTTCACAGAGGCATCCTGACCCAAGGGTATTAACAGCAGGCCAAGTTAGCAGTTGAGACAGACTCCCTTCAGCAGATTTCCTGCTGTTTTTCCCAGTGCATGAATGAGCAAAGTCTGGAAGGTGTTCTCAGAGGAGGAAAAATGTGGTTTTCTTTGGAAAACCAGGTCATTTTGGTAACATTATAGAGGTATGTACACATAAGGAAATTAATCATCATAACTCTGGGCCTTCCAGCCAATTTGTCATTTACAATTAAACTGACATATAAATAATCCACTTCATATCCATATGTCATAATTTATGGTTCTTTTGTTTAGCTATCTTATACAGAACAAATATGAAGTCCAACTAGACACTTCAAACACAAAGTAAAACTAAGTTAGCATGCCACTCCTGATTTTCATTGGCCAAGTTTAAAAACCAAGTTAACATCACAATATAAATTGCTTAGTGATTCATTGCATTGCAAAGGCATCCTGTTTTAGAACTCATATTATTTCATTATGCCAACAAGGACTGATTGAGAGTCTGGGGCCATTTAGTCAATGGGCCCAGTACTCTGCGATATTTTCCTGGAACATGTGTCATCTATGAGCACACTAGTCCACCAGCCCCCACAAAGATTCTGTCCCCGTGCCCAGATTGTGCTGAGCTCCAGAAGAAGACACACAGTTTCAGAGCCAGCAACTGCGCTGGCGGATCCTTTCCCTCACGTGTCCAAGATATGAGAAGACAAGGGAAGGGGACAGTAGAAAAGTAGAGGACCTTTTGCTCTCCTTCCTGACGCTGTCCTGAAGCTGCATCATGACTGACCTTATCGTCCTGTAGCAGAAAAGGTCAGGCAAGTGGGAGTTTGTAGTAATTTGTGCTCAGGGCTGTGGATCAGAAAAATCAAGCATAATGTGTCCTTCAGATAAAATTAATGTCACTGAAATTAAATTACAACAAACATAATGAGATTTTATAAACGCCCTCTCAGCTAATGTACTGATTTCTTTTAAATGGAGAAATTGCTTCCACAACCTAAAGAGAAAGGGTCTGGGAATCTAAGACTGGGAGTCCCCAACTTGAAAAAAATAGCTCTCAGTGCAAATTATCAAAGCAAACACTAAACTAAACTAAAATAGCCTCTAGATGATAAGACAATCTGCAAAAGAAAAATGGGGTAACCCTACAGAGCTGGGAAATTACGAGGAGAAAATACTGATTTGGACAGGCATACTAAAGTCTTGGCAAAACAGCCCATTTAGTTAGTATGCTGCTTTGGCCAGGTGTGCAGTTAAGGTCTGAGTCTGGCCCCAACACACTGAAGGAAGCTTCTGTGCTGTGTGATCTCGATCTCTCTCTCTCTCTCTCTCTCTCTCTCTCTCTCTCTCCATATATATATGCTATATTAAATCCTGATGAATATGTGCTGGGCTAGCTTCGCGGATGGGAGACAGACGGCAGGGATTCATGGCTGAGCTGGGAACGCAGTTCAATCTTTATTGATGAGTGGGAATGCAGTGCAATCAATCTAATCTCTCTTCATTAGAAAATCCTGTCCTTTATATCTCCTGAGGCGGAAGTGTCAGGTTGGAAAAGGAAGTACAAAGGATGGGGGTGGGGAGAAGGAAAAAGTATCAAGCTTGCATCTAACCAGTGGGGATTAAACTAATGCCCTGTAGGCAGGGTGGGTCTCAGGTAAATCAGTGATTATGTAAATAGACCACAGCGTTAAACAATGCAAGGGAACCTAACATGATGACCAAAACAGAAGGGGTCTTAGAAGCAGAATTAGAAGCAGACCAACAAATATGAAGCCTTCAGCAAATTTGCTGAATGCAGTGCCTCATGAGCATAGTAAGCATTGCATGAATCTTATTATATGAAAGAATCTATATGCTGGCAAAAACTGCCCAATTAACATTGCTCATGGAATCTGAGCATGAATACAGCTCAGTCTACTTTGTGATAACATCAGCAACGTACATAATTTATGGGGGGCTACTCGGGGGGGGGGGCGTCCAGCAGAGTGCACATGCTATAAGCACAAGGACCTGTGTCCAAACCCAGAGTCCTCATCTGCTGGGGTGGGGGGAGCTTCAGGACCAGTGGAGCAATGCGGCAATTCCTCTCTATCTTCCCTTTCCCTCTTAAATCATCTCTGCTTCTCTTCAAAATAAACAAATGAGTCAAGCAAAATACATAATTTGTATGAGCACATCTGTATCGTAACTATGATATATTTTAGTATCACCATTTTGACAAAGCTCCGAGGGAACAAATTACTAGTCAAAAAAGAAAAAGAATCCTCACTGTGCCACAGTGAGAATTTTGTATTTGGGCAAAATAATGTAAGGCCCGAGCCCAGCTGATGACTTCCTGTGGAAAAAAGCACTAAGTGGGAATCCTGGACATGGGAGGAATGTCAGTGGATCTTTAATTTATAACACAGTAATGAGAGACTCCTCATCTGATTTCCTGTTGGACTGGCAACTTAACTGCACCCAAGAGATGAAAATGAGGTAATTGTAAAATCTTCTAAAATTCCTCAAATGCTCCTCATTTAGATGAACAAATCAGCAACTCTGATTTCCATATAACCGTTTTCTAAAATCTCAGAAGAATATATTGTAATATATTACAGAGGGGGGTTTATTTTCTTGCAGAATGTGCTGGCTTTTTTTTTTTTTAATTTATTTTCTCTTTTGTTGCCCTTGCTGTTTTTTTTATTTTTACTGTTGTTGTATTGATGTTGTCATTGTTAGACAGGACAGAGAGAAATGGAAAGAGGAGGGAAAGACAGAGAGGGAGAGAGAAAGATAAGACACCTACAGACCTGCTTCAGCGCCTGTGAAGCGACTCCCCTACAGGTGGGGAGCCGGGGCTCGAACTGGGATCCTTACACCGCTCCTTGTGCGGGTCCTTTATTTTATTTTTTTGTTTTTATTATTTTTTTTTAAGTTTGAGACATACAATCAATTTTCCCCTCTCATATTAATTAGTGATTTCTATGACTACAAGTTAATAGGAATGTACATAAACACCATTCCCACCACCAAAAGACTGTATCCTATCCCATCCTCTTATTATTATTATTTTTTAATTTATGGGTCCTTTATTTTTAACTCTGAGTTAGGAAAGGACATCTAGGGTCCAAGAGATGGTGCACTGAGTAGGGTGCTGAACTTGGAAGTACTAGGTCTGGTGTCAGTCCTTAGAGTTTCATATGTCAGAGGGATACTCCTCTCTCTTCCTCTCTCTCTCTCTCTCTCTCTCTCTCTCATCTTAATAGGTAAAATATTTTTTAAAAGAAGAAAATCAAAAATTTCCTTTACAAAATTAATGGAGAAACAAAAAGGACTCAAAAGTTTAATGCGGACTAGAATTTGACGGTTAGACAAATAAGAGCCAATTACTATTATGGCCACACTAAGTAAGGAGGCAGACCAGTTAGATTCCTGTCGATAACGAGTCTCTACTGGAAATTACTCCTGTGTGAGACAGTTCTATTCCATGTCGAAAAACGACATTTCTTTTTAATTCTTATTTATACAATGGGAATACTGACAAGACCATTGGAGAAGAGGGTACAATTCCCACGCCCAGAACTCCATATGCCATCCCCTTCCCTGATAGCATGTCTAATTATTCATGGCTTTTCTCTAAGCACTGACAGAAGATCAGAGAAGGGTCCAGGTATCCTGGTATCACTGTAGATCCATCAACATATGTCAATTCTAAGTACACAGAAAGTATAGATGTACTGGAGAGCTGTTTGTGATTAGTCATCATAGCAATGGTTCACGGAGGGAGCTCTAGGGACCAGGCCTATGCTAGATGCTTCCTCTTAATGAACCCTTGCGTTAACACTGGGAGTAGACAGCAAAACAAGTATGTGAGGTGCTTAGAGTTGGGAAGTTGGGACACAAGATTTGAAGCTGGTCTGACTGCACTACCCTTACATTCTAAGTCACTCCATTTAACTAGTATTCCGATTTTGTTTGTTTGTTTGTTTCTACGTAGTCATTCAAGACTAGGTGATGGATTCTAAAAAGGTTTTGTGATTCATGGGTTAATTTAGGATCTAGATTTTTCAATTTAGATCATTATTAAAGCATTTGGGATCTTCATTCCAAGTATAATTAGCCTGGTCTGACTACAAGAAATCTAGTAAACAGAATTTTCCTTTTTTTTTTCTGTGTTTTTGATAATTACTAGGGTAATTTCTGTATGAATTACACTGAGCTCATTGGATAAAGAGTGGGTGTGTGTGTTTATCTTACATCTTAGCTTCTGTGATATCTTAGTCCATGCTGCTAAAAGAGAAAATGAAGCTGAGAAATCAAACTCCTTTTTCTGCTTAGATGTCAGAAGACTTAGGCTAAGGAGATAACAGGCTGTACATGCACACACACACACACACACACACACACACACACACAGTCAGGCCAGTAGGAACTTAGGCGGTAATATTGTACAAGCAGAGGATTTACATAAATGATTAGTAAAGTGAGTAATATCATTAACCTGCCTAAATAATTACATTTTTTATCTTTTCATTTATTTATTTGATAGAGACAGCCAGAAATCGAAAAGGAAGAGGCTGATAGGGAGAGAGGGAGAGAGACAGAGAGACAAATTACATTTTTTATCTTTTCATTTATTTATTTGATAGAGACAGCCAGAAATCGAAAAGGAAGAGGCTGATAGGGAGAGAGGGAGAGAGACAGAGAGACACCTGCAGCACAGCTTCAGCACTTGGAAAACTTTCCCCCTGCAAGTGGGGGCCAGAGGCTTGAACTGGGGTCCTTGCGCACTGTATCATGTGCGCTCAACCAGGTGTGCCACCACCCGGCCCTCTAAATATTTCACTTTTAAGCTGTTGTTTGAGGATAAGACAAATTCAACACAGGAAGCACTGTGTACGATGCTCTCTTTTCAACTTCTACTAAATCTCTTATGCGGGAATTTCCCATTAGTTCAACTAAAGCTATTGTTACTTATTAAAAGAATTAATAAAGTCAGAGTTATTTTTGCTTATTTGTTTTCTATTTTAAAATATAATATTTCATTTCACTATCAGACAGTATTGTTTTAAATCAAATTTCCGAATAAGTATATTTGGGTGTGAATTCAAGGGAAACTGCTTCACAAAACTCAAGGAAAATAAAAATTTAACATCCCAAACTTAAAAGCATTCCAATGGCTGTATAAAAGTGTAACGTGAGTCATTTTATTTTATTGGTGAATAATGGTGTTTTGTTGTTGTTACTATTGTTCAGGACATAATAATGATTTCTGGCTACATACTAAGCAAAATCCAATTTCTCAAAGCAAGCTTCCTGTATATACACAAGCTAATAGTGACACCTTGTGGTCAGTTTTTACTTTCTAAATGACCTCTACTACCTATCATCTCTATTTCTTCCGTATCTACAGGGTGTGTGTGTGTGTGTGTGTGTGTGTGTGTGTGTGTGTCTTTCTTTCTATCATCTGTCTATCTCTATCTAGCCATATAGACATGTATTGATCTATGCATGTGCAGATATAGATAAATACATATACGCAAAGTAAAGTTTTTTTTTGCTATAACACCCTCAAAATATATTTTTCTCCATAAACTTCCAAATACATTTGTGGTGCCTATTCAACTAATTAAATCTTCTCAAAATGTTAATTCAGTTGTTAAAATTGTGAGAGAGCATGATTTGTATCTATGGCCTGCATGCTGGCTATGCTGTGATGAGAATGACACTTACCATTCTGTTCTTTTCCCCAAATTCCATAACTCCAGTTTAGCCATGAGGAAAATACTTTTTAAAAATACAAACAAAATTTAGGAACTACTCTCTTCCCGGATCCAGCCATGACATCATCTCCCCAGACAATAACAACTCGGGCCCACCTGCATATCAGATGTCAGGCTCAGGTAAAAACTAGTGTAGTCATGGGCCCTCTGGAATATGCTTAAAATAGACCCACTAGCTTTTTCCAAAATGGAGGCCTCAAATCTTCATCTGCAATATTCGTGGCTTTAGGTTCATGATAAGTCAACAATTTATTTCGCTTTATATGTTAACTCTCTTTTCAGCCACCAGGTTCCAGATGCTAGCATGATGTCAACCAGACTTCCCTGAGCAGAGGACCCCACCAATATGTCCTGGAGCTCCGCTTCTCCAGAGCCCTGCCCCACTAGGGAAAGAGAGAGACGAGATGGGCTGGGAGTATGGATCCACCTGTCAAAGCGCATGCTCAGCGGGGAAGCAGTTACAGAAGCCAGACCTTCCACCTTCTGCATCCCATTAATGACCCTGGGCCCATACTCCCAGAGGGATAAAGAATAGGAAAGCTGTCAGGGGAGGGGATGGGATACGGAGTTCTGATGGTGGGAAGTGTGTGGAGTTGTACCCCTCTTATCCTATGGTTTTTGTCAGTGTTTCCATTTTATAAATAAAAATTTAAACACACACACACACACACACACACACACACACACACACACACACACACACACACACACACACACACACGGCGTAAAGGCAGTTTCCAAATGATCTGGTCATTAGTCCTTAAAACTGTTGGGGAGGTTATCACAAATGAGAACACTGGAGAAGTGGTCATAAGGTGGTGCTGGTGATGAAACCTGCAGCCTCTGTGGTCTCAGGCCTTCAGAGGATGCTCAACAAGGCTAAATTATCTCCCTACTCCTGTTACTACCCATTTCAAAGAGAGGACAGCAGGTAGAGAATTAGCATAGTGGTTACGCAAAAGACTTTCACACCTGAGGCTCTGAGGTGGTTCTATCTCCAGTACCATCATAGGCCAAAGTTGATCAGTGCTTTAGTTAAAAAATAAAAAGCAGTACAGAGGGGAGTCAGGCGGTAGCGCAGTGTGTTGAGTGCACGTGGTGCAAAGCGCAAGGACTGGCATAAGATCCCGGTTCGAGCCCCCGGCTCCCCACCTGCCAGGGAGTTGCCTCACAAGTGGTGAAGCAGGTGTCTGTCTTTCTCTTCCCCTCTCTGTCTTCCCCTCCTCTCTCCATTTCTCTCTGTCCTGTCCAACAATGACAACACCAATAAGAACAACAATAACTATAACAACAATAAAACAAGGGCAAGAAAAGGGTAAAAAAAAAAAAAAAGCAAATTTAATTGCCCATGTTGTGAAGTTTTTAGAACTACAGAAGTGGGGCACTAGGAGTCTAGTGCAACCTGCCCCATCTGTCAGATTACAACTGCATATTTTATAGATCTTCTTCCAGTTACAGACAGTTGTCCTGCAGAGGGAATTTTTTCTGTGTGTCCCCACTACTTAGATGGTAATATTTATTCCTTTGTTGTGGAAGATCCATTTCTGTGCAGGTTTTTCCAAACCCTGCTAGGAATTTGTTGCTGATGTGAAGAGAGGGAAACCAAATCCTCTCTGTTGAGTCATCTTGCCCCAAACATCCTCCTCACCTTCTCCCTTTACAGATGCTCGAAGGTCACTTCCCCACAGCTCCAGGGCACTGTGGTGAGGTGCCAAGTGAGTGAGCCATAGATGGAGATAGCAAGAAGGCACTATGGAAATACATTACCTAATATACTGTGAAATTAATGAGGCTGTTTTTTTTTTTAAAATCTTAGCTTTTAAATGTATTTCAAAAGTGTTTTACTATTTTATGAACTGTATAATGATTTAAAATGTTTAATATACATATTTTTTATTTTAATGAGAAAGATAGAAAGACACAGAAAAACCAAAGCATCAGCTCTAGCTTATGGTGATACTGGGGACTGAACCTAGGGCCTCAAAGCCTCGGGCATAAGAGTCATGTGCAAAACCATTATGTTGTCTCTCTAGCCCAATAATACTTCTAAATGCATGTGTTTTTCAATTTATCGTAACAGTTCCTTATTATTAGGTATTAGTTATGTGTACATTAGTGGCTAATACAGATACTTGTCATCACAAATATTTGCTATTTATTATTAAATTATTTTATTACAAATGCAGTGAGAATGTGTGGCCTTCTGTTATTCAAGCTATTTTGGATGTCTTTCTCTCTTCCCCTCCCTCACTTTTACAGTGATGACATTTTCTCTACCTCAGATGAAGTGAAGAGCAAACAGTTGTTCTTATAGCTCTGAACTAAAACACATGGTTTTTTAGAGCTATATTCTCTCCCACACAAAGACCGGGTGGTGATGCACCTGGCTGAGTGCATGTATTACAATGTGCAAGGACCCGGGGGAAAGCTTTACGAGTGGTGAAGCAGGGCTGCAGGTGTCTCTCTGTCTCTCTTCCTCTCTATCACCCCCTCCCTATTAATTTCTGTCTCTATCCAATAAATAAAGATTAAATAAAAAAGTATAAAAATCTAAAAAAAAAAAGACTATATCAATAAGTCTACAGATGATGTGGTCATCCCAAGCAAGATAGACTAAGGAACAGAGGTTCTATTAACTGAGAAGAGTAAGAGAGTGCTGTTCTTGATATAGGGTCAGAATCCTTACCGGGAATTCAATGACGAAGGAGTCCTGGAAAGAACACTACAACCAAATGCAGTTCAGCAGTCCTGAGGGAGAGTACACTAGGTCACAACGGATGAGACTGTCTTGACCAGGCTAAAGTAAACTTTTACCTGAGAGGGAGACAGTAGCTGACTCACTGTCATATCAAAGCTATGCGGATTTTTAAACATTGAGTTGGAGGGGCTGGGTGGTGGCATACCTGGTTGAGTACGCACCCTACCACGTTCAAGGACCTGGGTTCAAGCCTGAGGTCCCCACTAGCTGTAAAGAAGGACTATGGGGGAAGTGTCTGTCTATCTCTCTCTCTCTCTCTCTCTCTCTCTCTCTCTCTCTCCCCATTCTCCCGGCCCCTGCAATTTGTTTCTGTCCTATAGGGGGAAAAAAAAGGAAGAAGGGGGAGTAGGGCTGTAGCGCAGCGGGTTAAGCACAGGTGGCGCAAAGCGCAAGGACCGGCATAAGAATCCCCGGTTCGAACCCCGGCTCCCCACCTGCAGGGAAGTCGCTTCACAGGCGGTGAAGCAGGTCTGCAGGTGTCTGTTTTTCTCTCCCTCTCTCAGTCTTCCCCTTCTCTCTCCGTTTCTCTCTGTCCTATCCAACAACGACGACAACAACAATAATAACTACAACAATAAAACAACAAGGGCAACAAAAGGGAATAAATAAAATAAAATAAAATAAATAAAAAAGAAAGGAAGGAAGGAAGGAAGGAAGAAGGCCTAATTAACGTGTGTGTGTGTGTGTGTGTGTGTGTGTGTGTGTGTAATATATCCAGGGACAGTGAAATCACACATATGTGATATTCCTCCAAATATAATTATAGACTTCACTCCCCCCCAATAATTATAAATTACAAGTATATTTATAACTGGTATGGCATACGCAAGGTTAATGATACAAATATTAATAAAAGACAAAGAACTTTAAAAAAAATGTTCCCAAAATGGACCATACCTTATCATAGCAAAAAGAAAGGCATATATGGTTGGTAAACATATGAAAAAGTTCTCAGGTCCTCTCTGTGTGGAAGCGTTTAAAAGAAGTCATTAGACAGTGGTGATTCTAGTGATTCTAGTGACTTGGTAGCCTAGTGAGCAAACCAAATTCTATGCCACAGTCAGATTAAGTGGAAAAAATTTGAAAATGTGTCCTAGACTTTCTTCAGAATGCAGGAAAGAAGTAATTCTTTAAAAATAGGTTTGAATAACTGGCCTAAGCCTTTCCTTCACTAACAGAAGCCTTCCACATCCTTTGGAGTTGTGCACATGCATGCAGACATGCTTATAAGAGGCGGAATTCTTTAGAAGGATATTCCACTGAGTGAGAATGTGATTGTCTCTGGAGGAGGAAGAAAAGACTGTGTGTTAGGATGGAGAAGAACTCGTAGCCAGAGGTGAGAGAATTCTGAACTAGCATTTTCCTTTAAACTTAAACTACCTATTTTTATAGAAATAGTCATTAGGGAAGTTAAAAGGATAGAAGCTTTCTTTGACACTTTGTTCTCTGGTTGGAATTTGCCCATGAATATAGCCTAATACATAGACTCTGTTATAACAGAGTTATATATTTATATTTGTACTAATTTAATGAACTACTCTCGTCATTATCAAAAATAAGCAAGCCCCCTCCTGCTATCGTATAGTATTGCAAGCTAATGATAAAACCACACACATTTTAAAATAAATACATTGTGATCCCCATAGGTTCTGTGGTTCAATAAATCTAAAACTCTGTCTTATTATCTATGTAACTTTGCTAATTTTAAGAACCAAAGAATATATTAATTTCCATTAGGCTACTTAATTTTTAGTAAGGAAAAACTAAAAACACATGAAGCTGGCACATTACACATAGGAGATTCTGAAAAAAATAATCTCACATATAAAAGTTATACATGAATTTATTACTATTCCATTTATAACAATATGCATCCAATTTCAGGAGTTGGTTTTTACTAGCTCTTAAGAATTTCTGACTCCCAAGAAGAGTCACTGAAGGTAGTAATAGAAAAAGTAAGAGTAACATACTGAGGGAAATCCATAAGGCATTCTCAACAGAAGCCCTAGAAGCCAGAAGGTGATGGCGAGGCATCTATAGAGGGCTAAACAAGAGAACCTCCAAACAAAAAATACTGTAGCCTGCTAGACTCTCATTTAGATTGGAAGGAGAAATAAGGACATTCCCAGAAAAGGAGCAGTTAAAACATTCAATTACAACCAAACCAGACTTTCAGGAAGCTGAAAAGGTACTCTTTTTTATTATTATTATTTATAAAAAGGAAACATTGACAAAACCATAGGATAAGAGGGGTACAACTCCACACAATTCCCACCACCAGAACTCCGCATCCCATCCCCTCTGCTGATAGCTTTCCTATTCTTTATCCCTCTGGTAAAAGAACAAACACACACACACAATCAAGAACTATATAAAATAATGGCACTGACATCTCAATTCTGTAATCTCATTAAAAGTTAATGGTCTGGCAGGTTAAGCGCAGGTGGCGCAAAGCACAAGGACCGGCATAAGGATCCTGGTTCAAGCCCCCAGCTCCCCACCTGCAGGGGAGTCGCTTCACAGGCGGTGAAGCAGGTCTGCAGGTGTCTATCTTTCTCTCCCCTCTCTGTCTTTCCCTCCTCTCTCCATTTCTCTCTGTCCTACCCAACAACAATGACATCAATAACAACAACAACAATAACTACAACAATAAAACAGCAAGGGCAACAAAAGGGAATAAATATATATTTTTTAAAGTTAATGGTCTGAACTTATCAAAAGGCACAGGGTAGGAATGTGAGTCAAGAAACATGACCCATCTATATGCTGTCTACAGGAGACACACTTGACCCAACAGAACAAGAACAGGCTCAAAGTGAAAGGATGGAAAACAATCATACAAGCCAATAGACTTCAAAAAAATAAATAAATAAAAGTACATTTGAAAAGTCAGGGACAGCCATACTAATATCTGATAGAATGAGCTTTAAACTAGAGTAAAAAAAGACAAGAATGGTCACTACATGATGGCCAGGGGATCAGTCAACCAAGAAGAACTCACGATAATCAACATCCACGTCCTGAGCAAGGGGCAGCGAAATATATAAACCAGTTACTGAGACACTGATACAACACACTGATATCAGCACAATAATGAGACAGAAAGCAGACACTCAGAAATGGAAAGATAAGCCAGGCTCTTGGATAAGGAGAATTCGCATCATCAAAGTGGCCATCCTACCCAGAGCCATATACAGACTTAACACCATCCCCTGTAAGATACAACCAAATTTATTTAAAAGAATCGAACAGAAGTTACAAAAATTTATTTGGAGCCAAAAGTCCTTAGGATCGCCAAAGTGATCTTAGAAAAACAAAAACAAAATAGAACGAGCAAAGGACAAAACTGGAAGCATCACACTTCCTGATCTCACACTACCGGGTTACAGTAAACACACCTCACACAAAGGGCTAATAATAAATACATACAGAGCTCAGTATAGAGCTTAGCACAAACAAACAAACACCAAGCAGCTCCATTAAAAAAATGGAGAGAAATTTCACCAAGGAAGAGATCCAGAGGGCCAAAAGATATGTGAGCAGATGCTCAGAGTCACTGATTATAAGGGAAATATAAATAAAGACAATAATGAGATACCACTTTACACCTGTGAGAACGTCAGACATCAGAAAGGACAGTACCAACAAATGCTGGAGATGACATGGGGAGGAAAGGGGCACTTCTGCACTGCTGGTGGGAACGTACATTGGTCCAACCTTTATGGAAAACAGTCTGGAGATTTTTCAGAACACTAGAAATAGACCAACTCTAGGACCCAGCAATTTCTCTCCTGGAGATTTACCCAAACAAAACCAAAGCACCTATCAGAAGAGACCCATGAGTGTCTATGTTCATAGCAGCACCATTTGTAGGAGTCTGATTTTCTTTTGGTGCTGTCATTTATTTTAGTCACTGGAATATGTGTGCAGCTAAATATTTTTGGTTTTAATTTATATTTACTTACAACTAATGATCTGAACATTTTTTTCATGTACATATTTCCCATCTGTATTTCTAATGATCTATACAACTTTTGTCCTTTTTCTAATTTTTCTTACTATGTCGTATTTCAATATTATGTCTTCTAGATACATAAGTTGTTTAGAAAATTTCATTTTGATGTTGGTCAATTTATCAACTTTACTCCTTTTGTAATGGCTTATGCCTAGCCCTGGAACCTCAGATATTTTCCTAAGAATCCATGTCCGCATTTAAATATGGGATTCATTTTGAGTTTTATTTCCCAAGACAAATGTTGAAATTTTGTTTTAATGGGGACTTATGGGTGCTCAACTACACCAGTAGCATTAGTCCAAAAGTACACATTTCTTCTATTGATTACTAGTCATACACTTCCTCTTAAAATAAAAGACTGATTCTCCTACCTTAGTCTCCTTTTTCAAATTAGTTTTAGCTATTCTTTATCTGCTGAACAGTAGCTCTATGACTGCAAGAAAAAGAGGGGGGAGGTGATATAATAATACATTTAGAGTGTGACATAGCGAATGATATAGAAAGTAACTGAAATTTGGGGTATGAGAATGTCTAGGCCTGACCACATGCAAGGCCTTTGCCACATGTAGAGGCCTTTGCTCTCCTCCCCCAATGCTGCATAAAATAGGATAAATACATAAGTAAATAAAAATGATGTATTTCAAATAGTATCTGCCATTTGATAGAGGCACACATTGTCCTTCCTGTTGATTCCAACTATGAGAAATTCTCAAATACACACCCTTTCTCTTTCAGTAGCTTTTAATATTATGTTCTTGATTTTGTGTAGATGCAACCAAGCACAAAATATGCCTTCAGTAAGAACTCTATGTAAAGGAAGTAGCTCACAAAAAACCAACTACCATCCTGTCTTCATTTCTTTCCCAAATTCTCAATTTAAGTCATAAAAATTTGATGGGAGCAGACCCCAACTGGTAGAGCATGCCTCTCCCTCCATTCCTCCTCCCACCCTCCCTTCCTTCCTTGCTTTCTTTCTTCCTTCTGGATAGAGACAGAGAGAATACCTACTACTGCATAAGTACTGGTTGGCTGCTGGGCATTCATAAATTAGTGATTTTAAAAACCTCGCAGATAACTAGGGCAAGATAGAAACAGGCTGGAGTTATGGGTACACCCGCCAATGTCCATGTCCAGTGGAGAAGCAATTACAGAAGCCAGACCGTAAAGAATTTTGGTCCACACTCCCAGAAGGGTAAATGTTAGAGGAAGATGACCAGAGAGCGCTGAACTCCAAATCCATCAGTACCCAGGACCCAAAAAGAGAGAAGAGGGGTAAAAGGGGGTTGGGGGAGGGACACTCAGAAGTAGTAGGTGTGACTTAGCAAGGAAGAGAATGCAGGGCCATAGAAAAAGATGGGCACAGATAGATAGACATAGGAATAATAGTCAACGCACACCTGCAATCTTGGGACAACTAACGCAGTTTCCAGTGGAAGTACACAGAACTCTGGTGGTGGGAAAAGTGTGGAATCATACCCTTGTTATCTTAGGATTTTGTAAATCAATACTAAATCAATAATTAAATAAAAAAAGAAAACTTCACCGATTAGGCCATTCCTATTCATGTTAAAATGATAGTGGACTGTATTTCACACACTAAATTTTAATGTACAAGACTTAAGCACATTTTTTCCGTATTTCATTTATGTCCTTTTTCTTAAATCCAACAAGACATGTACTATATATATATATATATATATATATATTTTTTTTTTAATGCTACTTTATTTTCAGTGATAACTTTCAGCCCCTCAGAAATTAAACCCCTGGTCGAGTGCACGTTACAATGCACAAGGACCCAGGTTCAAACCCCTAGTCCCCACCTGCAGAAGGAAAGCTTTGCGAGTGGTGAAGCAGGGCTGCAGATGTCTCACCGTCTCTCTCCCTCGCTCCCCCACCCCCTCCTCAATTTCCGGCTGTCTCTATTCAAAGATAATATAAAATTTTTTTAAAGAAATTAAACCCAAAAGAATAGCGTTAACATACACAACGAACTAATAAATTAACCGAAGGGCTAGGTGTTAGTGTATGCTATTTCCAAATCAATCTCGGGCAAGGCTATGTAGAATCGGGAAAGCAGCCCAGAGGGCAGGACTCCAACTTAAAGCTCTACTGCTCCCCGCCACACAGGCAGGAAGCCTATTGGTTCAGTAAAGCGCATGGCCAGCGACCCTAGGTTGGATGTGATAGATGATTGGCTGGGAGGTGGATGACGCAAAGGAGCCCATGTCCACTGAGAATCCAGCTCTTTACCCCCAGCTCCCCTCTCGCTTTCTGATTGGATCGGACGACAAGTGGGCAGGGACCCTTGCCGACGTTGACGCCCGGGTCAGTAGCGGAGCCAAAGATGGCGGCGCCCAGGTGCGGGAGGCTGGTGCTCCGCCGGCAGGGCCTGTCGCTGCACACGGCGGCCGGGACCTCCACGCGGGCTCCACAGGTCGCCCTGGCAGAGGTCGCGGCGGCCCCCGTCGCCAAGTATCCGCCGATCGTGGCCTCCCTCACGGCTGACAGCAAAGCGGCCCGGCAGAGGCGGGTGGAGCGATGGCAGGCGAGCGTCCACGCGGCCGAGTCGGCGGACGCGAAGATGCGCATCCTCACCAAGATGCAGTTCATGAAGTACGTGGTCTACCCGCAGACCTTCTCCCTGAACGCCGACCGCTGGTATCAGGGCTTCACCAAGACCGTGTTCCTGTCGGGCCTGCCGCCGGCCGCGCAGCCGCGCCCGCGCCCGGGCCTGGACGTGGCGGGCCTGCGCTCCGCCGTGTGCGACGCCCTCCTGCAGGAGCGCTTCTTCCTGCGGCGCAGGGGCCGCGCGCCGCTCTACCGCGAGCAGGAGGCGCTCGCCTCGCCCTTCCTGGACCAGCTGGTCGCCGCCCTCGTGGGTCTGCTCGGGCCGCACAACCCCGCCCTGGCCGCTGCCGCCCTAGGTGAGCCGCGGGCCCGCCCTGCCTGCTCTGCCCGGCCCTGCCCTCCCCGGCCCTGCCCCGCCCGGCCCTGCCCTGCCCGGCCCTGCCTGCTCTGCCCGGCCCTGCCCTCCCCGGCTCTGCCCCGCCCTGCCCTCCCCGGCCCTGCCCCGCCCGGCCCTGCCCCGCCCGGCCCTGCCTGCTCTGCCCGGCCCTGCCCTGTCCTGCCTCTGCCCCTCCCTGCCCTGTCATGCCTCTGCCCTGCACCTGCCCCGCCCTGCCCTGCCCCTGTCCTGCCTCTGCCCTGCCTCTGCCCCGCCCCGCCCTGTCCTGCCTCTGCCAGGCCCTGCCCTCCCCGGCCCTGCCCTGCCCTGGCCTGCCTGTCCTGCCTCTGCCCCTCCCTGCCCTGCCCTACCCTGCCCTGCCTGGCCCTGCCCTGCCCTGTCCTGCCTCTGCCCTGCCTCTGCCCCGCCCTGCCCTGCCTCTGCCCCGCCCTGCCCTGCCCTGTCCTGCCCTGCCCCTCCCTGCCCTGTCCTGCCTCTGCCCTGCACCTGCCCCGCCCTGTCCTGCCTCTGCCCTGCACCTGCCCCGCCCTGCCCTGCCCCTGTTCTGCCTCTGCCCCGCCCTGCCCTGCCCTGCCCCTCCCTGCCCTGCCCTGCCCTGTCCTGCCTCTGCCCTGCCCTGCACCTGCCCTGTCCCGCCCTTCCCCGCCCTGCCCTGCACCTGCCCTGCCCCTGTCCTGCCTCTGCCCCGCCCTGCCCTGCCCTGCCTTGCCTCTGCCCCTCCCTGCCCTGCCCTGTCCAGCTCTGCCCCTGCCCCGCCCCGTCCTGGCTCGCCCCTGCCCTCCCCTCCCCTCCTGCCTGGCTATGCAGTGGGGGGGGCTTGCAAGCATGCATGCCCTAGCCACTCAGCCCTTTGAGCATGTCAGCATTTCTCCCTTCCCTTTTCCCTGCACTTTCTCCTCCCCCTTCTCCCTCCTCCTCCCCCTTCTCTCTCCTCCTCCCCCTTCTCCCTCCTCCTCCCCATTCTCTCTCCTCCTCCCCCTTCTCCCTCCTCTCCTCCTCCTCCCCTTCTCTTTCCTTTTCTTCCTCCCCTTCTCCCTCCTCCTACCCCTTCAACCTCCTCCTCTCCCTCCTCCCCCACCCTCCCCCTTCTCTCCTCCCTCCTCCTCTCCCCCTTTTTTAAATTTTTGTATCTTTATTTGCTTGTTGAACAGGTAGAAATATGAGAAGGAAGGGGGAGAGAGAGACCAGGTGGTGGTGCATCCCTGGTTGAGGGTACAAGTTACAATGCATGAAGACCTGGGTTCGAGCCCCCTGGTCCCCACCTGCAGAGGGAAAGCTTTATGAGGTGTGAAGCAGGGCTGTAAGTGTCTCTCTTTCCATCTCCCCCCCCCCCCCACCCTTCTCGCTTGATTTCTAGCTGGCCCTGGCCAACAGATAAATAAAGATAAATTTTAAAAAGTTAAAAAGAGGGAGATAGGCAGAGGGAAAGAGAGACACCTGCGGCCCTGCTTCACCACTCTCAAAGCTTTCCTCTTGCAGGTGGGGACTAGGGACTCTAACCCGTGTCCATGTGCATAGTAACATGTGTGCTCAACCAGGTGCGCCACTAGCACCCCGACACCCCGCATTTTTTCTTTCTATTTGTGTTTCTAGTTTTTCCATTTCTGGCCTGGGAGAAGGAGAGGGGGGACTGTTACAGTCTAGCAGCAGTCACTGTCTGGGAAGCCGCGCTGCGGTGGAGGTCCAGCCAGTGAGGACAACACTGTTGGTTAAGAGAGAACTGACTTGGGGTTGACTTTTAGCTCCTTGCACCAAGACTTTAAATGACTGTATGTCCATTCATTCACTTCCTTTAGCATGGTTTCTCTCACTTTCAGAATACGAATTACATGGCTGGTGGCGTCACACCTGATTAGGGGCATGTATTACCGTGCATGAGGACCCAGGTTCAAGCCCCCCCCCCCACACACACACACCCTCCCTGCAGGGGGAAAGCTTCACAAGTGGTGAAGCAGTGCAGCCGGTGTCTCTCCCTTTCTATCTCCCCTCCCTCTCATTTTCTCTCTATCAAATAAAGTTTAAAAGAATTACAAAAATAGTAAGTCAGAAGGATTATAAATAAGTATGCTATCTCTCCTATTAGACTTTTTTGTTTGTTTCAGATAATACTATCGCTGGTTAGTTTTCTGTTATATGTATTAACTTCTGTAGTTTAACAATGATAGCAGAAGTAAACAGTGAATCAGTGTTTTATTTAAGTCATGCTTATTTATTTTACTTTTTTTTCCCAGAGCACTGCTCAACACTGGCATATGGTGGTGCGGGGATTGAACCTGGGACTTTGGAGCCTCAGGCATGAGAGCCTCTTGGCTTAGCCATTATGCTGTCCATCCCCGCCCTAAATCATGTTTATTGAGTTAAGTTTTAACATAGCCCAGACTCTTGAGAGCATATCAAAGTAATTATTGATACCTTTCAAATTGGACACAATCGTTCTGAAACTCTCTGTTGCTGTGTTATATTCTTTCGTCTCCTAGTAACATCTAAATGTATCTAAATGGACAAATGAAAACATTTTAAATCCCTTTCATAGATTATAAACGTCCAGTTCACTTCTACTGGTTGCGAGGTGAAGAAATTATCACTCACGGTCATCGGAAAGGCCGAGTTGATGCTCTGCGATACCAAATAAACGATAAGCCACACAACCAGATCCGGGTATCCAGACAGCTCCCCGAGGTAAGGACTTATTGTGCCACTTATCTTTGGACATTTAGTGCGGAAATATCATAGTAGGCAGACTAAGTAAAAGAACTTGATACGTTAGAAGGTTTGGGATGGATTTTTTTTTTCCCCTTCCGGTACTTTTCAAAGACACCTCATCTTGTTACTGGGTAAAGCATCTCGGGAACCACAGCTATACTACTTCAGTCCTTCTGGCAATCAGAAAAAGAACTGAAGGTTGACACAAAGCAGTTTGAAGCAAAGAGTTCCACTGCAGTGGTAGTAAGCCAGGCTGCTCTCACGGGAGGAGAGGGCTCACTCCTCAGAAAGGAGACGCGCCCAGAAGTCCAATCTAGTGCGTTTCAAAATAAAAGCTTGGGAGGAGACTGTGATTACATCTTTGATGGACAAGTTTGGGCTTACATAATCAATAGTAGTCCGCACATGTGATTACTCGTAGCACGTACAGAAGACCCAGCAAGAAGGCGGGTTTCCCTAATGCTAATTGATTTCACTGACATTAGCATGAAGCAGGGAGTCCTCTCTGGCCACCTGTCTTTTCTCTCTCGAGCCTGCTCCACCTGCAGTAATTGCAACTTGGCTTTGTTCTCCATCAGTAAGCCAGGTGACATTTCCTTCTGGCTTGCCTGCGAATGACAGGTGTTAGACAGTTTGCTTGTATCGGCACAACATCGCCGGCCATGAGTCCCAGCACTTTGGTCACTACCTCAGAGTCTGCGGGCTGATTTAGGGTGGTTTCACACCAAGCTAGACTACTTGTAGCTGGCGGCATTTTGCTATTTGTAAGATGGGCTTGATGGACTTGGAACCCTCCAGCCCACCCCCACGCCCCTACAGGCACTTCCATGGAAATAATCTGTATTTTTCCTACGGGTCAGCCTGCCGCAACAATCTGGAATTCTTGAACACAGCCTGCTGTGGTATATTCAGCAAAGGTCAAGTGATCTTTTGTCAGTTGTATTTGAGGGCCATACAAATCTTTGTTTCTTAATGTGAAAATATGGGTACTAGTTTATGATGGTAGTGTACAGTAGACTAATTAAAAAAAATCAAGGCTTTGTGATTATAAACTCGGCATTTGGCATTTTTGTAATTCTTGTAGACTAAAACAAGCATATTTTAAATGTTGGCTAATGTCCATCTCAGAAGTTGGCACTTACTTATATCTAGATAATAAATATTTTAGGGTATGAGAGAGGGGAAGAAGAGGGAGCTTGTGTAAATGAGTGTGTTTGGGGGCTGAGGAGATAGTCCAGCCTCTTAGAATACCAGCTTACATGCCTGATGACCGTGGTTCAGCCACCAAACCACTGTATGCCAGTGCTGAGTAGTGCCCTGTTTTCTGTCTCTCCTCTCATAACAAGTAAGTAAATAAATAGGCCTTTAAAATATGAGCGCACGTGACTGTGTTTCAGTAAAACTTGTAAAGCTATGTGCCTGGCTGGATTTGGGCCACCTTTAGGTAAAATCAAATCATTTTATATATATATATATATATGCGCAAAATGGGCACTAGTGTTCTGTGAATTCATCTCTAATTTATTTTTCTTTTAAGTTTGTGCCACTGGATTATTCTGTTCCTGTAGAAATCCCCGTTATGAATTGTAAACCAGATAAACTCCCATTATTCAAGCGACAATATGAAAACACAATATTTATTGGTGAGTTTCCTTTTTACCTCTTGTACCATAATTGTGTTACAAAGAGTCCCATGTAAATTTGCATATTAAACATGGATGACCAAGAGGTCCGGATGTTGACTGTTTTGCTGTTACTTACTGTCATGCATGTGCAAACTGTTGCACTTACTGGTGACTGTAAAATATTAATCCCCCAATAAAGGAAAACAAAACATTTTTTTAAAAGAGTATATTGAATGTGGGAATCAAATCCCACATCTTGTGTATTTGAGAAATGCATTCTGCCACTAAGCTAACACGACCCTAGTCGTATTTAACTTTCAAATGAGTTATACTAAAGTTGTATTTCATAAGTGTTGTTTTTTTTTAATATATATAAAGATAAAGCAGTGTTGTCTTTGATTTAGGCTAAAGTGTTCTTACAAAGCCAGAGAGAGAGAGAGACAGGGAAAGAAAGACACTGCAGCACTGAGGGCCTGGCTTGAACCTAGGTCAGTTCCACATGAACTGTCTTGCTGGTATATGTTTTTCACTTTTTGGCAGCCTCTCTCTCTCTCTCTCTCTTCTTCCATAGAGGGTGGGAAGGAAAGAGACGGGGGAGGGAGGGAGAAGTGGAGGAGGCTGCTGCAAGGGGGTCATGACAGCACACCTCTCATGAAGCTTCTGGGTGCTTCTGTTTAGAGGCCGAGATCCGGGCTGTCACTCGTAGGTAAAGTGTACACTGCTCAAGCTATCTCTCAGCACTGTGTGCTTTTTGTTTGTGTGTGTGTGTGTGTGTGTTTTTGTTTGTTTGTTTAACAGTCTAGAACTAGACTTGAGCTAGTCAATAGTTTTTGTTTTTAATGTTTTATTAGAGTATTAATGGTTTATAGTAAAATTGTTGACACACAGGTACACCCTTTTATCTCTCCATGATAAATGTTTACAAGGCAAACGCTAGAAAAAGAAGAAGAATGTTTACAAGACACTTGCTTCCCCAACCTAAGTCCTCTTCCCCCATTATACACCGGGACATCGATGTCTCTCCATCCCATCCTTTTTCTCCTTTCTCAGAGACTTAAGTGGAGAGAGAGAGAGAGAGGAAATAGGCCTGATATCTGGCCTAATACAGTGTTCTTTTGCTGTTTTTCCATTTGTTGACTGAAAGAAGATTTCAAGAAAACTTTATAGTAACCCTCCAGACATATGATCAGTCTTCTCTGTCGCAGGGTATTAAAGTAAGTGAAGTTGTGGGTTGAAAAGACTACTGTAACAGTCAAGATCAACATCTCAGGGCCAGGCAGTGGCTTACCTGGTAGAAGAGTGCTCACATTACCAGGTGCAAGGACCCAGCTTCAAGCTTCTAGTCTCCTCTGCCCCTGCCCCCTTACAGGAGGGACCCCTGTGAGCAGTGAAGCAATGTGGCAGGTGTCTTTCTCTCTCGTTGTCCCCCTCTTTCCTCTCTAATTCTTTCTGATTCTTTGAAACCACACACATACACAGGGGAAAAGATTGCTCCTGGGAGTCATGGATTCATTGTGTAAGCATCAAGCACCAGTGATAACGTTGGTGGTCAGTCAGTAAATTCCACTTAAATAATAAGTGAGGTATTTGATTATGAGAAGGAGAGTAATGATGCTCTTTTGCCAAAAAGGTTTGAGAAAACTGAAATAATACGAGGCTTTTTAGCTACTGCATTCATTTGATTTGTCTTATATCAAATATGTGAAATTGAACTTGATGAAAAATTAAACCACCTTTTTCCTTTGTGTATTTTGAATCCTGATCAGCTGACATGTACAGGAGAAAGAGGAGTTTGAAGATGGTAAAGGCATTTCTCCCTGTGCATCTCATCAGTTGTATTTTATTTTGCTCTTCAGGCTCAAAGACAGCAGATCCTAACTGTTACGGCCATACCCAGCTTCATTTGCTATCTGACAAATTTAAAAGGGAGAGACTTTTGAAAAAAAACTGTGCTGATCAGGTAGAAGTTGTCTTTAGAGCAAATGCTATTGCAAGCCTCTTTGCTTGGACTGGAGCACAAGCTATGTATCAAGGTAAAACTGATTTGATTTGTGGCTTTATTTCTCCTGATAAATATTTATTTATAGCTGTTACTCACTGTATTCTTTGGGTGAAAGGTTCGGGTTGGATCTTAACATCGTAAACTTGCCTGGGCACAAAGTAACCATTGTTTAAAAGTTCACTCTTATATTTGAAACTAGCAAGTGACACTGCTTAGTTTGATGTTTTATTCTGGTGTTTTTCTTTGTTTCTTTTTCTTAAGCATTTTAAGTAATGTTGCTATTTGAGTCTATTCTATACATAATTGCAGTTTTCTAAAACTAGAGAAGAAGATAATTTGCTAGACTACGTTTTAGATTAATTTCTAGCTATTCTGTATGTTTTTTTTTTTTCAAATACTGTATTAGGATGTAGACTCAGACTCTCTTTGATTCAGCTAAGCAATGCTCTCTACATGTTTCTTCTGTGTTGTTACAAATAAACGATACAAATTCTAAGAAAAGGAAAGACATTTCAGTGGACCAGAATGATGCCTAGTTACATGTGCACCGATTAGGAATGATGCTTCCAGAGTATAGACATGACGTAAAAAAAATCTCTGAAGAAGAAACAAATTTGAGGTGTTTAGGGACCAGTATGGGGACTGGTGAACAGGAGAGGGAGAAGGATGGGGAGATCCAAGGAAGTCAGACCACATCACCTAGGATACCTGAGAGCCTGTTCTGTGCCACTTGAATACGACTGTACAACCTGAGGTGATATGGTGTGTAACTAGATGAAGTTTCCCTACATATCTTAGGGGAGTTTTAATAGATTGAGTTTGATAGCATAACTTTTTCCTCTTTAACTTCATACTTAAAAAGTATTGGCTTACATTTCTACAATAATAGAGAAGATAGGAGTAGAATCAGAAAGAGCGGCCACTCATGAAGATGGTCGATGGCTCTGTCTTAGCATGAAAGATAAGTACTTTTTTTTTTTTTTTACTCTAGAATTAGAGCTTATATTTAGCAAGGTCACTCGTCGATTGTTTCTTCTAAGGTAGAAATGAAATATGATATTGTGCAGCCCTGGTAGTTGGATCTGAACATATTAAAATGAGTCTGCCCAGATCAGGAAGCAGCCTGAAAATGAGGATGTATTAAAGACATGATGGCATTGGAGCCAGGCTGTGGCACACCTCGTTGAGTATACACACTACAGTGCACAAGGACCGGGGTTCAAGCCCCTGGTCCCCATCTGCAGGGAGAAAGCTTCATGAGTGGTGAAGCAGGGCTGCAGGGGTCTCTCTGGCTCTCTCCCTGTCTATCTCCCCCTCCCTTCTCCATTTCTCTCTGGCTCTAGTCAATAATAAAGAAATTAAAGAAAAAGACATGATGACATCTCGGCATCTTATGATAGTATAAGACGTGCTAGGCAAAATGACAGTGGTTCATAGGAATGATTTTGAAATGTGTAATGAAAGACAGAGTTCATGTGAGAGAACATCTGAAGTTCTGAAAGGTGGTCTCTCCTTACCCTGACACACACAAAAGAAGTTCCTAGATTTGGTGAAGTGGCCAGAGTGGTTATTGGCTGTGTGTGTGTGTGTGTGTGTGTGTGTGTGTGTGTGTGTGTGTGTGTGTGTGTGGGTGGAGTGCACATGCTTGAGACTGGTGAGTAATAATAGAAACAGCACAAGATGTGCAAATGCTCAGCGTAAGTAGAACCTCCTAGTCGTCTGGAATGGAGTGACTTGAGAAAGAAGGGGAAAACGGACTGGGAGATACAGGAAAGTCTTCCCCATCCTGACGCTTTTGAGTTCCCGTGTTCCATGCCAGACAGCACCGCACGTCAGAGCTGCTCTGGTAAAGACAAACAATAATAAAAGCTGTACGATAAAAGTTGTTGAAAAAGATGTGTCATGGGTTCAAGGATCCTACAAGTGAGGAAGTGATTTTTCACGCAGAAACGGAATGCAGAGGATGAGGAAAGCTTCAGTGTCTTTGCCGATAAAACACTGGGTTGTCTTGACAGTCATGCTGAGTTTTCTTTTCTTTTTTTTTTTTCTATGTGAGAAAATAGTGAGCCATGACTTTCTGAAAACCTATCACTTAGGCTTTAGGAAGCATTTGATGCCAATCAGCTATGTTGATTCTAGTACATGTAATGTGTGTCACTTTCTTCCACAGGCTTCTGGAGTGAAGCAGATGTTACCCGACCTTTTGTATCCCAGGGCATAATCACCGATGGAAAATACTTTTCCTTTTTCTGTTACCAGTTAAATACTGTGGCACTTACTGCACAGGCTGATCAAAATAACCCTCGGAAAAACATATGCTGGGGAACACAAAGTAAACCTCTGTATGAGGCCATCGAAGGTGACGATGTCAAAGGTTTTGACGATGACGTTCTGCTTCAGATAGTTCACTTTCTGCTGAACAGACCAGGAGAAGACCGGCCGTTACTGTCGGGGAGCCAGGAGAAAGCACTTGCTTCGTGACGTTGGCGGCGGTGAAATTTCAGTAGAAGGAATTTTGATGAGGCCTGTTAAGTACTTTGGTTTTGAGAAAGAATTTTCCTCAATCTGTAACGAAAGCTCCCGTTCTGTTAAAATAAACACTTCATTTATAAAAGTAAGAGTTAGTTATTGTGGGCAGAGGGTAGATAGCATAATGGTTATGCAAACAAACTCTCATGCCTGAGACTCTAAAGTCCCAGGTTCAGTCCCCTGCACCACCATAAACCAGAGCTCAACAGTGCTGTGGTTGAAAAAAAAAAAAAAAGAATTAGTTATTGTAAATGACCCATTGATAAGACTCAATGAGCAATCTTCACTGCCTGGCATATGACTTTAAAGACACACAAAAGTAACCCAGTACTTGAGTTTTGCAGCTAAAAAGTGGTAGACTAGATGAGCCATCTAATCCTTCTGCTGAGACATCTGATTATATGCAGCAAACATCCATTTCAAGGGAGTTTGGCGGTAGTGCAGCAGGTTAAGCGCACGTAGCGCGAAGCGCAAGGATCTGCATCATGGTCATGGTTCGAGCCCCGGTTCCCCACCAGCAGGGGAGTCACTTCACATGCAGTGAAGCAGGTGTGCAGGTGTCTGTCTTTCTCCCTCTCTGTCTTCCCCTCCTCTCTCCATTTCTCTCTGTCCTATCCAACAACAACAATAGTAATCACTAGCAATAAAACAACAAGGCCAACAAAAGGGAATAAATAAATATTTTTTTTAAAAATCCATTTCAATGGTCTTTGGGAGTTCACTGAATAATTTCCAGGCTGATAAAATATGAAGTATTTCAGTCTAGTTTGGGAAACCATAAGAGAGAAAATTGCAGACTTTAAAAAGAAACAGATTTTTGAAGCAGAGAAAATAGTAGAAATAGAACTCAACATTGTTTTGGTTTTCTGCCTTGCATAGCTTCACTAAGAAAATATGTGGCTTAGATTTTTTTTTTTTAATTATCTTTATTTATTGAGTAGAAGCATCCAGAAATTGAGAGGGAAAGAGCTGATAGGGAGAGAGATACCTACAGTACTGCTTCACCACTCTCAAAGCTTCCTGCCCCCCCACCCCCGCAGGTGGCAGCAGGGTACTCAAACCCAGGTCCTTAAGCAATGCACATGTGAGCTCAACCATCCCCTGCCTTAGATTTTTGTAGTTGCTAGCAGTGTGTTGACAGCCAGTTAAAGGCATCTTCCCATTTCTTGTCACATGGATCTTTTTGTTAGAACATTTACAGCAAGGCAGCTTGTCGAGTCTTTAGTGTTCTAGTAAGACTTACAGAACCTATGTCTTTTATTATTATTATTGGATAGAGAAATTAAAAGGGGGAGGAGATAGGGAGAGCAACAGAGACACCTGCAACCCTGCTCCACAATTTGTGAAACTTTCTCTCTGCAGGTGGAGACCAGGGACTTGAACCTGGGTCCTTGTGCATTGTAATATGAGCGCTTAACCAGGTGTACCTGGCCCCCAGAACCTGTCTTTGTGTCTAGTCCATAACCAAGAAGAAAGGCTTACAAAAGAGCATGAATACAAGGTATAAGAATCATTTTAAGCTCTTCCCACCAAAAGTATAAATAGAACTGAACAGATAGTTACTAAATGTATATTAGAATAAAATATCCCTGGTGAATCTTATTTTCATGGTTTTTATTGTCCTATCTCTGTTGCTCTCCATATCTCCCGCCATCCTATCCAACAAAGTCAACATCAATAACAACAGTAAAACTACAAGAGCAATAAAAAGAAAATAAATATTTTAAAAAATTCCAGGGTGATTAGCCCTAACAGATTAAAAAAAAAAAAAACCTACTATGTTATCACCATCCAATCTTTCAAATGAGCATATCACTATGGCAACATTATCCAATCCACAGCTCTCATTCAAAGTTTACCCCCGTCACATTGATGTGACATCTTTTCTTCCTGAGTCTTGATCCAGTTCAGAAACGAATGTTACGGACAGTTGTCTGCCAGGCAGCATCACCCATCAGTGTGAAGCAGCCCCTCACCCTTTTTCTGCCTCCGATGCCTTTCACAGTCTCAAGAGTCTTGAGCTTTTATTTTAGACAGCCACACTCAGCCCGTACAAAATGGAGTCCAGTATGCATCTTCATGTTCTTGACACATATCCGCCATCTTGCTTTCTTAATAAAAAGCAACTGGGAAAGATTCAACCTGCTATATGTACATGTGAATTTGAGAATCTCAGTTCATGTTCTCTCTGTTTATTCCTGAGACCTAGCCCCTTCTCATTTATATGAAGCAACTGTGATTATAATTTAAATAAATTGTCGGTGTTACTTTGCCACAGCACAATAAGCATGCTTAAATGACTTTAACAGCAACAACACCTACATAACCATTCTTCCAGGAAAGTAATTTAAAAAATTATAGTCAGCTATGGCAGATATTTTTAGCCTTTGATATAAAATACGCATTAAAGTGTAAAGTGAAGCCTGTGTGGTGGGGCAGCAAGTAGAGCACAGATAGTACCAGGCGTGAAGACCAGCATTCAAGTGGCAGGTCCCCACCCGTAAGGAGGAAGCTTTTATAATCAGAAGAGCACTGCTGCAGGTCTACCACCTTCTCTGCCTCCTCTTCTTTCTACCTTTCTCTAGCTCCATCTTAACATGTTTCAAAAGGAAAAAAAAAAGTAAAGAAAAATAGAAAACAAAAAGGCCACCGGGGTGGTGGAGTCCTTGTATAGGCACTGAGTCTCATCAATAACACTGATGAATAAAACCGACTTAAAATAAAATGCTTTAGTAGTGCAAATTAACTACACGAATATATGTGAACATAAGAAAATTCATATGACAAAACAAGGTCTTGAGTTCTTTTTTTTTTTTTTTTTTGCGCTTCCAGGGTTATTACTGGGGCTTGGTGCCTACACTATGAATTCACTGCTCCTGGAGGCCACTTTTTCCCATTTTCGTTGCCCTTGTTATTATTGTTATTGCTGTTGTTATTGTTGCATAGGGCAGAGAAATCAAGAGAGGAGGGGAAGACACAGAAGGGGAGAAAAAGATAGAAACCTGCAGACCTGCTTCATTGCTTGTGAAGAGACTCCCCTGCAGGTGGGGAGCTGGGGGCTCAAACTGGGATCCCTCTGCTGAACCCGCTGTGCTACAGCCCAACCCCCAAGGTCTTGAATCCTTCCCATCCATAGAAATCATATTCTTAAAATGCCTTTAGTAAAATTATAAGGGTTTATGGTCTTGAAAAACAAAATTTTATAATGGATTTTATTTTCTGTGAGCTGTGGCATAAACATCATCACTGCCAATTTTTTTGCTGAAAGACAGACAATTTTGAAACAAACAGTGTTTTGTGATTAATACATAAGTGTTGTCAAATATCCAGTTTCTTGATGTCTTGAGCTTGAATAAAAACATAAAACTAGACATCCACAGGAAAGCCTATAATTTTATCTTGCTGAAATATTTGCTTAGTAACGTATACAGCGACATGACTTGTTTTGTATCAGTGATTTCTGAATAGAGGCAAACTGATCTGGGAGTCCTCTCTGCTCTTCTGTCTGTCTCCACAGGGTTTTGAGACGACCTCATCTCTGAGCTTGTCTGTAAGACTGAAAGGTTTGCTGTGCTGAAATTCTGGTCCTGGGATGAGTGTTTCATGTTTCCCAGATGTTTTGGAGCAGAAAGCAAAAGTTTATGAAATACTATTTTCAACAGATTCTCATAATAATTAAAAAAAAAATTTAGACAATAGGCAGCCTTGTTAAGATATCCCATTTCTCTTAAGACTCTGATGGCCATGTGTAACCAATGGCATTATAACCATCTTTCTTCTACCAGAAATTTACTCCCCAGTACCAAACTCCAGACATCATGGCCTGAGTGTTCCAAATGTGCTCAAAAGTCAACATGTCCCAAACTGACCTCACCAGTTCCCTTCCCCTTTTTGTGTTTCTAAGTCTGTTTTCACTTGCTGTCTATACAACTTTCTTTCAATAACCATAGGATTTTAAAGTAAACCACTCTCCCAAATAACTTGGTTATAATAATAGCTATCTACTCCTTCCTTTTTTCCTTCCTTCCTTCCTTCCTTCCTTCCTTCCTTCCTTCCTTCCTTCCTTCCTTCCTTTTTTTCTTTTATTTGCCTCCAGGGTTATTGCTGGGGCTCAGTGCCTGCACCATGAATCCACTGCTCCTGGAAGCCATTATTTCCATTTTTGTTGCCCTTGTTGTTGTTGGATAGGACAGAGAGAAATCAAGAGAGATGGGGAGGATAGAGAGGAGGGAGAGAAAGACAGACACCTGTAGACCTGCTTCTCAGCCTGTGAAGCAACTCCTCTGCAGGTGGGGAGCCGAGGGCTGGAACTGGGATCCTTACTCCAGTCCTTGCGCTTTGTGCCACGTGCCTTTAACCCGCTGCGCTGCTCACCTACCCCTGTCCTTCTGTTACCTTCTTAAACTAAGACAGCTGCAACCTTCCCCGTTCTCTGGAAAGCCCGTATTTCTCCCAGTCCTAGAACCTCTGGGGCATGACTCATTTTCTTTCCTCCTCCCCTCAAACATGCCATCTGATACTGAATCAGCCAAACTCAACCAGGTTGACGCAGCCAGTGCCACCTTAACATGCTTCACCTGGGACCGTGTCACCCTCATGCGTGCAAGTCCTCTTCTCTATAACTCAGCCACTACCCAATCCATCGTTTCAGACTGAATCTGTTTTTTCCAACTGAACACACAAAAATGAGTGTGTAGCTAAATCACTTCCAACAGCCGTTTTTCTGAGTCTGAGAAGGGCTGGAAGAGACCAAAACGTCCTTACATAATTGTAGGAACATATGCACCCCCTGTGATAACACTTTTATTGTTCACAGTAGCCAAAGAGTGGAAGCAACTTCAATCCCCACTGACAAATGACTGGATAAAGAAGTTATAGGATATATACTTCGTAGAATACTACTATGCAATCAAAATGATATGTGCTTTGGGACAAAATGGGTGGACTTGGAAGCAATTATGTTGAATTAAATAAGCAAAAAGGATAAAAAAATGTGAGCTTGGACTGACAGACTCAGAGGTTATACAAGCTCCTGTGCTGAATATGAATAGACATGGGCCCTAGGTCAGATGGTTGGGGTTAACAGTTAGTGGTATTTATATACTTTCCTCATATTTGGGAGCTACTCTCTGCCCTCATCCAGCTGTCTAGTCCAATTCTCGACTCTGACACCATCTTCCCAGATAATACTTTTAGTTCATCTACATGTTAGTTATCAGACTCAAGAAAAAATTACTAAAGTCATGAGTCACATGGAACATACCTAAAAAAAACAAACAACAAAAAAAAAACTTCCTATCTTTTTTCACAGGAAGATCCCTAGTTTCATTTGCTCTATTCCTAACTTTGGGTTCCTGTTTATTGAATAATTTGCTTTATATCGTACTGCCTTTCAGTCACCAAGTTGCAGATGCTACCATGACACCATCCTGACCTCCCTAGGCAGACGACCTCACCATTGTGTCCTGGAACCTCCCCTCTCCAGAGCCCTGCCCCACTAGGGAAAGATAGAAACAGGCTGGGGGTATGGATCTACCTGCCAACGTCTATGTCAGAAGGAGAAGCAATTACAGAAGCCAGACCTTCCACCTTCTGCACCTCATAAAGAATGTTGGTTCATTCTCCCATAGAGGGATACAGAGAAGTTTCCAATGGAGGGGATGGAATTGTACTCCTTACAATTGTTATCTTACAATCTTGTTAATCATTATTAAATAACCAAAAAAAAAAAACCCAAAAAACTACAGGATTGTTTCACTCACATATGCAACCTAGAGAACTGAAACGCATGAACTTGAGAAATAATAATAATAATAAAAAACCAGAAGTAAACCAACAGTTTCTTTTTTTAATATTTATTCCCTTTTGTTGCCCGTGCTTTATTGTTGTAGTTATTATTGTGGTTGTTATTGATGTCGTTGTTGTTGGATAGGACAGAGAGAAATGGAGAGAGGAGGGGAAGACAAAGGGGGAGAGAAAGACAGACACCTGCAGACCTGCTTCACCGCCTGTGAAACGACTCCCCTGCAGGTGGGGATCCAGGGGCTCGAACCGGGATACTTATGCCGGTCCTTGCGCTTTGCGCCACGTGCGCTTAACCCACTGTGCTACCACCTGACTCCCAAACCAACAGTTTCAAAGGCTCTGTGAGACCTATGGAGGACATCCTGGGCGCAGGGGAACAGAACTTTGGTGTTGGATGAGGTGTGGAACTATTCTCAGTAATCACACAATCTTGTAAAAAAATACTGTTGATCACAAATTTTGAAAAATGACCAAAAAGAATAGAAGGAAAGGAAAAGACAAAGAAACAACCAGCAGGAAAGGTGTGGAATCACGCAGGCAGCCTATCCCAGCCATAACTCTGGTGGCGAGCGCCAACATCATCATCATCACAGAATTACATAAATTCACAAACTTTTTAAATATAAATATTGATAAATCAAATGCAAGCATGGGACAAGACATTAAGTGCTAGTTACAGACATGACTAACAATACTGGAGAAATCATTATTCTTTTTTTTTAATATTTATTTTATTTATTTATTCTCTTTTTTTGCCCTTGTTGTTTTATTGTTGTAGTTATTATTGTTGTTGTTGTTGTTGGATAGGACAGAGAGAAACGGAGAGAGGAGGGGAAGACAGGGGGAGAGAAAGATAGACACCTGCAGACCTGCTTCACCGCCTGTGAAGCGACTCCCCTGCAGGTGGGGAGCCGGGGTTCGAACCGGGATCCTTATGCCGGTCCTTGCGCTTTGCGCCACCTGCGCTTAACCCGCAGCGCTACAGCCCGACTCCCTCATTATTCTGTTAGGAAAGATATGTCACTTTTATATGTCCTTGAAGATGTAGGACATGAAATTTGCCTGAGGAGTAATTTCAAGAAGCAAGAGATGCAAACAAATTTTCAGGAGGTCAGAGGAGAGTGAGGGAAGAAAAATGCCCACAGAAATGTTCATAGAAAAAGCTGGACTAAATCTGTGAATCAGTCTTTCAATAGAAGTTTTCTTTTTACTTGGTCTCTTTAACGACCATGGTTTTAAAAACTTCTATTGAATATCAGTCTCAAATCATACTGAATTGACATTGTCTCAACCACTAGCTAAATTTCATCTGGGCAGCACTGCAATTTGACATCTACATACACATTACCATCATCATGACGAGACCAGTTTCCACTCTTTATCTTTAATTCTCTCACACACAAGATATTTTTTGTCAATTTCTCCTGTGTCTTTTAAAAAAAAAAAGTATTGTCTTTATTTATTATTGCATGGAGACAGAGAAATTCAGAGGGGAAGGAGAGATAGAGAGGGAGAGAGACTCCTGTAGCCCTGCTTCATCACTTGTGAAGCTTCCTCCCTGCAGGTGGGGACGAGGGGTTTGAACTTGTGTAATATGTGTGCTTAACCAGGTGCACCACCACCTGTATTGTATTTAACTTCATAAGGGGCTTTGGGGTTGGGGGCTGCTGCTGCACGTAAAAGGATCCACAGTGGGAGCTGGGAACTGGTTTAAACAATACAAGGTTTATTAAGGTGAAACAGGTAAAAGGCAAAATAAGCACTTAGCATCAAGGGTTAAGTGTACTCTAGGTCTATAAAGTTGGAATATAGTTATCAAAAGTTTAAGTAGTTACAGGCTTATTTAAGTCAGACACAGATCAACACATTATATATATTTTTATATTTGTAGCCCACCAAATTATATTAATGATGATGTCTTGCAGAAGACAAGAATTTCACTTACTTTTGCTAAATTTGAGATTTGTTTTGTCTTCGCCTGTTTCTTTAAAGGGTGAAAGTGACCAAATGCTGTGATGTATTTGCATCCACTATTTCCAGAAGGGTAGTTTCTGGCTTGTGTCCAGCTCTTGCATTCAGCACCTGACTTTCCCAAGGGGACTGTTCTACTTTGCAATCATGCTGTTATGGGCAAGCACATTAGCCAGGTGCAGTGGAAATTTTTTATTCCTTGCACGAATGCGATGCCCGCCACCCCCTCATGCATGAGGTTGCAAGTGATCTGTGACTGCCGGCTTGCAGCTATACCTTCAGAGTTTGTCCTTGACCTTTTATGTCTACTTATGTTATTGATCCTCTGGTTTACTTGCCTTCTTCCTATGGCTTATTGTACTATATCTTTATATGCCTCCAAATGCTCAATTTAAAATTCTGAAGTGTATCTCTGTCCTGCACACTAAATAAAATTAGCCAGGTACAGTGGAAATTTTTTATTCCTTGCATGAATGCGATGCCAGCCACCCCCTCATGCGTGAGGTTGCATGTGTTTATATAACTAAATGCCCCTATATATTTTATTCTGCAGCTAGTAGATAGCTGTGACATTGCAATTTGTAAGACGAAAATATATTCACAAACATCATATAACATATATGAATATATAATTGCATATGACTGTAAATAAGACAAATATATATTGCCTGCCTCCTAGTTCCTGAAACAGAGATCCTAATCTCTTGGAATTTCCCAAGTGAAGAGAGTTGACAGGTGTTTTTTAACATGCCATGCTATGACTTTTTAAAGCTCCTTAAGAGTATAAAAATGACTTACGGTTGTGCAGACAACTGACCATGTGATTAGAGAACCTGACTTTCAGCTCTTCCATATTTCCTCTGAGGAGAGAGTAGCTTGAGATTGAATTCTTTAACTAATGGTTAATAATTTAGTAAACCGTATCTACAAATAATGGAGTACCCATTAAAAAAAAAGAACAGGGTTCAGAAATCTCTAGCAGAGTGGTGGAGTGGAGTGGTAGTGACCTAGGGAGAGTACTATACTCAGCAGGACATGGACTCAGGGCACACTTTCCCGATATGATGGTTTATGTATCTGTTTAATCCGACTCTCATCTGTATTCTTTATAATGAACTGATAGTCCAGTAAGTCAGTGTTTCTGGTGAGCTCTGCACAATAACAGCAAACGAATCAGGCCTGAGGAGGGCTTCACTGAAAAGAGTCTGTTCCTCAAATCACAAGTGATAACCTGCACCTGTAGCTGGTAACTGACGTTGGAGAGGAGTTAGGAGATGGTGGTGGAGGGAAAGGCCTGGTGGGACTGAACCATTAGTTTGGGAATCTGATGACTCATTCCAAAAAGACTGGGTCAGAATTAAGGTACATTTGTGGGACACCAAGTCAATATCCACAAAAAGTGAGGCCACCAAGTTGCAGATGCTACTATGATTCCATCCTGACTTCCCTGGGCAGATGACCTCACCAGTGTGTCCGGGATCCTCAGCTCCCCAGAGCCCTGCTCCACTCCACTCGGGAAAGACAGAAACAGCCTTGGGGTGTGGCTTCACCTGCCAATGCCCATGTCCAGTGGAGAAGCAATGACAGAAGCCAGAACTCCCACCTTCTGCTCCCCATAAAGAGTTTTGGTCCAGACTCCCAGAGTGGTAAATGACAGTGGAAGATGACCAGTGGGCTCTGTACCCCTATTCCACTAAGACAAAGAATAAACCAGCACATTACCATAATATTTAAAATGGAGCCACTTATGACACATTTCCCCAAGTATATAAACGCCTTAAACTCAGACTCGAAGCACAACTTCACAATGAATTAACATCAAGAGAAGATAATTTCTTTGTTTTGGTTCTTGCTCAAGGGCCTACTTTCACATTAGATCAAAACTTCTTTTCTTGAGTATCACCTTCAAATACACTCTTTTATCTGCCTAGCTTCCAAAAGTGTCCTAAAATTCAAATATTTCCACTTGTTAATCATCAATTTCTTCCTTTTTAAGTGAGGAGGCATAAGATTTCCCTATGTATAAAGAAAGTCACTGTAAAGGAGAAATAATAGCAAATCACTTTAATACAACAGATAAAAATATCAATTTTGGGGGCTAGGCAGTGGCACACCTGATTAAGTACACATATTACTGTGTGCAAGGACCCAGGTCCAAGCCCCTGGTCCCCACCTACAGGGAGAAAGCTTCATGAGTGGTAAAGTAGGGCTGGAGATCTCTCTCTCTCTCTCTCTCTCTCTCTCTCTATTTCCCCTCCCCCTCAACTTCTTTCTGTCTCTATGCAATAATAAATAAGTGAAAATATTGTTAAAGTATCAATTTCACAGTAATATAAATGTTATGTGTCAAGTTGCAGGGAATATTTAAGTGAATAGGGTTCAGTACTTATTGTAGTAATTTATTTATTTATTTTTTTACATTTTCAGATAGAAAAAGCAAGGCAGACAAGAAGAAAGAGCAAAAGATGTCACAACACTGAAGCTTCCCTCCATCAGTGCTGTAGGGGTCAGGCTGGACTGGTGGTGCACGTAGGGCAAAGCACTGAACCAGCCAAGTGAGCTACCTGCTGGCCCATTAATTACAGTTTAGAAGTAGGTGGGAATGGGTTCCATAGATTAGAGCCTGCAACTCATTCTTGCCTCTGACATTAAGATGAAGATGAACTCAAACATTATACTTGAGAGTCAATTTCCTTTCATGCAAAGTTTGACAAAATTCATTGGTGATGAAAGGAATATATCCAAATCAGTCCTTAAATTTTATATTCCGCAACTCTACAAAGATTGTTGACTCTAGCCAGAGACCAAAGAAACCCTATGTATACAATCTTCAGATGATTCTTACCATCAGGAAAATGTTGAACACATAAATCTCATGATATATACATCTTTATATATTTTGAATACAGACAGAAAATGAAAGAGGATATATATATATATATATATATATATATATATATAGAGAGAGAGAGAGAGAGAGAGAGAGAGAGATTCCTTGCACATTGTAACATGTGCACTCAACCAGGTGTGCCACCACCCGAAAATTTGTGTTTTTATGTCTTTCCATCAAATGTCTAGGATTGGTGTTGCTGGATCATAAAGTTGCATTGGATCAACCTTCTCGTGGTACATCCCGTGAGTACCTATTCATTGGGGAAACTGACGATCCTTCCTAGCCGACTGAATCCATATGGATCCCAGTCACTTTCAAAGCCAGCAACAAGCAGCTCCTGACAGCTTTCAACCTGATGCTGTTCACTGGCTACGGAAGAAGGGCAAACGCTAGAAGAAGAAGAAAGTATTTATGTTTTGTTTTGTTTAAGGGATTCTCTGTTTCCCATAGGAGCTCTACCAGCTTGCATTCCCATCAGTGGTGTAACAGAATTCCTCGTTCTCCACATCCTGGCCACCAATTGTCATTTTATGTTATTTATGTTGTTTATTTATTTATTTATAAAAAGGAAACACTGACAAAAACCGTAGGATAAGAGGGGTACAACTCCACACAATTCCCACCACCAGAACTCCACATCCCATCATTCTGGATGTAGGTTGGTCTCACAGATATGAGGTAGCATCTCAATGTGGTTTCAATTTACATTTCTCTAATGGTCAGTGAAATGGAAATTTCTTCCGATGTCTGTCATGTGTACCTTTTAAATGTTGCCTGAATCGCTAGCTGTGTTAACCGAGTGACTCTATTTACTCACTTACACAATAGTTGTATCATCAATCTCCAGATATATTTGTGGGTTCAATCAATTTCTTCCAATTATTTATTATGAGTCGTGTCGGTAGTAGAAGGTTTTTGATGTCCTTGTCACTAGGCGTACACTGCTCCAGGCCAATATTTTTTGGAGACAGAGGAAGAGAAAAACATCACAGTACTAAACCTTCCTTCACTTCAGTTGAAGCCCAGCTCCAGCTTGGGTCAGTCACATAACAAAGAAAATACACTCCTAGGTGAACTATCTTGTAGGTCCTATTCCTTGTGATTCTGTCGTTATCTGACATATTTGAAAGCAATGTTGTATATGCTTGTTTATAAATGATTATTGTCTCTTCTTAGTTTGGTTTTATCATTTCATTATATGAGTTTCTTCATTATTAGTAATTCTTACTTGCAATTCCACTTTTGGAATGTTGCTTAATGTCGGTTATTCTATTCCTAAAGAATATTTACCAACCTTTACTATTCAACCTTTCCATGCCGTTTTTAATATGCACTCACTAGAGTGAACATCTACATAGATTTTATTATTCTTACACATTTTATTTGAAACATATACAGTTAATTATTATTTATTATTACTATTGCTATTATTGTTGTCGTTATCCTGGAATTGCTGACACAGGTGTGCTGAGACTTCACAAGTTTGATTGATTAAAGCTGAGCTTAGCTGGTTATTATCCACATTCTCATCCAATCTGCAAGAAAAGGTCAGGGTTCCTGTGAATGCTTTCCTTCTAGTTAGGAAAGATTGTGGCTAGGACAAAAAACACAACTACTGTGCTTTGTGAATTTTACAAATATCTCTCTATGATTTATTTATTTATTTTTGCCTTCAGGGTTATTGCTGGGACTTGGTGCCTACACCACAAATCCACTGCTCTTGGTGGCTATTTTTTCCCCTTTGTGACCCTTGTTGTTATCGTTGTTGTGGTTATTATTATTATAGTTGTCATCGATGTTGTTTCTGGATAGGACAGAGAGAAATGGAGAGAGGAGGGGAAGACAGAGAGGAGGAGAGAAAGACAGACACCTGCAGACCTGCTTCACTGCTTGTGAGGCGACCCCCCTGCAGGTGGGGGGCCGGGGGCTGCGACCAGAATCCTTATACTTACTGGTCCTTGCTCTTCGTGCCATGTGTGCTTAACCCGCTGCGCTACTGCAAGGCTATTATTATTTTTATCATTATCATTTGTCATTGGGCTTCATTGCTCTAGGCTGGCCGTTAAAATTTCTGTATTATATAAAAAAATTTCACACACACACACATATCATAGCGCTAAAGTTTCTTCCAATGCTGGAGAAGCCAGGTTTAAGCCTGAATCACATGGACAGCAAAGCAGGTACACTGTTCAGCTGTGCTAGTCTGCTGTTTTCACTTTTACAGAAGTTCGTGAGAGTCGGCATGCTTATTACAAATGAGGAAATGGAAGCTCAAGAAACTACTTTTCTATAATTGACTTTTGACTCCGGATCCACTCTAAAATTGTGGATTTCCTGTAATCGTGGCTCAAGACAGAGTTCTAATGTCAATGTTCAGTATCACCTCAGAGTGAAGATTTTCAATGCTTACATTCATTGATTTCTTTTATTAACCTTTTTAATGGAATATATTGTATTCTTTGTTAAGATGACATTGAACATGTCTGAAAACCATCTTATGCATATTTATAGTTGCTCAGAAGGTGCAAACATTCCCTTTTAAAGTAACCAATGACCCTTTCTTGATTATACTTCATTTTCTTTTGTATTTCAAGTTACAATTTTGTCTTAGTTTGTATTACATAATTGTTCATCACTAATGGTATTTGTATAATAAACTTGTGAAAAACTATAAAAATATCATTTAATATTAGATTGACAAAGAATTTCCAGTAAATAATAGTGGGATGAAAAACAAAAATCCAAATTTGTAGCCTGGGAGATGTCTCACTGTGTTGAGTATCTGCTTTGCTTGTTTGAGGCCCAGGGTTTATATATCATATGACTGAGTGATGGCCTGGTGTCTGTCTCTCTCTCTCTTTCTCCTTCACCCATAAAATAAATAATTTTTAAAATATTTATTTATTTTCCCTTTTGTTGCCCTTGTTTTATTGTTATAGTTATTATTGTTGTAGTTATTATTGTTGTTATTGATGTTGTTGTTGTTGGCTAGGAAAGAGTGAAATGGAGAGAGGAAGGGAAGACAGAGAAGGGGAGAGAAAGACAGACACCTGCAGGCCTGCTTCAATGCCTGTGAAGCAACTCCCCTGCAGGTGGGGAGCCAGGGGCTGGAACCTGGATCCTTACAGGAGGGGAGTTGGGGGCTGGAACTGGGATCCTTACAGCGACTCCCCTGCAGGTGGGGAGCCAGTGGCTGGAACCAGGATCCTTATAGGGACTCCCCTGCAGGTGGGGAGCCAGAGGCTGGAACTGGGATCCTTATAGTGGTCTTTGTGCTTTCACCACATGCAGGGGATTGAACCTGGGGCTTTGGAGCCTCAGGCATGAGCGTCACTTTGCATAACCATTATGCTATCTACCCACTGCCCTGGAAAGACTTTTCTTTCTTTCTTTCTTTCTTTCTTTCTTTCTTTCTTTCTTTCTTTCTTTCTTTCTTTCCTTCTTTCTTTTTTTCTTTCTTTTTTAATGTTTTTATTATTAATTTTCTTTTTTGTTGCCCTTGTTGTTTTTATTGTTGTAGTTATATTGTTGTTGTTGTTGTTGGATAGGACAGATAAAAATGGAGAGAGGAGGGGAAGACAGACAGGGGGAGAGAAAGAGAGACACCTGCAGACCTGCTTCACTGCCTGTGAAGCGACTCCCCTGCAGGTGGGGAGCCGGTGTCGCGAACCAGGATCCTTATGCAGGTCCTTGCACTTCACGCCACATGCACTTAACCCTCTGTGCTACTGCCCAACCCCCTGGAAAGACTTTTCTAAAGGTTATCTCTTGGAGTTCTTTTATCTTCTTTTCCCAGCTGGACCCTTTAATGTGGACATTTTAAAACGACTAGGTAAGAAAGCACACAGTGTTGTGCTATCATCTCTCCTAAGCTTATATGGTAAGGTTTGCTCTATTTTAAATTGATCTGAAGCCTGCTAAATGCAGCTCTAGGTGGTGAGAGCAGCAGGAAAGCTTGAAACTACATCATGCCAGTAGAGATGAGGAATTTTAACTAACTCATAGAATCAAGCAATCTTCTAAACATTTGGAAAGATGTGAAACTAAAAAAAAAGAGAACACTTTTGTTCTAGTAGCTACTGATGGAGATGAATACAAATTTTAGGAAGACATATTTCATTGATCTTAAGAGTGTTTCCCAAATTCATTGCTACTATTTTGGAAGAAATTGCAACACTAGAGAGATGTTTGGGTTCAGAGATATCTCTCCCACTGTATTGAAACAAACCAACAAAGCACTGCTCAACTCTAGCTCATGGTGGTTCCTGGAATTGAACCTGGTATCTCCAAATTTCAGGCATGAATATCTGCTGTATAAACCACAGTGATATCTCCCTGGTCTCTATATTCTATTTTTTTTCCTTTTTGGTTTTTCCTAGTATGTGTTTCTATTTGCCTATCTAATACATATGTACCTACATATATATCTACGTAGCTACAATTTGACTTCAGCAGTGGATGTGGGAGGCAATGCTTCCTTTTCACCACCAGAGGTCTTCAAAGGACTTACAATGACTACCACTCCACCAGCTGAAAAGGCAAAAATCTCTAAAAAGGAGCTGGGGGACATTCTCAGCAATTTACTCAAGAGCTTAAGTGATTATTAGCATTCTGTATTGAAGCTCAACATTGCTGCTAGGTCAAGGCAGGCCAAGAAAACAGAAAGCAGACATTCAAATGCACAACAGTCAAATATATCATGTTACAGTTTATCTTAGCTAGTTACCCAATTGTTTTAGTATGTGCGGAGACAGCACCTTCCCTTACTAAAGCTGACAATGTATTATCAATAGTATGCAAAAGTGGAAAGCCACTCTAATGGAAACATCATAAACATTAGTTTGTCAAATCTGATTTCACTTTTTAAATTTAAAGTGTAAGAGACTGGTTAGTTCTGTAAGTTTATTTTAAGTCATGGGGGTAGGTGGAATGTCAGGTAAAGTTTTCACATCTATGTAGAAAAAAATGATTTCCTTTTTTGGAATATTTAAAAATACTTATTTTTCTCTTTTGTTGCCATTGTTGTTGTAGTTATTGTTATTATTGTTGTTGTTATTGATGTCGTTGTTGGATAGGATAGAGAGAAATGGAGGGAGGAGGGGAAGACAGAGAGGGGGAGAGAAAGAGAGACACCTGCAGACCTGCTTCACTGCCTGTGAAGCGACTCCCCTGCAGGTGGGGAGCCGGGGGTTCGAACCAGATTCGCGTCACGTGTGTTTAACCCGCGCTGCGCTATCGCCAACTCCCTTTTCTGGATTTTTTTTTATATGACTCTGAATGAACTGTTTTGGAACTAACATATAATTTTGTATCCTATAATATAGAATCCTATAATAATAACAACTTTAAAAGATTAGCTAAGTTCATTGACAATCTCTGTTTTTTATCTTAATTGTTTAGTTTGGGCTTTTTGAGGGTTATGAAGGGTCTACCATATTGCTAAGTGGCTTAGATGGGCTATCAAAGTTAGATTTAGACTGGACTCACACATGATGGCTGTTCTCAGCAGAAAAGGCAGATAATTAAATGTCATAAATGCCAAGTAGCAAGACGATGTTCACATAGGCAATGGGGAACCCTGGCAGTAGTAACTGACTCAGAAAGTTTTTTTTTTTTCACCAGAAAGCTGATTTACTAGGTAGATCTTGAAAGAGATAAAAGCATTATCATGGTAAAGAGGTGGTAGTATTATGGAAAAATAAATAGGATGTGAGCAAGGTAAGAAAAGGTGATACAGAGAATCATGGGTAGTGTATGAGAAATAGAAATGCTATTTTTAAACATTTATTATTTATTTTCCTTTTTGTTGCCCTTGTTGTTTTATTGTTGTTATAGTTTTTATTGTTGTTGATGTTGTCTTTGTTGGATAGGACAGAGAGAGGAGGGGAAGACAGAGAGGGGGAGAGAAAGACAGACACCTGCAGACCTGCTTCACCATCTGTGAAGCGACTCCCCAGCAGGTGGGGGGCCGGGGGCTCGAACTGGGATCCTTAGGCCGGTCCTTGAGCTTTGCGCCACCCGCTATGCTACCGCCAGACTCCCATATAAATGCTACTTTAAAAATGAAATTAGGAAATAAATCCTAGTTATTATTATTATTATTATTAATTATTATATGCCACCAGGGTTACTGCTGGGAATGCTGCTTGCACTATTAATCCACTGCTCCTGGAAGCCATTTTTACCATTTTATAATGGTAAGAAAGGATAGAACAGAGAGAAATTGAGAGAGGAGGGGGAGAGAGAGATAGATACCTGAGATCAGGGGCTTGAACCCTATCCGGGTGCTGATCCTTGTACTTCATACTATGGTGCACCATCTCCAGCCCCCTCCCGATTATCTATCTATCTATTTATTTATTTTTATAGAAAGGCTAAGCCTTAAACAGACTCAATTCTAATCATTTCAGTCACTGGTAACATGAAAACATGAAAATAGAGGTCCCCTTATCAGAGAGGATGGAAGTAAATGGTTAACACAGTGATCTGAAAAGCGATTGATGCAGTTTCATTTTATTATGTATTTCCATCATTTGTGTTTTTCAGCGGACAGTTCTATTCCCCTCCTTTTGCTGTAGGTTGGCTGTGGAGAATGGGACATATCTGACCTTACAGAAAGTCTGGGGGGGGGGGGGGAAACACTTATTCATCTGGGTGTGCTCACTTAAATGTGTGTGTTTATTGTTTTTGTGAAGGCAGGAAACAAGAAGGTATTACAAAATCATTCCACACAGAGCAAAAACAATACATCTTAATTATATCTGATGGCCCTCACAGTATTGCCCCGAAGCATTTATACAATGCAACCATTATGACTCTGGACACTGGCCAGTCTTCAGCACAGCTACTGTGTTGGTCTTTGGTTTTGATAGTGCTTAAGAAAAGAAGTGCTGGACTTGAGAGCTTGAGATTAGGCTCCTGCTGATTTCAATGTTCAGTGTGAGCCTATATTGAACTCTGAACAGGGAGGTAAGGAAAGAGGAGACACCCTTCCCTGCTTCATTTAATTTTCCTCCACCTATTCAACCACTGATTTGCCTTTTCCATCTCACTGCTCATCCGAATCTCCGTCTCCCTGGCTTGGCCCCTTACTCCTTCCTTCTCCCTCCCTTGGCCCCTTACTCATTCCTTGCTGGCGCTCTGATCAGTCGTACCAAACCTCTTTCATTCCTCCCTCATCGTTGTCACAAGTTGTTTCCTTGGTCTGGACAGCATCCTCTTGTTTTCTGATTTTGCACCTAGCCTGCCTATTCAGTGCAGTGATCACACTGAAGAAACTACAGCGTAATATAAAAAAAACAAACACCATTTTTTTTTCTTTTTCCTTTTCATTCAATAGAACAGAAAAAAAGAGGGGGGGTAGAGAGGAAGAGAGAAAGATAGACACCTGCAGACCAGCTTTACCACTTGTGAAACCTCCCTACCACAAGTGGGGGCTTGACCTCAGGCCCTAGTGTTTATCTCTGTGCTTAGTACTATGTGAGTTTAACCAGGTGGGCCATCAGCTGGCCCCCTTGTCCACTGAATTCTTCAATAGGCCGTAAATGGCAGGATCCAGATGTTTTCATTATGATATACTCTGTTTCTGGGGTGGTGAATATATTTGTGTTAACTGAATGAAACTGAGGAGGCAACTCAGAGGTAAGATAACACCTTACATGTGTGAGACCTGGCTTCTATCCCTGACACAACATGGTACAGTGAAAAAAAAAAAAAAAGCTCTAGTATTTGTGTCAAATAAAATGAGTTTTAGAAAAATAATTGAAGAGCGGGAAGAGTTCTTGGGAGAAATAAGAATATTGAAATAATGACATAAATGCTGGGACTATTTGTCCAGTCTTAAACTTATGGCAAGCAGGTAAACTTTAAGATATTTTATAAAACTAATCCTTGAATCATTAAATCACTGTTATACATTTTTCATTTTATTTTATTTTTTGGGAGAGTAACGGTTTACTGTCAAAGTATAATACAATAGTTCGTATACATATAACATTTCCACATAAGGATACGACTCCCCCTCCAGCTCCTCCTCTGCCACCATGAACCCTTCCTTCCCCCAGAGTCTTTTACTTTGGTGCATTACACCAACTCCAGTCCAAGTTCTTATTTTGCATCTTATGATTTCAGAGTGATTGATTTCTCATTCGTTCCAGCTTATCTGATGGTATAGTATTCAAATTAAAAAATTTTCATTATCATTTACTTAAGAAAATTGGTTTTATCTTTGTATTCTCATCTAGAGTTTTTTTTTTTCTAAAGGGAAATATTTCTTGTTTTGTACTGCCAAATACCTGTTGAAAGAAGACTGAATATTTATGGCATATTTTGTGTGTGTGTGTATGTGTGTGTGTGTGTGTGTGTGTGTGTGTGTGTGTACACATTATTTTATTTTGGAACAAGCAAATAAAAATTATGGCATATTTTTGAGTGTTGTTAGTACTGGAAAATCAGGGCAACAGCATGCTTTAATGTCACCACAATACAAACAGAGCTGTGCACAGGGACTCATCTTCCCTTGCCCTCACTCTGAGGAATTTAACCCTTTTGTTATTTGGGGCACAGCAGTGAGTGGTCTACACAGCCAGTAGAGAGGCTAAGGATGTCACTGCTGTCAGGACATTTTACTAGAATACAGCTACTTTCACTTATTGTCCCTGGCTGTGTGATAGCAACAGAGAATGTAAGAATCACAAAGTCTATATTCAGTATCTTATTTTGTCTAGAAAAAATATTCAGCCTGATAATGATGATACTTAGAGCAAACTTATCAAACTATATATTGATGTTATGGTTATATTAGTCATATTTTTCTTACACTATAATTATATTTATAATAATATATAAGATTATTTATATTTCCCATCATGTATAATGTACTATAAATACTGTTCTTTTTCATGCTTTATTTTTTTAGGTACTGTTTCAAGGTTTATGTGATACATTAAAACTTAAGATAGCATAATGGTTATGCAAAAAGATTTTCATGCCTGAAGCACCAAAGCTCACAGGTTCAATCCCCAGCATTACGATAAACCAGATCTGAGCAGTGCTCTGGTACAGACAACAACATGAGCCCCTACCCCACCCCACACAAAATGGAGTTAGAAATTTTAAGAGTTAGTTAATTAAGAAAGACCAAATAGTGCTGGGGAAATACAATAGTGCTTATGAAAAAGACTTTCATGCCTGAGGCTCTGAATTCCCAGATTCAATTCCCCTTTACCACTCACTCTAAGCGGGAACTGAGCAATGCTCAAGTTAAAAAGGAAGAGGAGGAAGAAGGAGGGGGACGGTAGGGAAGGGGACGAGGAAGGGTAGTGGGAATGAGAAAGGGAGGAAGAAGAGGAAGAAAGAGGAGAAGAAGATGAAAGAGGAGAAATAAAATATATATTCATAAGAATATTATAAACTAAAAAAAAGAATATTACAAACTAAAGTCAAAGCTAATAAAGTATAAATGAAAGAAAGGAAATAGTGAGTAGAATGAATAGAAACACCTAAATAGTTCTACTGATCTGAACATCATTGTTTTTAATCATTCTAATCAGGACATTGTTGACTATCAATTTATCAGGAAAAGAAATTTTCTAATTAGAATAGAGTTAATACTTGTTATGATTGATACACTTCATCTATTTAAGGATAGAAACATTCTACCAAGGTCATTTAAGATAATTTTCTTCTTAAACTATAACATCCTGTTATTTGTGTCATTTGTACTGCAGTTCCCAGTAATTAAAACAGCAGGTTACAGATGGACTGTTTCAGCATGGGTAAACTTCTTTTTCTGCCCTCAAGTTAGATGGACATTGTCTTCTGTGGGCATTACCCATTGTTCCTGGGCATGACTCCCTCACATTGTCCTTGGAGGAGGAAATTAGCCTAAATAGATCTCTTTTATTTGTCTCTTAAGTCTTTCAAACAAACTACATCAGTGAGATGACCAGTTGAGTTGTTCTAAACAGGGAAAAAAAGTCAACAGTCTTAGGCTTTTGATGTCAACCTGACAAAGTTAAAAATAAAACGGATTCTGTTATTTTAGAGATTTTTAAGCGTTTCTTTGAAGTGCTTATTTATTTGTCAAGAAGACTTTTATCTTAAGTTGGCTGACAGAAATAAAATACTTCTGAAAATTCTCTAGTTATATTACTCCATGAATTTACTTGTTTAGAGTGTAATAGATTAGGAGATAAAATTAAAAAGGGGAGAAAAAAAAAGACCAGAAAGTTTTACAATATGTTAATTTGTTTGGGGGATGAGAAGGCTTATTGTTGGCAGAGTATCCAATGCTTTTTAAGCCATTAATCTAAGATTATGCAGAATTGGTGGAAAGTTCTTAACACATATTTCAGATCTGCCTGAGATGACCTAATGCATATTATATCATTATGCATATCATTGTGTTTGAATTCTCACATGTACTTGGTATTGTCCCAGTTCTCCAGAGGCCCAGGTCCCTTATGATAGTCCCAGAAGGCTGAATTCATAAGCTGTTCTGGTTTTAGATGAAAATGTGTTTCATAATTTATGGTTCTCTACATAGTCATAAAATCGCTCCTGCAATTTCATTTACCTGAATTGCTTGCCATTTCCCCTCCTCATAATCTGTCAAGCTCTACCTAACATTTATTTAGGCCAAGTTCAAGCCCTATCACGTCTGTGAATACTTTCAATCACAGTCTGACAGGATCTCCTTTTCTTTTTGATCTCTTATATCCTTCATTTCCGGTTTGCTCAGACTGTCTTGTCCTGCTCTCAACTTCAGTAAGTGCCTTATTTATCCTACAGGATGCTAAGAGCTTGGTCAACTAATTTGATTTTATGCTTTTGTGTCTCTTTCATGGCACCTTTAACATATTATCTATTCAAAAACGACTGTAAAAAACTTTCTCATACACAATGAGATATCTTAGATAGTAATCTTTTATTTTACTGTGTGTAGAGGTGTGTGTGTGTGTGTGTGTGTGTGTGTGTGTGTGTGTGTGTGTGTGTGAGAGAGAGAGAGAGAGAGAGAGAGAGAGATAGACAGAGAGACCTCATAAATGTGATTTTACTGCTCTTAGTACAGCATAGCAACCTCTCCAAGAGATATGGCACTTGCATATTTGGAAATTTCAGATTCTTAAATTATTTTTAAGAACCTAAATTAGTCCTCATCTAAAGAAAAGAGTTATTTCTAATCTAGACTGGAAGCTAATATAGAGCCATGGAAACACATCATGCAGATAACACTCTGAAGAGCAAAGTACTTAGTGTGTATTAAATGCTTACTCTGCCAGGTGTGCCTTAATGTAATTCATAGACTACGTCAGGTATTCCTTTACTTTAATGCAAGGGCTCATGGGTCATATGTAAATTGGTCTAGACCTTCCAAGGTGTTTGCAGGTGGGACTTGAAATTCAATAAATCTAGAAACTTTATTCATAATAACGTAAAGTGTAAGTTTTAAAGTTGATAATGTTGTATGTTCCTTAAATTAATAATATCCAAATGGATCTTGGCAGACACTGCTTTAATTGATGGTGGTTTAAATATTTTCATTTTTGCCTATCAAGGATTTGAGAACTACAAAGAGGGTGTAGTTTGTGCTCAAGGCCATTCAGTTGAGAACTCATAAGAGTCAGCATAGAAAGACAGTTAAATCTGATTGTGAAAACCAATGCCCTTCCTCTGTCTTTTATAAAAATAAGTTATTAGCATTTGGGAAACCTGTTTATTTAAATCCTGTAAATAGAGTTCAAAGGTTAAAAGGAAACTATGTAAATATACTTCTAGTTACCTTCAAAGAAATTTCTACATGTAGATGATTTTAGAAGAAGCATGATTTAACATTTTACAGCAATACTTAACTTTTCTAGGAGTATGGATGGCATTCCCAACTCATATTCAGTGTGCTCTCTGTTTGACCTCTGAGTTCTTTGCCTTTGTATTTTTGCTTAATATGTCTTTCTCTACTTTAGAAAACAATTTTACTCTAATGGATTTTCTTTTAGGGTTGAAACTCAGTTCAATAGGAATCAGACTCATAGTGCTGTAAGAGACCTTAAGGCAAAATTGAATTTCAAACCAGCATTTTACTGCTAAGTGAAAGCTGGCATTTAGTGAAGTGAAATGATTTATCTCGTCTATAGGCAGGACCTAGATCTCTTAATTTTCATCTCAGTCAAATTTTTGATGAGATGTGAGAGATCAAGCAGTTCCAAAGTAGATCAACCAATTTATCTATCTATTTATTTTTCAATTTAGTGGCCAGGCTGACGTGGAGTCATCATAAGTTATTCATTACCTAAAACAATATCTCAAAAATAAGGTTTATGGTACATAATGTGAGAAAGTAGATATTACTTTTTATTATTAGTATTATTTTATGCTTCTAGGGTTATTTCTGGAGCTCAGTGTCTGTACTACAAATACACTGCTCCTGGAGGCCATTCCCCCCCCCCCCTTTATTGCCCTTGTTGTAGCCTTGTTGTGGTTATTATTGTTGTTGTTGATGTCATTCGTTGTTGGATAGGACAGAGAGAAATGGAGAGTGACAGAGAGGGGAAGACAGGGGCATTTGTAGACCAGCTTTACAGCTTGTGAAGCAACCCCCTGCAGGTAGGGAGTTGGGGGCTTGAACCTGGATCCTTATGCATGTCCTTCCACTTAGTACTATGTGTGCTTAACCCAGTGTGCCACCTCCTGGCCTCAGATATGACCATACTTACTATAAGATTCAGTCTTAAAGTTCAGCCTTATCTTTTACCTAAGTTCCTTATATTGTCCAATAATTGTCAATATACTTCCCACTTCTGTGATTTTTTAACCTCTTATCTGGAATTCCCTTTCACATTTTGACAATCTAAGACATACCTTTCCTTGACCTTGACAGAAATAATTTCCCATTTTTTTGTTTTATCACAGTAATCTGTCCCTTTATTGAAGTATATATTTCACCTTATTTTCATGATTTCTTCACTTTTGGGTTAAAGGTTCCTTGAGGGTAGGATTTTATGTTAGGTAAGAGAGTGACTATCACTTTGCCACCACCGTCTGCCACCGTCATGCCAATTTTAAGTCTAGGCACACAGTGGGGGTATCAAAAATAGTTCTCTTGAGTGGTTTACTTGAATGTCATGGTCGTTCGTGGGCAGTGTTGTAAGAGAAAACTAAGTCTAGAAGCTAGCGCTATAACAGATATATGTTCAGATAATATAAAATTTGCTGCTAGTCTTAAAAGTTGAATATTGTTTCACTACAAAGTTGGAAGGTATAATTTCTTTTTTCTGTTTCATTGTGATTTGATGTTGATTTACAAGATTTTAAGATAACAGTAGAATAATTCCATGCATTTCCTAACACTACATTTCTGTGTCCCATTCCTTCCACTGGAAACTTTCCTATTGTTTAGCTTTCTGAGAGAATGGACCAAAATTGTTTTTGGGGTGCAGAAAGTGGGAGTTCTGGCTTCTGTAATTGCTTCTCCACTGGACATGGGTATTGGCAGGTGGATCTATACCCCCTAGCCTGTTTCTATCTTTCCCTAGTGGGGTAGGGCTCTGGGGAGGTGGGATTCCAGGAAGCATTGGTGAGGTCGTCTGCCCAAAGAATTCGGGATGGAATCCTAGCAGCGTCTGCAACTTGGTGGCTAAAATGCAGTAAGATGGAAAGCAGAACAATATGTTTAATAAAGAGGACGCACAACGTGGGAAGAAAGTAGATGCACGTAGGGACCTTGGGGCCAAATGGTTTCGATCTACCTGGCATAAGGTTGAAGGTTACTTAGGTATTTAAAATACATAAATACAAATATATTTTTAGAGCCAAGCACAGTGTCAGAATTTGATCATTGTACAAAATCTAAGCCTAAAGAAGGTGCACATACTCAAAGCGATGGTCTAGGCAGTTAGAGAACTTGAAGTATTAAATTTCATTTTCTTTTTTTTTAATATTTATTTATTTCCTTTTGTTGTCCTTGTTGTTTTATTGTTGTAGTTATTATTGATGTCGCCGTTGTTGGATAGGACAGAGGGGGAGAGAAAGATAGACACCTGCAGACCTGCTTCACCATCTGTGAAGCGACTCCCCTGCAGGTGGGGAGCGGGGGCTCAAACCGTTAAATTTCATTTTCTGCCTGAGGCTACAGAGCTTCTGCTGTTGTCTCAGGTGTAGTTGGTAAGGTTTGTTCTGATGGATAGTTGTAGATATTTTTGTCTGGGGGCAGAATCTGTTCTGTTTGCCCTTACACCATGACCAGGCCTCCCAGAATGGGAATAAATAATAATAAATAATAAAATAATAAAAATAATACATAAATCAATAAATATTTTTAAATGAAAAAGAAAAAGGAGGGTAATATACATATTGAAATTATTTATTCCCATTTGTTGCCTTGTTTTATTGTTGTAGTTATTATTGTTGTTATTGATGTTGTCGTTGTTGGATAGGACAGAGAGAAATGGAGAGAGGAGGGGAAGACAGAGAGGGGGAGAGAAAGACAGACACCTGTAGACCTGCTTCACCGCTTGTGAAGTGACTCCCAGACTCCCATGCAGGTGGGGAGCCAGGGACTTGAACCGGGATCCTTCTGTTGGTACTTGTGCTTTGTGCCACCTGAGCTTAACCGGCTGCACTACCGCCTGACTCCCTCCTTTTTCTTTTTAAAAGATGAAGATTGACTTACATGCCCTCCCTCAGTTATTATTATTTTTTTGTCTGTCTTTCCTTATGGCCTACACCATTGGTTTGGCTCTCTACTGACTCGAAGATAGTATCTGGTTACCCTTAATTTGATATAAAAATTAAGTAAGTGACAAGCATATGGAATCGGCCTTTAGATGACTTCAATTTTGTAGATGATCTGAACTTCACTATAGGACTACAGCTACTGACACTCCAAATCTATTAAATATAACTGCTCATTATAGTGATAAAATTCATATACACATAATTTTCATAAAGCTCTGATTTTTCTTTTACTACCAATGGAATACAAGAAAGACAAATTTCACTGATAGAATATTAAGTAGATCATATTTGTTTATCAGTATAAATATGTTGTTCATTAGTTTGCTTCCAAAACTTAAGCATGGTTAGTAACTTCTCTGGGCTACCAGATATGATGTTATCTGGTGCATATGTGAATTTATGTCACACATACTGTGTAAGATTACTCGTAGTTTGTAATGGCTAGTGAATTTATTCTGTAATATCCTTAGAATGATAAAAATACAGTGCGTTTTTTTTTTAAGATTGTGTGTGATCTGAATAAATTTTGGACACATGTAATGCTGATTAATCCATTTCCAACTTAGCACCCAGGAGTTTGCTTTTTCAATGACTAAAATCAGTGAAACATCTTTAAGTATGTCTGTATTGAACTTGATGGAGCTTGCTTGTATAAATCATGATTGCATAACCTAGGTCTGGAACAATGCTTAGATGGCATAAATTAAGCTTCCTCCTGGGAGATTCGCAAGTTGTTCAAGAGGCAGTTGCTGAGTTGCTCCAGAATTCAGAATTCTCTTTGTGGTATCTGCTATTTTATTTGCCATTTCAGCAAGTACAAAAATGTCTGCCATTTCAGCCATCGTGGTAGCGTCCTAGAGTGGACTACATCTAACTCTCTTTATCTTCATCCTTCCTTCACTGCCAGAGTCAACACTTTGATGGCTTCGTGCATTTTCACATTGGTAGCACTCCACACTAAATGTTTGGACGAATAGACTTCACATGGCATTGCCTGTGTCCTTTCTGTAGTGGTGATAAAGTGCTGAACTAACCATCACCTTTCTTAGGGGATATGGATTCAGAAAGCTAACTACTGCTAAAATAATGTACTATTTTCCTTTCCAATTAGTCGGAAGTGTTGCTACATTCCTATAGTTGAGTTTCCACACTCCATATTGAAGAAACACACTTATTGGTCTGTTTCTAAAATAGAATTCTGTCGATAACTGAAAGGGTTTTTGGATGTCTCCTGTTTACCAGGGTGCAGTACCTGGGTCCTTCAGTTATTTCTTTCCTATTACTCCTATTTACTGTGACTTTCTTCAAGCATCAACCGAGCATAGGCTGTTGCGTTGCTTTTGTACGTGCTGTAAGTCAGGAGGAATCGGGGTGCTATCATGCAGCTCCCTTATACAAGAGACCCTGACACTGTGAGATGTGCATGCGGGAAGTGGACTGGGGACAGCTCTGGAGAGCAAAACCGGATGGTGGCCAAAGCAATATTGAATGGAGTCGACCTATGACGCAGTTGCAGCAGTAGCTACAGATAGTCCCATTGGGAATCCCTCCATCTGGCATGACTTGTCAGTCTTTGGGGTTGGACAAAAGAAGTCAGGCTTTTATATACTGATAATTACAAGTCAGTGGGTGCAGAATCCCTGACGGTGGGGTAGAATGTTGACTATGGGCCACTCGATGCGGCTTAAGATCCAGCCCTGAAGAGGGAATCGGGTGACAACTGTTGACCAGCAGTGCTCCCAGAAACAGACAAAAGCAACGCCCTCATCCAAGCAGGACTTCTGGAGGGAATGCTGCCGTTTCCACAGAGTGAGGTAGATAGCACCCAAGTCTCTGTACAGTATTTGAAATACGAGTTATGAGTGTGCACTACCTTGTGTTATTTTTATGTGCTTTTAAAAATATTTACTAGAAGAGGGAAAGAGAGAGCAAGAGAGAAAGAGAGAGAGCAGAGTACTATGTTTCTCTGGCATATGTTGGTCTAGTGGTTGAACCTAGGGCATTTGGGACCTCAGACATGCAAATCTGTCATTCCACTGCTCAATATCTCCCAGGCCCAAGTTGTGTGTTACACAGAGCATCAAAATCATTTAAGTTAACTGTGGTTTATAAGTAGTGGGAAATAGCCAAATCAGTCTATAATGGGCTTATCTTCATCTTTAAATAATTTTGGAAATGCCAGTCTCTAATTTCCCACTGAGAACTCAGGGAAGATACAGTCAAGGTTATCAATGAGCTTTAATGACAATAATGTGGTTCTTGGGCAGAATACATGAGTCAGTGGAAAGATAAAGGCAATTCTACATGTTACGCTTTGAATATCCCTTTGTTTATTTCAGTCTTGAAACAAACTTGCTTTGCTTGCAGAAATATTATTGAAATGGCTTTAAATAATTTTCATATTTTGTCTTATATTTTTACTCCAAATATATTTTTCATCGATTTGAGTACCAAGGATGGGTATTTAAAAATACTTATAGTTTAAAAATATATAATCATAATTAAAAGTTATAAAGAAGAAAATCATTCTGACAATTTCATAATATGGTTTAATTCTAAGGCTCTGTTTAAAACTTGTAAGTGAAGTGAAGGGTCACTGAGAATGTCATGTTTATTGTAGTAGTAAAAAAATTCATGTTTATCAATACATTTTCTCTCATGTCAGAAATCCAGATGTGTGGCGAATATAAAAGGATGACAAAATGCATGATTTAATTAAGCACATCAAAGCTGCTAGTTGAATGAGCAGGTCAATTTACATTTAACAGTAAGGGGTCACTGGTATTTGGAATGAGTGCTCGTGACAGATGGCATAGTCCCTATAGTTCCATTTCAGTCAATTAACAAGTCACGGACAGATGTATTCATAGCACCAAGCAATTATTTGAATAAAAATGTTTAGGACTGGGAGTCGGGCGGTAGCGCAGCGGGTTAAACACAGGTGGCGCAAAGCACAAGGACCGGCATAAGGATCCCGGTTCGAACCCCGGCTCCCCACCTGCAGGGGAGTCGCTTCACAGGTGGTGAAGCAGGTCTGCAGGTGTCTATCTTTCTCTCCTCCTCTCTGTCTTCCCCTCCTCTCTCCATTTCTCTCTGTCCTATCCAACAATGACAACAACAATAATAACTACAACAATAAAACAACAAGGGCAACAAAAGGGAATAAATAAATAAAATAAATATTAAAAAAATGTTTAGGACTGTACCCTAAACTTTAAGGTTTACCAAATAAGATTATAGCTAAATTGGTATATAAATTGCACTAAATGAGCACATTATTCTAATTCAGAATGTCAGTAATATTTAGCTATATAATTAACCCATCTTTATGATTTGATCTGATCCTGGTCTGTATGTCGCTGCTTCTTAGACCATCAAAATAATGACCCTAACAAAATGAAGACTTTTATAAAATAAATGTCAATTTTATCTAGTAAGAAACCCAGGTACATAAGACACTACTAAATAAAGAGAAATGACAAAGAAAATTATGTACATTAGTTTTTGATAAGCACTAGACAGTTCTTAAAACATTTTTCACTAGTGTGGATAGATTAATTACTCTTTAAAATCAGGATAAAACAGTCCATCTACTTTGTTATCTTGAGAAAGATGGTTTCTCTATATAATTTTAAAAAAATTAATTATTTATGTGATAGAGACCGTCAGAAATCGAGAGGGAAGGGGGTGGTAGAGAGGGAGAGGGAGACAGAGAGACACCTGCAGCCCTGCTTCCCCATTTGCAAAGCTTTTCCTCTGCAGGTGGGGACCGGGGCTCGAACCTGGGTCCTTGAATATTGTAACACGTGTGCTCAACCAGGTGTGCCACCACCGGACCCTCTCTATATGAATTGGATATGTTATACACCTGTACTCAGGTTAGGATCCAAGTGGTAACATTATGTTGACAACTGCATGCTATGACAAAATATGAGCAATAAATCACCAAAAATAATCTTGAAATATGTGGGAAATTATTCGCTGTATTTAGCGGACATAACATCAGACTATGCTAGTATTGCTCCACTCAACTGACACATAGAAAAGTTGAATTAAATGGAAACAAATGAATACTGGGGGTGCTGATAATCGAATAAGTGAGTTGTACACAAACTGTTTCAGCCCATTGGGTTATTAAACACATATTCCCAAGAAATGGTTGGCATTTAAATGTCAGTGAACATTGGCTGCTGTTAGGGTCACAGGCCTGAAAACATTGACTCTTCTAAAATGAGAAGTGTGCAAAAAAGAAAAGACAAAAAAAGTTACAGAAATAATATATGTATTCTTGTGTCCACAAAATGAACATCTTAAAACATGGTGAACAATACACAGCTGGAGAAAATACTAGTGAAGTACAAGACAAATCTGGGGAGTCACACAGGAGAGAAGAAATACACAGTGCTCTCCAGCATTTGTCAGAATCAAACTTGGACAAGAGAGAACTGAGAAAGGGTGCCATCATAAGAAATACTAATGAAAAATAATTTCAATTTAAAGTGAAATGTGTTGGATTGGGAAGACAGAAAAAAAACAGTAACACAGCAGACTTTCCTGTCTGAGGCTAAGAGATTGTCTACATCACCATAAGTCAGACCTGAGCAGTATCCTGATCATTTTCTCTTTCATTAAAGTAAATCAATCAATACATTAATTAATTAATTAATTAGTTAATTAATTTATTGGGTAGAGACAGAGAGAAATTGAGAGGGGAGGGTTAATAGAGAGGGAAAGAGACAGAAACACACCTGCAGCTCTGCTTCACCACTTGTGAAGATTTCCCCCTGCAGGTGGGGAAAAGGGTCCTTGTGTGCTTAACCAGGAGTGTCACTACCTGGCCCTAAATAAACCAATTCTTTAAAATAAATAAATAAAATAAATAAATAAATAAAAATATAAAAAAAATTTTTTTTTCCGGACTGGAAGAAAGCATATCAAGTTTCTCTCACTAGGCATACTGCTATAAAATTGTAGGCTATCAAAGATATTCTTAAACTATAAAGATGCCAGAAAGAAATTATAAGACACAGCTAGATATCTATCCGATGATTTATATGAGAAGCAGTAAATGCATCAAACAATGAGAAGTCATTTTCAAATTATGCCTAACTAAATTATTTTTTAAAGTAAGGGTTAAAGGCACTCCGTGGATAAACGTCAATGTCCAGAAACCCTCAACAACGAAATATAGCCCAAAGGATATGTTTAAAGAAGAAAAAACTTGAATTGATAAAAATCTGGAAAGCAAGGACAAATGGTAAATAACACAGCTAGCATACTCGTGGAGACTGTCCACATCTCTTGTACAAGAAGATATTGTTTACAGTCCTCATACATATAGGACATTAAAGAAGAAGTTGGGGTTATCTGTCTTGGACAAATGTGAGTCTGTATAAGCAGACTTTTAGGACTAAGATAGAACGTGTAGATCTTGAATTTATCTTTTTTAAATCTGGGTATTTGATTTAAAAAAACCATTGTATTAATTTTAACGAAAGCCACAAAGAGAAAGATAGATAGATGACAGATCGCTTGGTAAAAGGAAGGAACAGAACACTGTTCAGAACTGGCTTATGATGGTGTTACGGATTGAACATGAGTTTTCAGAGTCCCAGGCATGAAACTTTTTTTTTACATTAACCATTATGCTACCTCTCCAGCCCTGTATTTGATTACATGAAAAATAGTTAATTAATCGTGCTTGATCTGACTTTCCAGAAGTGGGCGGACAGAGTAGGTATTCATAAGAGCCTCGCTTGGTACCCTCAACATGTAGATACACTGTGAAAATATTGCCTGTCATTATTTTATATAAATAGAAATAATCACCAATAGGTAGGGCAAGTTACTTCATCTAAAGGTCAGATTGTCCTACTTTTATGTTGCTAGGTGCCTTGCCTGAAACCTGAAATGGTACATTAAAATTTTTAATATTTCTTTTACTACCTTAACCCTTTTCATTTCTACACGTTGCAAAGAGATGAAACCTCACTTTCGTAGACACATGGAAGAAGAAGTGAATTTACTAGGGTTGTCTTTGTGTAAATATTCTGAAACACTTTCAAATCTAACATTTTTGTCTTTACTTCAACGATACACCCCAGAAGCTTGTTTGGACATCCAGATAACAACTTCAACATCTTAAAAATAAGGACAAAGAAGGAAAACTGGGGACTGAAATAGAACATAAAGAGGTCACGTTTCACTGGGAGGAACTGCAGACACTTGTGTGGAAAAACTTTGAAGACCTTACCATAGGTGGCAGGAGGACCAGAGAGCAATTTCAGGGACAGGGCGGTAATGCAGCGGGTTAAGTGCAGGTGGCACAAAGCACAAGGACCGGTGTAAGGATCCCAGTTCGAGACCCTGGCTCCCTGCCTGCAGGGGAGTCCCTTCACAAGCAGTGAAGCAGGTCTGCAGGTGTCTGTCTTTCTCTCCCCCTCTCTGTCTTCCCCTCCTCTCTCCATTTCTCTCTGTCCTGTCCAACAATGATGACGACAATAATAGTAACAACAATACTGATAAAGAACAAGGAAGGGCAACAAAAGGGAAAAAATGGCCTCCAGGAGCAGTGGATTCATAGTGCAGGCACCAACCCCCAGCGATAACCCTGGAAGCAAAAAAAAAAAAGAAAAAAAATTGTGTTTTACTCTTGGATTAGTTGCTTGAGGAGCTCATACTAGCAGATTTGAAAGAACTAAGAAGGACTTCTTGATACACGCACAAAGGATCATTAAAAATGTGGAACCCCAGAGGGAGTGGCTGGTAGGAGGGGCAGCGGGTAGAGAGCACAGGTGTTAAGACTCGCTCGCAAAGACCCCAGGTCAAGCCCCTGGCCCTTACCTGCAGAGAGCCTTCACAAGTGGTAGAGCAGTATAGCAGTCAGTGTCACGGGATTCTTTTATTTTCCCTCAGGATTCTCAAAAATATAAACCTTTCTACCCATTGCTTAACATCTAGTTGCTTTATTTTGTTGTGTTTTGAGGCACTTGTTTAGAAGCATACCATTAAAAATATTTTCCCGTGAGGTTTGTGTCCCCCAGAGAAATAATCAACTTATTACGCCATTCGCTGACTGCTTGCTTTCCGTCTGCCATATCATATTTAACGAAAGCAAATAAAAAGCTTTCCTCAGTTGTTATTTGGGAATCATTGACATAAAGATGATGATCATCGTTATATTTTTGCAGATTATTTAGCTAACCCTATGCAGTTAAAGATCTCAGGATTGCCATCACTAATTTTTAAACCAATAATTTTCTTAAACTGTTGTGGAACTAAAGCAGGGGTCCGAGGCAGAATGTGAATATTCCTTCAGGTCTGTACTGTTAATAACACTTAATGTAGAAATCTAATAGCATTTCACGAAGGCTACAGGATCCTTGTATCACTGATGTCCCAAGGAAGGCCTAGAATTTCTCCTGACTCATGAAATTTGCCAAAAGTATCTACTGACTTGAAAGATTCATGAATAAAAATTCTCATCTCAGAAAGATATTTTTGCTAAACACCCTCACCTTACTTTAAGTCATTTTCCACAACCATGAACCAGGAATCCCAAGGTCCAGCCCCAGTCTGCCTCCCCCAGAGTCCTTTGCTCCCAATAAAATAATAAACAAAGTAAAGAAAATGTCGGAAAAAAAAAAGATTAGTGATAAGACAGACAATGGTCAGGTAGATAAAAAAAGAAAAGAAGGGACCAGGCGGTGGTGTGCTTGGTTAAGCACACACATTAGAATGCACAAGGACCCCAGGTTCAAGCTTCCAGTCCCCTCCCACAGGGGGAAAGCTTCACAAGCAATGAAGCAGGGCTGCAGGTGTCTCGGAGTCTCTCTGTCTTGCGCCCACTTTTTTTTTTAAGCTGTCTCTGTTGAGATTTCCTTAGATGTGTTCAAGTCCAAGTTGTACTTTTATTTATTCATTTGTTTTGCTTCCAGGATTATTGCTGAGGCTTGGTGCCTGCACCATAAATACATTGCTCCTGCAGGCCTCCCCCCCCCCCATTTTTGTTGCCCTTGTTGTTGTTATTGTTATTGTTGATGGTTAGGACAAAGAGAAATAGGGAGGAGGGGAAGAAAGAGGAGGGGAGAGAAAGATACCTGCTTCACCGCTTGTGAAGCGACTCCCCTGCAGGTGGGGAGCCGGGGGCTCGAACCAAGATCCTACCGCGGATCTTTGCACTTCGCCTCACATGCGCTTGAACCCGCTGCGCCACCTCCTGGCCCCATGTCTCTTTCGCCTCTTAAATTCCCCCTCCCCTTTCAATTTTTCTCTATCTCTATCCAGAATAAATAAATATGTTTTTTTAAGGGAATTTATAGTGAAAGATAAAGTCGGAAAAGAGATGGCTAAATACGTCATTTCTGGATTATCAGAAGACGGATCACTCACAGGAGCAAACATTCTGTTCCTGGTATTTATTCTTGTCTCTAATTGACGGAATCTATGTCTATGCGCAAAGGATGTCAGAAATGTTGTGATTTATGACTATCACAGTCTTTTTTTATTAAAACTCAATAGTAATGGAGGCACTGGGTGAAGTGACTAACCCATTATGACAAAGAAGGCTGGAATTTCGAGAGACTGTTCCAACAGCCGTGACTTTATTCCTGGTGACTTGTAACATTTCTCCTGCAACTCACAGCCATAACTACAAAGCATTTGCCCTGCGACTACAACCTACACTGACAAATGTAAGATATATTAGACAGTATGATTTCAACTTGTTTTTGTTTTTTGCTAGTGTAACTTAATTATAGAGCTGCATAGGACCTGGACCCTGTACAAGGGTGTGAGAGTGTCTCCTTAACTTTTGCTCAGAGGCATCTTTCTTTCTTCTCCTTAGTTCTAACTTAGTTTAATTATTACCCATTAACTAATGAAAATAAGAGACTCTCAGGTGATATAGTTTCTTACTACATTACATATTCACTGATTAAGCCTCTTGACAAGCAAGTATGCATAATGAGAAAACTAAGACCTCAGGATATCACTTGACACAATGCGACTGACTTCTGTGTCCCTAGACAAAAGTTAGATCTCACAATTTTTATCCAGTTAACTTCCTCCAACACAGGTTAATCAGCTTCCCTGGGAATACCTAGAATGATGATTACTGTTCCTGGGAGTTTATTTACTTTAGCCAGACTCCCGGTCATAGCAAATATGTACAGTGCTTTTTATTCACTTCAAAATGTGACTAAGTCGAATTTTTAAAAACGTTTTGAAACTCTTTTAAAATGAGAAAACTTTTCAAGGTTTGTGCCCTCTACCGCACTGACCAGAAAATGGGTGTGCCTTGGAAGCTCACTGAGAAAACCTGCAGTTTTATTTCAACAGCGAGTGATGTCAGGTAGACAGAACTCATCTTGGTGGATGTAGGCTGGTGAGGGACCTGATTTTAAAACTAGAAATGTCTGATTTATCTGTTAGGTTGGCAACAAATCCCAAGACTCTAGACTGATAGATGTGCGGATCTAAGAAAACAAAGACAAGCAAAGACGGATTCTCTTTCACCCTGGTGGTGAAGATAAAAACTTCATTCAGTGAGTACTGTAGAGAAATTTCATTTAGATCTTAACTTCTTGATGTATAATCCATGAAAGAACTAGTCTTCAGAAGTCACTCTTTGACCATCAAACAATAGGATAAATGTTTTTTTGTTTTTTTTTACAGTGAGAAAAATCATTTTGAGATTTTTCTGACAATGCCCCTTGTTCTAGTGGGAAACAACAACAACAATAGTAACAATAATAACCACCACTGATTTTCTTGAGTGCTCCTTGCACATCTCTATGTAAATAGTTGAATTATTATGGGCAATTTTGCCATGTGTTCAGAAACGACATTTTAAAAAAAGTTTAGATTACATATTTCTATTTTTTCATTAATCTTTAGTGTGGCCTAGTTTCACACCAAAATGTTTAAATTGTTGTTGAAATGACAGAACTATTATACAATTTTACATTCTGGATGGAAAAAAAAGACAACTAGGCACAGTGTGCTTAATTATTTGACCTTATCAAATGTAGATAAGGAAAAAAAAACAAAGGCACTATAACTTAATGTAGGTTTTCACATACTTTGCATTTAAGTCCAAGGGGACTCTGCAGGAGGCAATGATTCAAATGTTGAGAGAGAAGAAAAGGGGAAAGGAAGCGGAAATAAAGGAAAGAGGGAAGGAAAGGAAGATAAATGAGTTGCTTTCATTTAATATTTGGACTTAGGGGAGTTGGGCGGTAGCGCAGCAGGTTAAGTGCAGGTGGTGCAAAGCACAAGAACCGGCGTAAGGATCCTGGTTCGAGCCCCCGGCTCCCCACCTGCAGGGGAGTCGCTTCACAGGCGGTGAAGCAGGTCTGCAGGTGTCTGTCTTTCTCTCCCCCTCTGTCTTCCCTTTCTCTCTCCATTTCTCTCTGTCCTGTCCAGCAACGACTACAACAATAAAACAACAAGGGCAACAAAAAGGGAATAATTAAATAAATATTTTAAAAAATTGTTGGACTCAGATTTGAAGAATCTCAGTGACGTGCTGCAGCTGACTGATCCCAGCACTAGAATAATGAGTGTACCTCTCTTCTGGGTTCTGGGTTCTGTGATGCCTTCCAGGTATTTTCAAATGGAGCATAGTAGAAGGCAATATTATACTGCACAACAAGCGAGCATTATACACGAGCCACTTCTTCCAAACTTCATCATTCAGTTTATTTCTGCTTACTACTGGGCTTAGAAGAAGCTCTCAATGGCCACCGTTGCATATATATAATTATTAGAGAACACTAATGATCTAAGAGGAAGGGATCAAAGGAGGAAGGAAGAGAAGAATCACTAGGGTCATGAAGAAAATAATGAAGTCACCTATGTAGTAATTCACCGGAAGCCCACCAGAGTCGAGCCTGGAGCCTGATTATTGAGATGACTGGAGAGAGACACCTGTTGCTTCTTCAGGGGATGACAGTGCTATAAAGCAGCGCTAGGCAGACACTGGAGGGAAGCCAGAGAGGTTTCCTGTGCTTTCTGGGATTAGCAGGAGACTGGTCATTTCTAAGGTGCTCTGATCAGGAGGTAAAAACATTATTAAAAATAGATTGGGAGAATAGTGAGAGAAATGCTGGCTTTTTCCTGGAGAATTGAAGGGTGAGAAAGCTTTTTAATCTCTAATTACAATGCGTTTGATAGAGGTTCGGGCAATGGCACATCAGGTTAATGAAATACAAAGCCCAGAGGATCCGTGCAAGGGTCTGGGTCTGAGCCCTTTGCTTCATAAGCTTCACAAGTGGTGAAGAAGGTCTGCAGGTGTCTTTCTTCCTCTCTGTCTTACCCTTCCCTCTCCATTACTCTCTGTCCTATCAAATATATCTTCACAGGAGCAGTGGATTTGTAGTGCAGGCACCGAGCCCTAGGAATAACCCTGGAGGCAAAAAAAAAAGTTTGAGTTTGATATATCCTGTTATTAGTCCTGCTCCTAATGTTTTACTTCTTCCAAGAGTATGTCAGGTCCTGGGTTAATGGATGAATATGCCTTCTCAGATTTGAGAATCTTGACAATTATATTAAGTATACTCTTAATATCCTCATTTGACAGATGCATACTTGCGGGGTCATCCCAGGAGACCCGGGCAGCCCGTGAGAGTTCTAAGGGGCCCTGGTGAGGAGGGAGGGTGATGTGTACGGAAGCAACCAGCTCTTGGCCGACTCATTTATTGGCGGTACAAACAAGTAGATGTATGTATAATGAACTCATAGTTCAGAGAGAAGGTTGAGAGACACACTAGATCTAGCAGGTCTGTTATTAACATATACCTTTGACATGCTTTAGTAAATTGAAAATATTTAGGAATTGAAAACACTAGTACTGAAAGCAAAAGCTAGGGAGAAATGCAGGAAAGAGATATTTTACAGTTAACCTTTTAACTAAAGCATAGATTTTAGATCACCCTAGTTCCAATTTAACATATTCTTTTAAGTATTTCCAATTATATATTACTAAATAAAAGCAAAACATGTTAAGAATATTCAATTCCTGGAGGCCTGCTGTTGGGAGTTTTCCATCACATGAAGTAACACAGTCTTTTCATGCTTTTTAGAAGTTGTAAAAACAGGACTGATGAAAAACATTTGCCCTTTATTTAAAACTCAGTTTTAGTAATGTTTTTCATTGAGTATTAAAAAAAAACATTTAAAGATAGTTATACATAATTTAGTGATTTGGACATGCTACAGTTATACAGTTATGCCTCCAATTTCTTTAGTGATGTATCTTAGAAAATTACAGTTATATGTAATATTTTAGTTTGTAACTTAGCATGATATGATTTGATATTTATTACTCTTTGGTATAGGAAACATTAAAATGTAGCATAGTTTTGAGTGAATTTATATTTTTAAAGAGCGTTTCCAGTGATCTAATTATTCTCTAGATCCGAAGTCAATATCATTTAATAATCAGAATATTTTGTAGAGTGCTTTCTTATCATTGGCGTTCCTTACCTACTCTTTTCATAGAATTACACTAAGTTTCACTATCTAAAAAAAAAGATTAAACACCTAGTAAAATACAAAGACTGATCCTGGCAATTTAAAAATGACTCTTAAATGTCATCAAGAAAATAAATCTATTAACTGTCTTATCACTTTTTAATTTGTGTAAAGGATAACTTTATTATATATGCACTACTTCTTTATCTACTCATCTTTCACTGGACATGTGGGTTGCTTCCAAGTTTTGGCTATTATGAATTAATGCTGCCTGGAAATTATGTAAAGTTGTCTTTGCCTTATCTTGAAAGGAACTTGAAGTTGTCATGCTAAGTGAAATAAGTCAAAAGGAGAAGGACAAATATTGAATGATATCACTTAAGAAAATGCATATCAGATGTCATGCTCAGGCAAAAACTAGTAAGGTCATGGGCCCTTTGGATTATATCTAAAATAGACCTACTAGCTATTTCTAAAACAGAGACCACAACTCTTTATCTGCAATATTTTAGCCTTTAGGTTCATGATTAGTCAATAATTTGTTTGGCTTTATATGTTAATTCTTCTTTCAGCCACCAGGTTCCAAATGCTACCATGAGGCCAACCGGAATTCCCTGGGCAAACGACCCCACCAATGTGTCCTGGAGCCCTGCTTCCCCAGAGCCCTGCCCCACTAGGGAAAGAGAGAGTCAGGCTGGGAGTGTGGAGCCACCTGCCAACACCCATGTTCAGCGGGGAAGCCAGACCCTCCACCTTCTGCATCCCACAATGATCCTGGGTAGGAAAGCTATCAGGGAGGGGATGGGATATGGAGTTCTGGTGCTGGAATTGTGCCCTTCTTATTCTATGGTTTTGTCAGTGTTTCCATTTTATAAATACAAAATTTAAAAATATATATTAAAAGAGAACTTAAGAAACAAAGACAGAGAGGGAAAACACAGTTATATTTGGATCAGTTGGGATGTTTTGCATCAAAGCAAAGGACTTTGAGGAAGGAGGAAGAGGAAGGAGGTGGATGGAATCTTGGGGGTCTGGTATTTGATGTTGGGACAGGACTGGAGTTGGGCTACGAGTGTTCTGCAAAGACCTTTCACTGGAGGAGGAGAACTTGTACCCACGTGTAAACAATTGTACTGTAAACTAGCCACCCCCTCATAAAAATGCAAAAAAATAATTAAGAGAATGAGAAATAAGAACATGAAAAAAAGGCAAAGAAATTATCACAGTGATTCTTAAATCCTAACTTTTACTTTTTATGCTTTCCCAGGTGTGTGGGGTGATTTGTGTCTGTAATGCCCACTCAGTTCATAAAGTCATAATTCCCTGGTACCTTAGAATGTCACAGAATTTGGAGAGGTTTTTAAGTTAAAATGAGATAATTATTGTTCTCATTAATCCAATATGAGTTAGTGGCCGTTTTAAGTGAAATCTGAAAAAAGAGTTAATATATAAAGCTGTACAAATTGTTGATTAATCATGAACCTGTCGTGCTATGACACAGAGGAGAGAGAGAGAGAGGAGAGGCAACACAATTCTTTATTCGAGTGAGCACCTCAGAGTTGGGTGAGAGCGCAATGGTTTGGGCCACGTGGAACTAGCCAAAAAGGCCGCCTCACGCAGCACCCTTTTCTGCGTCTAACCACTGAGGTGAAAACCAGGCAAGAGAGAGAGGGGTGAAAGAAGAAGGGCTTTATAGGGCAACAACCAGGAGTGAAGAGCTGGGACAGGACTGGTTGGGAAGGGCACTTCAAGAATATCATATTAACTCTTGCGGGAACTGGCACTAGCCTGAGGGGACATCTGCATAGCATGAACCTAAAGGTTGGAATATTGCAGATGAAGATTTGTGGTCTCCGTTTTGGAAATAGCTAGTAGGTCTATTTTAGGTATATTCCAAAGGGCCCATGAATTTTTTTAGCCACCAAGTTCCAGATGCTACCATGATGTCAACTGGACTTCCCTGGACACACAACCCCATCAGTGTGTACTGGAGCTCCGCTTCCCCAGAGCCCTGTCCCAATAGGGAAAGAGAGAGGCAGGCTGAGAGTATGGATCAACCTGTCAACATCCATGTTCAGCGGGGAAGCAATTACAGAAGCCAAACCTCCCACCTTGTGCATCCCACAACGACCCTGGGTCCATACTCCCAGAGGGTTAAATAATAGGAAAGCTGTCAGGGAATGGGATATGGAGCTTTGGTGGTGGGAATTGTTTGGAGTTGTACCCCTCTTATCCTATGGTCTTGTCAGTGTTTCCATTTTATAAATAAATAAATAAAAGAAAGTGAAATCTGGACACAGACACAAACAGAGAAAAATGTTGTGGAGATAACTGGGCAAAGAAGTTCATTTACAAGTTAAGAAAGAAACCAACCCTGGTGACACCTATCTCCTGACTGCCAGCTTCTAGAACTGTGAGAAAATAAAGAGAATCCTCTTAGTCTGTGGCACTTGGCGATGCAACTCCTAGCACTCTACTGATAAGAGCCTGGGTTTGCATCTATGACACAATTCCTCGTAAAGTAGAGATCCGTAGTTATTACCTGCTGGGAAATTGTGCAGATGCAGTCACATCTGCCATGTTGTCCCTTCAGGCTACTGCTAGTTCCCTGGAGAGTTGGGACATTCTCGGAGTGCCTGTTCAGCCATGTTTGCCCTCAGGACATTGTCTATATCCCCGTGATATCTGGAGTGCTCTGGTTACTCCTCCCCCCTCCCATTCTCACAAGAGTTATCATCCTATCCTGGAGTGCTATGGTTACTCCTCCCCCTTCCCATTCTCGCGAAAGCTGCTCCTATAAAAACCCTTTGTTTTCCGCATCTCGCTCTCTTGCCAGCGCTCCACTCTGGTGTTCAGATGCAGGAAAGGTTACTGCGTGAGGTGGCCATTTTCTCTACCTCCATGTGGCCCAACCTGCTTCTCTAACACCCAACTCTGAGGTGCCAGCGTGAATAAAGATTTGTGTTTCCTCTTCGCTCCGGACCCTCACTCTCTCTTCTCTGCAGCCCGCGCACTACAACATCTGGCTCTACAACAATTACCCTTCCCTTTGTTTGCTATTTTTTTCATCTTCATTTTTATATAACTGTCTTTTAGCTAGATTGAAGGAGCTGCTACTGTGTACATGACTGTGTACACTAATGGATTCTGAAAACAATGACTGAATATTCTGCTCATGCCTCTGTCTTCAAAGGTTGGTCTATAGCCTGGCATATACTTGGCACAGACATTCTACATGGATGAATAATGAGAGCATGGGAAATAACTTTATTAAGCAGATTTACCGATGCAGTCACAGTCCCTTCTACATTTATAAAGTGGCTTAATGAAGAGGTTGAGACCATTTTTATTTCACTACTCACCTACGCCAGTTACTAGTAAGAGTTATTATTTAAAATACACACCACAGTATACTGCTGGTAAAAAAAAAAAAAAAAGAAGTCATTTTATTCCTTAGATGCCAGGCTGAAAACAATCTCAGTCTCTCATCAGACCATTTTCCATTTTTCTGTTCCAAGTAACACAACTGAACAGCTTCCTAACAGAAACTCTACACAGGTCATTCCTGCATTAATGATTCATGGCCATTATTGTGGAGACTACATCTTTTTCTCAACTTTAGATTGATTGCTTGATTTGAGAAGACATATTTCGGTTCATGTTTATTCTCTTTTCAAAGATCTGACTTTAATTGAAGTGATAGGTGGATTTTTTTTCTTTAGAGAACACTTGGAATAAACATAACCTAAAATCATCTTCCAAACTAATTTTCTTACTTGAATATATGCATCCTTTAAAAACTTCTTAACACTGAGCTATAAAAGAGAAATCCGAGAGGAACCTGGCAAGATATTCCCCTGTCAATACATTTTGTTCTCAGTGTGCAGTTACTTGTTCTGGAATAATTTTTAACTGTAAAACATTTATTTTCTTTCTTTTTAAAATTTATTTATTTCCTTTTTGTTGCCCTTGTTGTTTTTATTGTTGTTGATGTCGTTGTTGTTGGATAGGACAGAGAGAAATGGAGAGAGGAGGGGAAGACAGAGAGGAGGAGAGAAAGACAGACACCTGCAGACCTGTTTTACCACCTGTGAAGCGACTCCCCTGCAGGTGGGGAGCCGGGGGCTCCTACCGGGATTCTTGGGCAGGTCCTTGCGCTTTGCGCCATGTGCGCTTAAACCGCTGCGCTACTGCCCGACCCCCAAAACATTTATTTTCATATGACTTTTGACAAGTTCCATTCAAGATGAGACAATGAAGATGACTTCGTCATTTTTAATAGCTGAATAGTATTCCCTTGTGAATATATACCAACATCTTTTTGTTTGTTTGTTTGTTTCCAGGATTATTGCTGGGGCTTGGTGTTAGCACTATGAATCTACTGCTTTTGAAAACCTTTTTTTTTTTTTCATTTTATTGGATAAGATAGAGAGAAATTGAGGGAGGAGGAGAGATAATGAAGGAGAGAGACAGAGAAACACCTGCAGACCTGCTACACTACTTGTGAAGCAACACCCCTGCAGATGGGGAGAAAGGGATGCTCAAACCAGGATCCTTGTGTGGGTCCTTGCTTTCTACTATGTGGCTTAACCAGGTGCACCACTGCCCGTCTCCACCATATTGTTGTTATTATTATTATTATCACTGTCACTCATCTGTCATTGGACATCTAGGTTGCTTATAAGCTTGAGATATTACAAATTGTGCTAATAAGGAACATAGATGGATATAGATCTTGTCTGATAGAGGTTTTTGTTTCTTTTGGTAAATCTTCAGGTCAGATTGCTAGGTCATAGGGTAGGCCCATTTCTAGTGCATGAGAAATCTCCAGATTGTTATTTCACAGAAGTTGGGCCAATTTAAACTCTCCTGAGCAGTGCAGAAGTGTCTTTTTCTCCCCATAGCCTCTCCAACATTTGCTGTTACTATCCTTTTCTAATGTATGATAGGGAACACATTTTTACATTTTTATGGTATGCAGTAATCATTTTTTCCTGGCTAAATTGAAAAGATTATCATTGCAAATAATTTACATGCCAGTAGTAGTTCCATTTGGATTGTTATTAATTTTGTGTGTGTGTGTACGTAGTTTTTAGTTCCTACTTAGAATTAACAGAATGCTGGACAGAGTTGGAAATTTGAAAATATTTCTAGAAAATTTTATATAGGGATATTGAACTATTTGATTAATAAACTGTCTTACGTTATCTGAGCTTGAAAATATAATGTTAATTACTCTCATTTTTCTTTTTTCCTTGTGTTGTGATGCATTTGAGGTGGCATAAAATAGTCCAAAGAAATCAAATGTATAAGTATCTGCTACTGTACCACCATGTATTATAAGAGGGGCAGGGAGAAAGAAACTGTCTATGTGACAAGAACTGTCTAATAAATCATTATTTCCTTCAATAAGGAGATTAAAGTCAAAAGTATGCATGATAATCGAGTGGGAAATTATAAACTGGATTGGAAGTAAGGAGTACAAATAGGCTTCAGAATTACAGAAATTTGCTCAATTTTACTAATAATTTTAAATTTAAGATTTGTAATAACGAAGGTTAAAATTAAACACTGTCATATAGTTATTTATCATAAGAAATGTACCAAATAATCAAAGAAAGTAATTTTTCCAGACATACATTTTTCACATGGGATTTTATAAAAGCCATCAAACAATACTGTAGACAAACAGAAAGCAAACAACATATCAGCTTTTATTAAAGTCAATAATTAACTTTACAAAAATATCTCCTAGGATAGATTTTTGAAGGAAAAAGAGTTTTTGTCCATCTTTAAATTACTGTTATTTCGCTTTTGAAACACATAGAAATGATTTCCAAACAGTTATATTTATGTCTGTCTTTGTATTGTTTTTTATTTCTTAGCAATGAAAACATCATCTACGGTTTTCATTTTTATGACCCACAAGGAATGTTTTAGAGACCACTTTGAAACATGTATCTCTACTTCTGTGAAAGTAAAGTGTTGTCCAATGTTTTAGAAGTCTTAATATTTGTTACAGAGGTGTCTTCAATAATAACACACAGAGTCTGTAGTATTGCCACAAAAGTGCATTCTGTCTTTCTGTAGTTTAATAAAATCATTCATTTTTGAACCACTTTGATACACCTTGCTTCATGGGAAATTTGTGTATGTATATATCTTATCCTGTAGATATTATTTTGACCAGATAAGGTTCTGATAATGAAAATACAGTTCTGATAATGGAAATGCAACATAGTTTTAAAGAATGAATTCCTAGTCTTTTCATTTATTTATTTATGAAAAGAAAACATTGACTAAACCATAAGATAAAAGGGGTACAACTCCACACAATTCCCATCACCAGAACACCATATCCCCTCCCCTCCCTGATAGCTTTCCAGTCCTCTGGGAGTATGGACCCAAGGTCACTGTGGGGTGCACAAGGTGGAAGGTCTGGCTTCTGTAATTCCATCCCTACTGAACATGGGTGTTGACAGATCGATCCATACTCCCAGCCTGTCTCTCTCTTTCCCTAGTGTGTCAGGGCTCTGGGGAAACGGGGCTATGTTTACAGTTCCAGAACATTATAATCAAGTTTCAAGATTTCCTTCTCATAAGATGGTTTGTCTGAAGGTGGGGGGCGGTGATAACTCATGCTTACTCTCCCTTGTCTAGTAGTAGAATTCAAATTCTCGGCATTATATGATTGTGTTCTCTGTTGTTTTACTGGATGGAGATCACTGTCCATAGGAGATCATGATTTCCTTTCCATATGGTCTTCCATAATATAATAGCTTACTTTTTCACTACAATTTGGTATGATGGAGTTCTTTCAACACCTTTATCATATAATGTAGCCTAAGCAAGGGAGTGACATGACATTCATGAATTTTACTAGATAATATTTTGCTAGGAGGAAACCACTGATCTCACTCATGTGAAAGGGAGACAACTGTACTAGGTACAAGACTGGGTAAGACTCTGGGGGCCATCTTCAATTCCTGTGTAGCATTTCTTCTACTGTATCAATCATCCATCTTATTCTAGTTACTTGGTCCTTCTTTTTTCAGGCATGAATCCTTAAGGCCTCTAAAAGTAGTGTAGCCTATGATATTCCTCTGCCACATAGCTTTTCTGTATCTTTCCGTGGGGGCTTGTTGGTATGCTTCTAAATTCTGCTTCTAAGACCCCTTCTGTTTCATTGGTTTGGTCCCCCCTGCTTGGCACTGTGTTCTATTTACATAACCACTATTAACTAAGCACCCCCCTGCCTCCGGGACATTGGTTTAATCCTCATTGGTTCGGGCTTTTTCCTTCTCCCCGCCCCCTATCCTAGGTACTTCCTTTCTCCCTGACTCTTCTTCCTCAGGAGAGAAGCAGGAGAGAATTGTGTTGTGATTAGAAGAGATTAGATTGTTGAACCGCATCCCCGCTGGTCAATAAAGAGATACTGCTTCCTAGCTCAGCCATGAGTCCCTGGTTGTCTCTCTCCCGCTGGCAAGGCTATCCCGGCAGGGGCTGACAGTGGGCTTGTCTGGTTAAGCACACAAATTACCATGCACAAGGACTCAGGTGGAAGTCCTAGGCCACCACATGGGGAGTCCATGCAGGGCACAGGGTTCATGAGTGGTAGAGGAGTGTTGTAGTGTCTCTCCTTTTCTGTCTGTCTCTATTTCCCTCTCTATATCTCTCTACCTCTCAGCCTTTACTTAGAGGAAAGAAAAAATGGCCATCAAGAACAATGGAGTCATACAGGCATTCAGCCTCAGTGATAACCCTTGTGAAAAACCCTGTAGAAAAAATGAGAGAGAGAAGGGCTGGGGAAATATTAGTGATAATTCTATTTAAAATATTTTTTTCTTCTTACATTTCCCTAAATTATTGTCTCTATTATGCCACTTTTTCTATCTATATAATACTTAAACCTGCCAAACTTATTATATACTTCCCTTTTTTGTAATTGTTGTGATCTATTCACCTTCACTGAAATGAATTTTTTATGAGACAAGGAATGTCTTTTTTTTTATTTTCTCAGTCACTTATAGTGGTTTTTTGTGCAAAATTGGACCGTGGATATTCACTGAAGATGAACAAGTGCTTTACTTTATAAGTATGACCTGCATGATTACATAAGAGAAAGAATTCAATGTTTAGAGAGACTTTTTTTAATTAATCAATTTTGTTTGAGAAAATATGATGATTAAGCTGGGAATTTTTCATTTATATTGCTTGTAACTGAACTCTTTTGCTATAATTTAATATCCTTTTAAGTGATTTTTCCTCTTCCTGACTGATTTTTTTCCAGTTCAGTATCACATCATTGAGACAGGTTGATTGATAGGATCATTGCTGTTACAAAGGTACATTTCACATTTCTCCAAGGTAGGTGTCAGTATGTCTCACCTTTCACCAAACTGTCATCCTCCTCCACCTTGGGCAGCAGACTTGGGTATTCAGGAGAGAGTGGAAATTCCTAAGTTCTGTCTTCTATAAAATACCTAAAATAAAGTATCTTTTTTTGAGTTCAAAAGGCTTCTGAAATAACACAGGCAAAGCATCTATTAAGTCATAAATAGAAAGTATCTATAATACTGACAAATAGAATTACTAGTGACTGTTTATTAATGCCCAACTTAAAAAATTTTTAAGCAATTAATTAGTGCTTTTCAAGATTATGAGTTTTTTTAGTTTTAATTTTTTACATTTTGGTACTAGAGTTATGGTGGGGGCTCAGGGCCGATGTGGTGAATACACCAGCCTCAGTAGTCATTTTTGTTTCCTTTTTATTTCCTTTTTCATAGAGACAGAGAGAAGTATAATGAGGGGAAGAGAGAGGGAGACAGAAAGAGAGATACCTGTGGTCTGCTCCACTGTCATGAGACTTTTCCCACTGGAGGTAGGGATCCAGAACTGAACCTGGGTCCTCCCGTATGGGACTGTGTGGGTCACTGCCTTGTGTCACATAATTATAAGATTGCAGGTGTGTAGTTTCAGTACCAAAATTCTGTGCCCTCCTCCCCACCACCACAATAACCACCATCATTCTCACAAAGTCTTAAATACAGTTTGGTTACTTGTTTGTTTGTTTATTTTTACAAGTTTATGTACTTCATTTCTCTAATTTCCACATATGAGTGAAACCATTTGGTAGTGTCTTTTTCTTTTTTTTTTAACCTCATTACTTTTTTCACTAAGAATAATCATCTCTAGGTGCATACATTTTGTTCTAAAGGACACATTGTATATTTTTTAAATTACAAAATAGTATTCCATTTTCCATACATTCCACCTTCTTTATCCAATCACCTGTTAGTGGGCTTTGATGATGTTGGGTAATCGGGATAAGGCATCTATCCTGCTGATGGCTAGGACTGATTGGACTGATCTGGCTGGCTAGGTAGGTGTCCCCTTCCTTCCTCACTGTATCACGTGCATTCCTCCCCTAAGCTGTGTGCTCAGTGTAAGAAGGCACTCTCCTTTGAATAGAAATGGACCAGTCTTTGGTTTGAGGGTATATTAGTAGCTTCTCTCCTATGGTAGAACTTCCAAACAGGCTCTCAAGGTCAGATCCAACTGCTATTTCTATTTCAAAATGTATGGGCATGACTGTTTCAGTGATCTCTTCCTGTGTACCACACTACCTCAAAACCTAGTACTTAAAGATTGCTATTTTAGGCAGCCAGAAGATAAATCACTCAGTAAAGTTACTTACTGTGTATGAAGCCCTAGGTCTGATACCACATGGCAACACAATAGCACAGGAGAAACTTTGTGGTTTGAAGTATTATTCTTTTGCTGGTCCTTGCACTTTGCACCGCCTGCACTTAAACTGCTTCGCTACCTCCTGACTCCCAGAAGCAGAAGTTTTAAGGATCAGTTTATTATTTTTTACCAGAGCATTGATCAGTTTTGGCTTCTGGTGGTGCTTGGACTTGACCTGGAACTTCCGTCGCCTAAGACATGAAAATCTGTTGCTGGCACTATCTCTTCTGCTCAAGAAGCAGGATATGTAAAATGTGTTCTAATTATAAGACTGGAGATTTCTCGGTTTCATTCATTTATGACTCTCTTGCTTTAAAAAGATAGAGCTGCAACTTGAAGATATGAAAACAGCATATAAATGCTAGCTGATAGCTACTTTGTGACGAGTTTTCATGGTATCTCAGGCTCAAGCTTTTATATCTCACTGAAATGGAGTTAAAAACCTATGGAAGGCACATTGACAATATATGGCTCTTTTTCTCCTCCTAAGAACATTTTGGAACATTCAACCTTAACAATTAGATGTAGAACATGTTTGATTAGCTATTTCTGTAGACAACAATAGCTGATATGTCAGTCAACTAATAGTATTTTCTTTTAGTTTTAATTTATATATTTACTTGAGAAACCCACATGTCCATGATGTAAAATTTCCTGCAGAGGAATATGACAAAAACTTACAGTGTTAGTGTTATTTCTTTTGACAGCTATGTCAACATCAGAAGAAAAATGAATTGTTTCCTTTCTATGAAATAATGCTTCGCCTTAAACTTGTATTTATTTAAAGAATTTAGAAATCAGGTAGGAAATTGAAGAAATTAATACAAATATTAAATCTGGAAATGTTTTGCATTTCTAAAGCAATTAATACTGATATTCTTCCTTCAGGCAAACCATTTCTGAATGTTGTGCAGTCGCACTGAAACTATCTCTCTTTTAGAACTCCAGGCCACTTTGGAGTGGCGTGATCAATTGGTGTGTAATTAAGTGGTGTAATTAATTCTATTTGTTGTGTTACTTTACAATGCTTTTGTTCTGGTGCCTCCAGGTTTTCTTAGAACTACTATTGCAGGATTTGTGGATTTCAAGGACTATGAGGCTTTAACAGAAAAATAATTTCATAAGTTGAAAAATTGTTGGGTAATATCAGCTTTCATAAATTCTCCAGGCTTATACAGAAGTTCTGTTTTAATTGAGAAATAAATTCATGGATATGTAAGTCAATTGAAACTAACTATTCCTAAATGACATCAGAATAATTTTAAAGCTGGCAGAATTCTTTGTAAGGCTAACTTTGATATTTGTGTTATTTTCCATTCTAGCAAGTTGGTTACGAGTCCTCTAAATTATTCACATAAACTAAAATACAAAAGCTTTTTTCTCTGGTTCTATCAAGGTAAGTTACACAGAATGTAGTGGCAGATAGAACCCAGTAAAGTCCTGTGTTATTAAAAGGTTGGACTCATGATGACCATTTCTATATTTGAACAAAGTCAGAGTCCTATTCTTTAGAAATAACTAAATTGACAATTTTTTAGAATGATCGGTGTTCTTTTTATAAGAGAAAATAATAGAGCCCACAGAAAGAAATCCGTGAGCTGTTTCTCACTTAAGGGACTACAGATGGTGGTCGCTCCAAGTTATCATGATGGTCACTGTCATCAGCATGATGGCTATATGCCATCACCAACTGTTAACAAGCAAAACACAGGTCTCTGCTTTAAAGGCCATTGGCTGTATCTTTCCAGGTTTCCTCTATTGTGAGAAAGTATTTGGCAGGGAAAAACAAACAAGCCTTCTACCTAAACTACTTCTGAAATTTATTAGCAGTATAAACTTAGGCATGATATTTAATTTTTGTGAGTTAATTTGGCTCTATAAAATAAGACTGACAATTTCTCTTAATAAAATTTAGTCTAAAAATTCTATCTCAGACCTACAGCAGGTGCTATGTGCTTTTAAAAAAATATTTATTTATTCCCTTTTGTTGCTATTATTGTCGTCATTGTTGGATAGGACAGAGAGAAATGGAGAGAGAAGTGGAAGACAGAGAGGGGGAGAGAAAGACACTTGCAGACTTGCTTCACTGCTTGTGAGGCAACTCCCCAGCAGGTGAGGAGCTGGGGGCTCGAACCAGGGTCCTTTCAAACCGGGATCCTTATGCCAGTCCTTGCGCTTTGCGCCGTGTGCACTTAACCCACTGTGCTTAACCCACTGCGCTTAACCCACTGCGCTACCGCCTGACTCCCCTCTGTACTACTTTTTATTTGTTAACTAAAGCACTGATCAACTTTGGCCTATGATGGTACTGGAGACAGAACTACCTCAGAGCCTCAGGTGTGAAAGTCTTTTGCATAACCACTATGCTAATTCTCTACCTGCTGTCCTCTCTTTGAAATGGGTAGTAACAGGAGTAGGGAGATAATTTAGCCTTGTTGAGCATCCTCTGAAGGCCTGAGACTGTTGTTTTCGCCGGGCTGGCTTCACGGGCGGGTAACAGACGACCAGGGATTCATGGTTGAGCTGTAGGCAGTATCTCTTTATTCATGCAGGACGCAGCACAATCTAAGACAAGCTAAGCTAAACTAAAGTACAGTACTCTAAAACTCACAATGCTGTCTTTATATATACTTGCCAAGTAAGGTGGAAACAGGATGTGACATAGAGAGGGTGGAGAGAAAAGTGACTGGTGAAAATCAGAGTGTGACAAAGAGGGGGCAGATTAGGCGAGAATCCTATCACTGAACCACAAATGCCCTGGAGGGAGGGTGGAACTTGTTAACAGTGGTTATGTAAATAGAATGAAGTGGTTATGTAAATAGAATAGTGTTAAGCAGGGGGGATTTAAACCAAATGAAACAGAAGGGTCTCATGCATACCAACATGAGACCACAGAGGCTGCAGGTTTAATCACCAGCACCACCTTATGCCAGAGCTGAACTTTGCCCTTCTCTCCCTCTCTTAATCTCTCTCTTTCTCTCTCTCTTCCACTCTCTCTCTCTCTCTCTTTCTCTCTCTCTCTCTCTCTCTCCCCTGTCTGTGTCATTATCTTCACCTCATAATAAATGTATATTTAAAATATGAAATGGATGGGGCCAGGCGGTAGCAAAGTGCAAGGACCGGTTTAAGAATCCTGGTTTGAGCCCCTGGTTCCCCACCTGCAGGGGAGTCACTTCACAGGCGGTGAAGCAGGTCTGCAGGTGTCTGTCTTTCTCTCCCCTCCTCTGTCTTCCCCTCCTCTCTCCATTTCTCTCTGTCCTATCCAACAACAATAATAATCATAACAACAATGATAAACAACAAGGGCAACAAAAATGGGGAAAATAGCCTCTAGGAGCAGTGGCCTCAACGATAACCCTGGAGGCAAAAAAAAAAAAAAAAAAAAAAGAAAGAAAGAAAGAAAGAAAGAAATGGATATAACATTAAAATGGATATAACATTAAAACACCCTTTCTGAAGGAGGATAACCCTAGTAGTACCATATTTTCACTCTCAGTTTGTTCTTAGTAGCTGAAAGTCTATTGTCTGACTATGTCGCTTTCCTGACTAGACTTCATTCCCCAGCTGCCTTTGCGGGAAAGTATGGGCATATAATTCTAACTGGTATGAAGGAGAAGGTAGATAAATACTAAGAAATATTCAACTTTCTGAAAGCATGTTAGATAGGGAGCTTCTCACTCCTTCCTTTTGCTAGTTCTTGCTGACTGGTGTCAACATAATTCCTGAAGCAACAGAAGACATTTTGAACTCCATGGAATCATCGGAAAACTTTGAAAAAGCCTTTAATGAAATATAGCTCAAGTTGAAGTGAAGATTAAAATCACACTGAGATACCAAGTAGTACCAGTGAGAATGGCCAATATAATCAAAACAAGGAGTGATAAGTGTTGGAAGCTCATTTTCCTATGGTGGAAGATGACAGGTTGGTGGAGGGTGTGATGTGAGGACACCTATAAGGAGGAGAAATGAAACTGTACAGCTGTTAACAATATTCTTGTAAAGTGGTATTCCCCCAGTTAAAGAAAAGCAAAGAATCCAGAAACCAGAGTAATTATGACCTAGCAAGCTGATTACACTACACAGGTTGCTCTGACCCTGGAATGTTCTTGCTACTTTTTTAAACTAGCAAGTAGGTAGGTAGCAATTAGTGTCACAGAGTCAGGCCCACTTAGTTTCATCATTATTTGATCTGTTTCTTGTGAGTTTAGGTGTGCATGTATTAAGCCAAAAGGAAAGCAACTGAGTCTCTATTCTCCCTCCACCCCTTCAATTTTTAAAAAAAAAATTTTATCTTTAAAAATGAAACACTGACAAAAACCATAGGAAAAGAGGGGTACAACTCCACACAATCCCCATCACCAGAACTCCTATTCCCATCCCCTCCCCTGATAGCTTTCCTATTCTTTATCCCTCTGGGAGTATGGACCCAGGGTCATTGTGGGATGCAGAAGGTGGAAGGTCTGGCTTCTGTAATTGCTTCCCCACTGAACATGGGCGTTGACAGGTAGATCCATACTCCCAGCCTGTCTTTCTCTTTCCCTAGTGGGGTGGGGCTCTGGGGAAGTGGGGCTCCAGGACACATTGGTGGGGTCATCAATTTTAGGGTCAAATGTCTTGACCTACTTTGGATTAAAGAGATTCTTTTGTATTTGGAATTGTAGAAACTTGATAGCACTGATGGGGCCAGTTGGTGATGCACATTATCAAGCTCACACATTACAGTGTGAAAGGTCTCAGGTTCAAGCCCCTGGCCCCCACTTGCAGGTGGGAAGCTTCAGGAGAGGTGAAGCAGGGCTGCAGGTGTCTCTGTGTCTCTCTTGCTCTCTATCCCCCTTCCCTCTCGATTTCTGGCTGTCTCTATAAAATAAACACATGTAACTTTAAAAAAATGTTAGAAACGTTATAGCATTGCTGTTGTTAGGTAGATTAGGATTGTTTCAAAATCCTTTATTACTAAAATTTAGCAATATAGCTGGTGTTTACATCTCCATAAGTTTTTACCATCAAAATATACTATTCCAGGCCATGATCTAAAAATTTCTTTCAGTGAGAAATCCAGAGGTTGTGGCTTAGAGAGTTTCAAGCTTCATTGTGTTTTCATTATAAAAGTTCTAATAATTACGTTGTCATTTCCATTTGTAATTGTAGACTTCTAAAACCCAACACTCACAGTGCCTCCAGAGCTGTTTATAACTAGTTGTTGCCCTGAAGTGTCCTTTCTTCTCTGCTCACATGACCTAGGCATTAGCTGAGCTGCCTCTCCATCTTCTCATCATCACCATCATACCCCTTTATGACATAGCACAAAGCACTCCAGCAGAGTAGCTGTCTGCGTTGTTTGGACTCGCCTCTGCTTTGGAGCAGTTATGATGAATCACAGATCGATGAGAGTTGGTTAGTAACCGAAGGGTTTCATTATAAGCCATCTTCTCTCCATGATCTTCGTGCCTGGAGAAATATGAATTGTAAACTGTCTACACTACCAAAGTACCAAGAAGCTTTTTGTTATAACTGTTATACTACCTAAAAGTTGTTTTAAAAATAAAAATATTAAATGTTAATCGATTCCAGAATTGGTACAGCAAATCATAGATGTGGGGGGAAAAAAAGACACAGTTGGCCGTTTTCTTTCTGCTTGTCATTCTTAGTGTGTTTGTGATGTTTATAATGGTCACATCAGGTATTAAGGTCTAGAGCCATTGTTTGAAACAGAGTAAGAAGCTATTCTTCTTTTTGACTTTATCACATACCTTCCCTGGAAATATATATATTTATATATAGATATATATGTATTTTAATTTCAATGACCAGAACTCAGATATAAAACCATTCAGAGGAGGGTGGCAGATGACATATTAGACAATTTTACTCTCTGTCCTGTAAAGTAGACTCCAGATGGTTAGAAAACTAGTAACTATTAGATACATATACCAGGTCATCTGTCACCCCTGCTCACTGGTTACTACTGCAAATTTACAAGGAGGGCCAGGCGGTGACACAGCCAGCAGAGCACACAAGGTAACATGCACAATGATGCCGGCCCACGTCCCTAGAGCCCTGAGAAAGAGGAGGCTTCGCTAGAGGCAAGGCAGTGCTCCCAGTGTCAGCATCTTTCTCTTTCTCCTGTTCTTTCTATCCCCATCTCTCAAAGAAGCCATTAAAAGGGAAAGATAAAAGAACCAAGCAGGTCCACTGAGTGTGGTGGAGTTGTACAGGCAGTGGTAACCCTGGTGGCAGAAGTTAATTAATAACTAGGAAAATTAAAATGCAAGAAGGAAATATATAAAAAATAAATATGGCACACATGACTGGCTTTTGTTGGAAGCTTACTGTGTGCTGACTACGATGCAGATTTTCTGCATGATTCTTTTCATTCATCTTTCACAGTTTGTCCCTGAGGATAGTTGATCTATTGCCTTGTAAGTGGTAAAGCTAAATTTAGAGAGCACCAGCAGCTTTCCCAAGGATATGCAGCTGCTGAGAGTGGGGAACAACGTGTTTGCTGACACTTCCTCTGGTCCTAGTTCATGTTCCTTAGTTCCGGATTAAATCTAAAAAAATGCCTGTGGAGTCTATACTATGATTTAAGAAAGACTTTTTTTTTTTTTTTTGCCTCCAGGGTTATTGCTGGGGCTCGGTGCCTGCACTATGAATCCACTGCTCCTGAAGGCCATTTTTTCCATTTTGTTGCCCTTGTTGTTACCCTTGTAGTTGTCATCATTATTATTGTTGTTGTCATTGCTGTTGTTGTTGTTGGATAGGACAGAGAGAAATGGAGAGAGGAGGGGAAGACGGAGAGGGGGAGAAAAAGATAGACACCTGCAGACCTGCTTCACCGCCTGTGAAGCGACTCCCCCAGAAGGTGGGGATCTGGGGGCTTGAACCAGGATCCTTATGCTGGTCCTTGTTCTTTGCTCCATGTGCACTTAACCTGCTGCACTACTGCCCAACCCCCTAAGAAATACATCTTACCAGACTAATTGTCTTAGTTATTTATTTTTTATTTTTACTATAGTTTCATGAATGTAAGACTTCACACATGCATGATTTCACTGCTCCTGGATCAGCTTTTTTTACTCAGATAAAGAGGCAGAGTGATATCTGGGAGTAAGGAGACCTCGCAGCACCAAGGCTTCCCAGGATGCTGTGACCCCTCCCAGTTTGTGTAGGGATAAACCTGCACTGTTTATGAATCCCAAGTGCTACTGACTCACGGCCTCCCAGACCAACAGTCTTATACAAACAAACAAAAAACACTTGACACCCTTTAAAAAAAAAACAATCAAAATCAGCATTTTTAGGGATGACTAGTAAGGGGCTTTCACCTGTCAAAGGCTACAAAACATATTTATAGAAAACAGCAAAGGGATTTAAATCACATTAGAATGTGTGTTCATATGTGTATTAGAGTTCTTCAAAGAGACAGAAACAATAGTGAATATAAATTATTGGCAAGTAGGGACTGGGGATTGGAACCTGGGTCCTTGTGCATTATAACATGTACATTCAAGCAGGTGCACCCCCACCTGGGACCAATACTGGGACTTCTAGTAAACCTTAACATGAAGTGATTGCTACCAGTTAATTCGTACATGTTAAGTTTATATTTGTTATAACCTGGTCTACACTTTTTCAGTACAAATTTTAGAATCAGTTTACACATGTCCACAAAACTTGTCTACCTGGGAAATCATCTTATCTCCATGAACTCAGAACTCTTCTTCACCATATTAACTTTTCAGTTGCAAGGCCATATGTTCATTTTTTTTAAGTAAATGTCTTTTATAGTTTATTCTTTTTTATTTATTTTTATTTATTTTATTTTTAGCCAGAGCACTGTTCAGCTCTGGCTTATGGTGGTGCGGGGGATTGAACCTGGGGCATTGGAGCCTCAGGTATGAGAGTCTGTTTGCATAACCATTATGCTATTTACCCTCTGCCCCAACAATATGTTCATTCTAAGAGAAGATAAATTAGGTGAAATATCAATATAGCTGCGCTAACTAAATACATGGACATTTATGGGCCACTCTTTATAGGAAGGGTCATGATGTGGGTTGGAAAAAGATCTTGGATGTTGCTTTGGCCATGTGGTGATCCAGGTTTGAGTCTGGCCCCAGCTGCGCTGAATGAATCTTCAGTTCTTCTTCTTCTAGCAATGTGATGTGGTTTCTCCCTTTTTCTCTCTGTGCCTCTCTGACTTTCTTCTCCTATTGAAAAATTTAGAAAAACAAAGTGCTGTAGTTTTGTTTCCAGTAGTCTAAGATAATTCATTTGAAACTAAATCCTTATCTGTATTCATAATCTTAGGGAAGCCTAAAGCTGACCTTTCACAATTGCTTATAAACAGTTCTATAGTTTGGGGTCTGCTCCGACCAGCGGGGCGGTGAACAGGGCCTAGAAACCTAAAGACCTGGAATGACAGGGACAAGAGACACAAAAGAACGACAGCAAGACAAGTTTCTGATCAAGCTGCAAATTTTTTATTGTGTTCACAGGCATTATAAGGCTTTGGGAAGGGGGGTGAGATGCTGGAGGAGGAGGAGGGGGAGCAAACTTCAAAGTGGAATGTTCCTTGCAACAAACAATGGCCGAAACCATGTTTATTACCACAACTGTGTGTTGTCTCACTTGATTACTGATAAATGGTTTACCTGAGGGGAAATGGCCTGCCCAGAGGGGAAATAAAACCTGTCTCGAGGGCTTCCATTGATTCAAAGCTTATCATCTATCAAGCAGAGAAATGGTTCCTGGCATCTCATCCCTTCATTATAATTTAACTTGAGGCAGGAAATTGGGGGTGAGGGGCAGAGACCTTAACAGCAGGTTTGGTGGGCATAACCAGAGGGGAAAAGTATTGAACCGATTCCTCCCGCAGGGTGAATGTAAAAACAATCTTCCCACATCTTATAAGGCTCTCAGTGTCTTTTTGGGGAGGGGAGGCAGAGCCACGATTTCTAGGGAAACAATTTTTGTTGCTGACACCAACCTCCATGCAAATCAGGTTTGCTTCACGGGGGACTCAGAGTCGGATGATAGGGTCCTCCCCCTGCAGTGTTTTGCCTTGCACCCCTTACTGGTGTCCTTACCCTGCCAAGGTTGGATGTCTCGATGCATAATTCTGAGTTTCATGCCATCTGAAAAGGAGGTCTGTCATCTTCAGATTCAGCCAGGCCTCTGTCAGCCAAATCAAGTCTGTGATAATGTATTTGCAAAGGTTTTGATGCCAAGGAGTCAATCTGCCATTTTATAAAATCAGTAATCTCATTAAAAATAAAAGGTCCTAAGGTAATCATTAACAAAAGACTAATAAGGGTCCCATAAGGGGCTTTGTAGTGACTCAAGACTATTTGTGGTGGAGTCTATAACCTGTTGTAATTTGTCAGAAAATTCATGGGAGGAATATATAGAGTGTCCTAGCATGCCACCAGCAAGTCTAAGGGAAGCAGTCAGTGGATATGATGTCCAGGGGAAGAAACACAGCACGTCTGGTCCTCTGGTAGTGAAATTTTTCTTCTTCATAGAGGGTCAGCTGTGGAACAAGCAAAACTAGGAGGCAAGGACCAGGTAGAGAAGAATTGACATGAAAATATAAGATGGTGTTGTACCAAAACACAGAGGAGGTGCATACACATTAGGTGAGGTTCCTTGAACATGAGGAATATTTTGAGAAAAGTGAACAGTCAATAAATATGCAAAGATGAAGTCAGCAGTGGTAGGTCAGCAGAAAGAGAAGACTTGGATAGGCTGGTGAGGTTAGCTGGAGTATATACTGCCATGGCGTCCTTTGTGGTAAGGACTTGCCAACAGGGACTCTGTGGATTTTGTAAGAGCAATAATGTCATCCACCATAATAAAAGGAAAACAAACATGGACATCCAGAATTGAAAAAGAGAAAAAGAATATGTCTCTGTGACTGGAAAAGTGGGTGGCTTTGTCAATGAGATACAATAAATGGACAATTTGACGTTTTGTAAATATTAAAAAGGTTTAGTATAGTTACTTCATTGACACTTTAGCCAACTGAATACTGGGGGGTGCATTCCCCTTCTTTATTTATTTATTTATTGAGCTTTTAATGTTCTAAAGGAAACAAAAATACATGGATTGGATGTCTATTGAAGCAAAACAGAGCATATGGCTCCTAAGGTTTTTGAGCTTTTTCTTGTTTGAGCTGTAGCCCACATAAATTTGGAAAAAATATCAACTGAGAAAAAAAAATGTTTTTGTTTACTAAACATGGGCAGGTGAATTAAATCAATCTGCCAGAGAGCATTGGCTTTTATCAGTGGAGATTAATCTTAAAAGTCTGAATAGCAAGATCTTAATTAAACATTGCAGGAGCCAGTAAAGTGCTCTCACTATGGCAGGTCAAGCATTAAAATTTTAAGAGGCTTGTAAAAAAATGAGAAAAATTTTAGGATATGAGTGACTTTAGGAGTCATCATACACCCATAAATAAAAAATGAAAAGTGTTTAGTTTTAAATCTTACCATACGAGCAGTCAGTTCTTCATGTGCAGATGCACCTATAATTATTTACTTAGGGAGAGAACTTGTACCAACTTAATTGATGATCTAATGGTTAGAATTGGCTTGAGTTCTTTCATATGATTTTAGAAGGCTCTTTACTAGAATATACCAATATGTTATAGAAATTCAATACCTAATGTGTTACATGATAAAATGTTTACAATTTTTTAGCATTATTTTAAACTGATTAGACAGTTTAAGCACACTATTATACCTTTAGTTTACTAAGATCTTTACTCATCACAAGGCTATCATGAGTAAGCATAGATATAAAACTCTTAATAGATTTTGCTCCTTAGAACTCTAATATGGCAACTTAAAAGGCTAAAATAAAACCTCATAGCTTAAATGTTCAAAATAATAATTTTGTTAAATCAGGATTTGCCAAAACAAATCTTCTATCAGACCAAAAACACCATTTGTCAAGAATAAATCTCTGACAGCATCTTAAAACAAACCAGATAATTTTTAAAAGCAGAAAGATATAAAGAGGAAAACCAGAGCAAAAGCCTCTGGAATGTAAATAATTAACATAACCATTGTGTTATTTTTTACTAACCCAAGCCAGTCTTAAACAATTTTAAGTAAAATGTTAAACTTTGTTTGTTAGGATCTTTGTTTATCACAAAGCTATCACACCCTTAGGGCAGCTATGAACAAGGGTGGATACACAACTTAATTGATCTTTCACGTTGATTTGGATAGGTAACTTAAAAAGCTAAAATAAACCTTATAGCTAAAATGTTAAAATAAATATTTACTATTAACATTTCTTTTAGATGACCATTTTACACTAAATAATTTTGTTGAATCACATCTGCCAAATGAAAATTTTTTATCAGGCCAGGAATAGCAGGTTTAACCCTTTTTTTCCTGGCAAGGCCACTGCTCTACACTGACTGGGTTATTAGAAAGCCAATTCAAGCATGGAATTAACAAATTAACAAACACTGGCAGTTGGTATTGGGGTGTTGGTAATATTTAGAATTTTTACAAGAGTGAGAGAGACTGTAGAGGCGTTTTATCACGCCTAGAGATCTCAGAAAATCTTTTAACTAATGAATTGATGCTGATATTAGCTATCAGAAGGACAAAACTGTCCTATATTTTACTCTGGTAAAGGTGTGCCAACTCTATGAGTCAGGATCTTTAAAACCACATTTAGCTTAACTAAATCTTATTTAAAACTTAAAACAAACTTTAGTTACTTAGGGGTTAACACACCTTAATGAAAACAAGGTTAGCAGACAGACTTAAAACAGACATTTTTGGTGAAAAGAAAAATTTCCCTTTGAAAAACTGCTTTGGTTTTTGGATTCCTAACTCACAGACTCTCTACCCCCCCCAGGAGGGGCATTAGTGGCTAGGGAATGATTGACTGGAGTCTTTGCCAATCTGTGGAGCAGTAGCTCTTTGCTGTGATTGGCTGCACACACAGAACAGGTGGGCTTAGTTTACTGCCACGCATGGAGAAAAATCTTTGGGAGTTCTTTTTCTGGGCTAAGGTACATTTTACAGTTTTAAAGAAACAAATCATTAAATTTCTATCAAAAGTGTGTACTGGTTCTCTGATTAATAGCTTTTAAGTTAAAGAGAAAGTCTTGTTTGATTGATTTCATTCTTTCTCTAAATAGCTGGCTAGCCAGATAAGATCTCACTCAGAATTGGTTTAACACTTTCTGAGAGCTCTGGGGTGAAGCCAGAGGGAAAAAGCTGGATTTTTTTTTTTTTTTTTTTGGCTTGCTAGTTTTAAGATAATGCCCAAAGTTCTTTAACTAATTGTAAATACTCTCATTTTCCTTCTATTAATTCTCTAAGGGAAACTGTTTTTTGTGCTAGTTGAGTTTTAGCCTTGGTGGTCTAATCAGTATTATCGGCCAAGTCAAGGACCGGAGCACAAGATGGAGGGGCGGTGGTGTAGGGAGGCAGTCTGGACAAGGAAGAGCGTAGGGGTTAGGGTTAGCCAGTTTGAGCCTGGCTCCAAGTAACAGGGAAAGCCAAAACCGGTTTTAATTTGGATAGTTTAGTTTTAGTTTTAGGGATTGGGCTTAGGTTTTTTGGTGAGGTTAAAAATGTAAGTTCTTCTGTAACTGCAGCTATTTCTTTCATTAACTGAAGCTGCTCTTTTTAGTCAGCAAGGACCTTACGGAGGGTGGAAATTTCTGTAAGGGCTCCTGAGCGTGCCCGCCTGACAGAAGGATTGTCAAGGAGAGGGTCAGGCTGGAGAGCAGGGGCATAAGTGTTGGGAGGGGGGTTAAATGGAGGAGGACACCAATCAGGATTGTGGTATATGGCAGCCTCTTTTTCTAGCAAAGCCTCATCCTCCGCTGGAAGTGCTTCAGGAGAGGGGGGGGGTTTTGTAAAACTGGATAGAGGCTGGGGAAAGAATGTTGGGTTTTATCCTCATGTGAATTAACAATAGGAGGGTCAATGGAGGGAACTATAGTGAGTGAAGTGTGTTGGGAACATGTGTGAGCCTGATAGAGCTTAGGGAGAACCACCCCCATCTTTGGATGGAGGTCTGAGAAGATAACCTCTTGGTAAGTCTCTCTCAACCGAGGTGAGCATAAGGGGGGAAACTCAGACTTGGTTCTTTCCTTCTTGACTCTCAGGCCCACAGATACCCCAGTACTTTCCTCCATTAACTGCAGGCCACATGGCTGCAGATTCACTTATTCAAAGTCACCTTCTGATCACAGAAGAACACACCTTATCACACACTTCATCACACACCTCAGAGCCCAGACAAGAGAAATTCCAAACTATATGGCCTTTTGATATCCATCTTCTCTCTGTCTCACCCTACGGGTTTAACCCCTATGCTTCTCTCAAATACCTTTGGATAATTAAGTCTGTCACCTGCCCATGAAGCCAGCCCGGTGAAAACAACATAACCCAGCGAAAACAACAGTGGACGGCCTTACACAGGCCTTTCAGACCCAAGACCCACTTGTCTGGGAAGATCCTGATGGGACTACCGGACTTTTCCGCCCTTTGATCGCTGACATCAGCGCTAACCTATTGGGCAGAGATTTATTAGAATCTTTAAATGTGATTATCTGTTCTGACCCCTCTACAGGGCGTCTCTCTCATGAGGGTGAAAATTCTAAATCTTACCAGCACCCCCAATTCTAAACGCCACTGTTCGTCACAAAACCCCTCACCTAGAATGGCTTTCTAATGACCCAGTCAGGGTAAAGCAGTGGCCTTGCCAGGAATAAAGGGTTAAACATGATATTCCTGGCCTGATAAATTTTTTTTTATTCGGCAGATGTGATTCAACAAAATTATTTAGTCTAATATTGTAATCTAAAATAAATGTAACAGTAAAAATTTATTTTTAAACATTTAAGCTATGAGGTTTATCTTAGCTTTTTAAGTGAAAGATCAATTAAGTTGTGTACCCACCCTTGTTTATAGCTACCCTAAGGGTGTGATAAGCTTTGTGATAAACAAAGATTCTTTTTTTTTTTTTAATTTTTATTTGTTTATTTTCCCTTTTGTTGCCCTTGTTGTCTTTTTTATTGTTGTTGTAGTTATTATTGTTGTTGTTATTGATGTGGTTGTTATTGGATAGGACAGAGAGAAATGGAGAGAGGAGGGGAAGACAGAGGGGGGAGAGAAAGATAGACACCTGCAGACCTGCTTCACCGCCTGTGAAGCGACTCCCCTGCAGGTGGGGAGCCAGGGGCTGGAACCCGGATCCTTACGCCGGTCCTTGCGCTTTGCGCCACCTGCGCTTAACCCACTGCGCTACTGCCCGATTCCCGATAAACAAAGATTCTAACAAACTAAGTTTAAAATTGTTTAAGTGATTAAAAAAAATAGTAAGCATTTTATCATGTCAACACATTAGGTATTGACTTTCTATAACATACTGGTATATTTTAATAAAGAGCCTTCTAAAATCATATGAAGGAACTCAAGCCAATTCTAACCATTAAACTTCTAACTTGGTACACATTATTTTCTCTTAAGTAAATAATTATAGGTACAATCTACAGATGAAGAACCGACTGCTCATATGGTAAAATTTAAAACTAAACATTTTTCTTTTTTATTTATGTGTGTGTGATGACTCCTAAAGTCACTCATATGCTAAAATTTTTTTTTTCATTTTTTTACGAGCGTCTTAAATTTTAACGCTTGACCTGCCATAGTGAGAGCACTTTACTGGCTCCTGCTTTGTTTAATTAAGATCCTGCTATTCAGAATTTGAAGATTAATCTCCATTGATAAAAGCCAGTGCTCTCTGGCAGATTAATGTAACTCACCTGCCCATGTTTGGTAAACAATTTTTTTCTCAATTGGTACTTTTTCTAAATTTATGTGGGCTACAGCTCAAACAAGAAAAACTATAACCCTTAAGCTCAATTAATAAAAAAAGAAGGGGAATGCACCCCCCCAGTATTCAGTTGGCTAAAGTATCAATGAAGTAACTTTACTAAACCTTCTTAATATTTACAGAAATTCGAATTGTCCATTTATTATATCTCATTGACAAAGCCACCCAATTTATAGAGACACATAGTCATAGAGACACATTTTTTTTCTTTTTTCTTTTTTCAATGCTGGAATGTTCGTTTTCCTTTTATTATGGTGGATGACATTACTGCTCTTGGAAAATCCACAGAGTCCCTGTTGGCAAGTCCTTACCATTAAAGGACACCATTCCAGTATATACTCCAGCTAACCTCACCAGCCTACCCAATTCTCTTTCTGCTGACCTAATTTTCGTGTCAGTTCTTCTCTACCTGGTCCTTGCCTCCTAGTTTTTCTTATTCCACAGCTGACCCTCTATGAAGAAGAAGAATTTCATCAGCTGGTGCTGACCCACCAGAGGACCAGACATGCTGTTTCTTCCCCTGGACATCACATCAACTGACTGCATGCCTTAAACTTGCTGGTGGACTTTGGGACAATCTCTCTATGCTGCTGGACACACTGAAAATCAACTTCAACAGTCCATTTGACTTCACCTCGGACAGCTTGGAGCCTCTCCAGAGACAGATGAACTCCCTTGCCAAGGTGGTACTCCAGAATTGCCATGGTTTGGACTTGATTTATGCTAAATAGTGTGATCTTTGTCTAGAAAAATGTTGTTTCTTTTGTAAATGAAATTAGATTTGTAAAACTGAAATGTTAATATCTTGCACAAACTTAGCTGTGATATTAAGAATTCCTTTTCCTCTTTCGGTACTAACTCCTGGTTCTCTTCTCCTTTAACTGCTCTACCTCTCCTAGGCCCTTTGCTAGCTATGGTAGCTCTATTGCTGATTATTCCTTGCCTCATTCAATTCCTCAAGAAACGCATACATGACATAATTAATGTTACAGTACAGAGAGTCTCAGTTCACCATTACATTCGTATTCCTTTAGAGGAAAGAAATGCTCTAACTGACATTGATCCATAAACACTGTTCATTAATTAAAGAAATTAGGAGGAGATGTTGGGAACATGTGTGAGCCTGATAGAGCTTAGGGAGAACCACCCCCATCTTTGGATGGAGGTCTGAGAAGATAACCTCTTGGTAAGTCTCTCTCAATCGAGGTGAGCATAAGGGGGGAAACTCAGACTTGGTTCTTTCCTTCTTGACTCTCAGGCCCACAGATACCCCAGTACTTCCCTCCATTAACTGCAGGCCACATGGCTGCAGATTCACTTATTCAAAGTCACCTTCTGATCACAGAAGAACACACCTTATCACACACTTCATCACACACCTCAGAGCCCAGACAAGAGAAATTCCAAACTATATGGCCTTTTGATATCCATCTTCTCTCTGTCTTACCCTATGGGTTTAACCCCTATGCTTCTCTCAAATACCTTTGGATAATTAAGTTGCTTGTGTTATGGAAAATAACTGTCTTGTATCTCATCAGTTCCTGTCATACCAGCCCCCTACCTTGGGGGCATGCTGACTGTTAAGAAACCTGTAATTTCTGTCATATTGCAACAATAATTACCTCCACTGCTTTTCTATTTAATTCATGTCCACTTTGCCAATAAACGGACTCTAGGATTCTGGGACTCAAGGACTCAGATTCTAGATTCACGCTAAGAGTCCCCTGGTGTCTTTTACTTCGTGTCACCCCTGTTGTGAGCGAGAAAGAACCAGCCCATTACCTTTCCCCTGGAGGACACCCTGCCGGAGAAGGAGAGAGACACCCCGAAAGAGGTGGAACCTGTAGGGAGGGGGACAGGGCTTTTACTTTCATTGGGTGCTGGGAGGCTTTTATTTTGACTGGGTACTGGGGGATCAAGATCAATAATCACAGAAGGGCATGGGGATGGGGTCTTTGTCCTGGACGGCGGACAAGAAAGTTGCTGGAGGACCTTTTCACCCTCTGTAATAAGGTTTTTAATATCAGGGTGGTTATTATAAATTTTTAAGATATCATTAATTAAATTCCAGTAACAAAAGGCAGAAACAGGTACACGTTCAGGACCAAAAGACTAATAGTGATCGTTAAGACAGTCACCAATTCTCCTCCAATGTTTCTCATCTATAGTGCCTTCCTGGGGGAACCAGGGGCAAATATTTCCAATATAGTCTAAAAACTTCTTTAATTCTTTCTTTTTAACCCTAGTTCCTTGTGTCTTGAGTGACTCCTTGAGTCCTTTAATGAATAAATCTTGTTTGCTAAATTCATGTCCCATGGTATTGCTTACCTCAGCCGCTGTGACACTCCTCCAGATGCGACTCACGGTCGGGTAGTTCTGTGGCGATCTCTGCGAGTCTTTGCATTACTCCCTCGGCCGCGGTGACTCAGTGAATTCGGATAGGCCTATCCTCTTGATCAGCGGAGTTCCTAGGTCCAGAAGGCTTCTTCGCCCCACGTTGGGCGCCAGATGCCCCGACCAGTGGGGCAGTGAACAGGGGCTAGGAACCTAAATACCTGGAATGACAGGGACAAGAGACACAAAAGAACGACAGCAAGACAAGTTTCTGATCAAGCTGCAAAATTTTATTGTGTTCACAGGCATTATAAGGCTTTGGGAAGGGGGGGAGATGCTGGAGGAGGAAGAGGGGGAGCAAACTTCAAAGTGGAATGTTCCTTGCAACAAACAATGGCCAAAACCATGTTTATTACCACACCTGTGTGTTATCTCACTTGATTACTGGTTAAATGGTTTACCTGAGGGGAAATGGCCTGCCCAGAGGGGAAATAAAACCTGTCTTGAGGGCTTCCATTGTTTCAAAGCTTATCATCTATCAAGCAGAGAAATGGTTCCTGGCAGGGGTCATCAAAATGATGATCAGGTATTATTTACATGGTGAAATGCCAACGCACCGCTTAATAGATAACTTCAGAACTTTTGAGCGTTAAATGGAATCACAGTTCCTTAACATATGCCCTTCATAAAGACAGTATCTACATTCAATAGTCTAAGAGTGATATAAACTAACTGGGAGATAAGATGGATAATTGCAAAGCATTGAAAATAAAACTTTAGGTTACGCATGATTCATTGGTACCCAGTGTCTATTTTTAACCCCTTTCTTGAGGACCTTCTGGTGTTTTATGGCCTGGAGAGGTAAAGGCTGCATCTCATCTCGTTGTCATTATCATTCTAGATATAATCTCTGCCTAGAAGCGCCCTGTGTGAGATGAGACTTAAGAGGATAGACTTGATCTACCACTGACGGCTTCCTGCTGTAACCAATGGGGTGAAATAATTATTTTGTTTTCATTTTCTGTAGCAGAATTTTGTGTGTAGTCACCACTGCCTTGGTGTTGAGAAGGGATTAGAGTGGAGGTACCAGCAATTTCTCAGTTTTGGTTTTTTGATATTCACTTTGATAGAAGATAAAAATGACTTTTTTTTTGCCTTCAGCGTTATCACTGGGGCTCAGTGCCTGCAGCACGAATCCACTGCTCCTGGAGGCCATTTCCCCCAATTTTGTTGCCCTTGTTGTTATTATTGTTATTCTTGTTGGACAGAAAAGAGAGAAATTGAAAGGAAAGACAGAGAGGGGAAGAGAAAGACAGCACCTGCAGACCTGCTTCACCACTTGTGAGGCAACCCCCCCCCTTGCAGGTGGGGAGCCGGGGGCTCGAACTGAGATCTTTGCACCGGTCCTTGCGCTTCGCACCATGTGTGCTTAATCGATAAATATATTTCTAACACTAAACTTTCCGTTAGTTGTGGTCTTATTCCTAAATCTGATGGAGAGTGGGAGAGGTAGTAGTTACTGTGGTGGTCTATGCTGCTTTCAGTTGTACCTCTTTACTCTTGTACCTGAAAGAAATGAGTCCCTATCCATTTTCACTCTCAATGTTCTTTCACTGAAAAAACTTGGAGGGCTTTTTTACAGAATAGAATCCAAAGCGATACATACACAGTCTCTGCAGAGCTGTTATTGAAATAAGCAACAATTAATGTCAAGTTAACTGAGGAATTACTTAGCCATTAATTTTTCACAAGAGGACAAAGAACAGCATTTCTGCATACACTGATCTTACTGATTCCTACAACTCTGTACTCCACCAGCAACATTAACTGTGAAGGTACTAGAAGTCCTGTTGATCTGCTTTTTAAATTTTTTTTTAACACTGCAATCTTACGATCTTGTAACATACTGTAAATAATGACTACAACTATATATAAAATACCGTTTTTCATGAGAGATCAAAATAGCATTTCATCATCCATGATGCTCTATTTATTTTGCAAGAGTGGAAATAAGCTGTATACTATATTCCTGTGTTCTTGAGAGAGTGACAAATAACCAAACACCAAGTAGAATGCTGAAATAAAAAATAAGGAGAAACTTCTTTACTTTTTTAAAAAAAATTTATTTATTTATAAAATGAGAACACTGACAAAAGTATAGGATAAAAGGGGTACAATTCCCACCACCAAAGCTCCGTATCCCATTCCCCTCCCCTGACAGCTTTCCTATTCTTTATCCCTCTGGGAGTGTGGACCCAGGGTCATTGTGGGATGCATAAGGTAGAAGGTCTGGCTTCTGTAATTGCTTCCCTGCTGAACATGGGTGTTGGCAGGTGGATCTATACTCCCAGCCTGTCTCTCTCTTTCTCTAGTGGGGCAGGACTCTGAGGAAACAGAGCTCCAGGACACTTTAGTGAAGTCGTCTGTCCAGGGAAGTCCGGTTGGCATCATGGTATCATCTGGAACCTGGTAGCCCAGGCAAGATGAAGCCCTCGGAGAAACTTATTAATAGCAAGTATACTCCTGTCGACATGGAAGAGACTCATATATTCTGAATAACTTACCATCTGGTCCTAGACTTCCTCTCTATATAACTTAGCTACTGGAGAGGACTTTGGGGACTTTGGGGAGAAGGGAAGAAAGGTTGGTTACTAAGGTTACCCAAATTAGGGGCCACAAGATGGGGCAGAGAGTTGACATACTTGGTAAAGCACACACATTATCATATGCAAGGATTCTGGTTCAAGTCCCTGTTTCTCATCTGTGGGGCAAGGGAGAAACTTCACTAGTGACAGAGCAATGGTACAAGTGTCTCTCCTCCTTCCCTCCTAATTTTCCTCTTTATCAACAACAACAAAAAAAGTAGAGGGGAAAAAAGAGGGGGGGGGGAACAAAATGGTCCCTAGGAACAGTGAATTTATCACTTTGGCACTGAACATCAGTGATATCCTTGGTGGTAATTAAAAAAAAATAAAGCAAACAAAGAAATATGATCAGAGATGCTTAAGTCCAGCCAACACAAAGGAAAATACACTTTTATATAGAGAGGGTTTTGCCTGCGTATATAAATGTCTTGTTCAAATTCATCTTCCACCTAGACATCATAGCCCCCCCAGGAAGTCAGTCTCTAGTCTAAAACATATTTTAAGGTAACCTATTTTTTGTTTCACTACAGTTTATATTTTTCTGGTTTCACTCAGTACCTTTGATGTACCAGGCCCTTATAAGGCATATGCTTCACAAGTCAGCCACCTCCGCAATCACCAAATATAGAAACACAAAGAAAAATCACTTTGGGACTCAGCCCAGCTGAAACACTCTAAGAGCTCATGTGTAAATGGCACTTATCAGATAGAATATGAGAAAAACACACTCTTTTTATTGAAAGAGCGAATATTTCCCAATTTTGCATGATGAAATGTATCTGGGGACTCATGCCTGTGAAGTGCTTTTAATCACCACTCTGTACCTGACACTGAGAAAGAGAGCAATTAAGTATCTTGTTCAGTGTCTCAGATTAGGAAGTTCTGGTTTCAGATTCTTTTTGGAGATTCTGTTTCTAGAACTGACACTGTCCATAATTAGACAAAACAAATCAAACAACAACAAAACAAAACTCGTAAACTCACATTCTAGCCAAAGAAAGTCAGCATTCTCGAGTACGAATTGAGTTGATGTCTATAGCTCACATGACTATTGCCAGCTTTGATACTCTGGTATTTCACAAGTTCATCAAGAGGAATTGTCCGCCAGAAGCAGTAGTTCCCAGTGACAGGATTACACTGCCTAATTACCCCATAGTGAATTGTAAAATTGCCCTACACATTCTCTCAATGGCATTTTGTTTTCCTTGCAGAAGTAAGTAAACAGTGAAATTCTTACATCTCAGTCACCAAGGGATAAAACTCCTCTTTGAACAATTCTTTTGCGTGGGATCTGGCTGACATTAAATCATCTCTAAGCATTTAAGTGGCTAGTTCTTTATCTGTGAAAATGTTATTGTGTAAGAGAAACTTAACTGTAAAATTAAGTCTTGCTCTCTCAACTTTCATGTCTGTGGAAATCTTCAAGTCAGTTCTTAGAATTAGAAAACGGGCTTTATATTAGAGCTGAAGCGTATCAAATTAGGCTGTTAATGTTTTTATTTATGACTAATATTGGCTCACAGCAAAATCTCTGTAGGAGTTTCATTTCAGAGAACAATTTATTTGAAAAAAAATTACAAAAACATAGAAAATAATATAGCTTCACTTTGTTTTTTAGATTTTTTTAAAACTCGCATATTAATTAAATGGTGATTTATATGACTACAAGTTAGTAGAAGTGTATGTAAACACCATTCCCACTGCCAAAAGACTGTGTCCCGTCCCATCCACCCCTGCCCCACCCCACCCCCCAATAAAGGCGAACATCCACCCTCATCCTCAGCCCAGGGTTGTTACTTTGGTGCCGGACTCCAAATGTAGTCAAATCCTGCTTTGAGTTCCCCTTTCTGCTTTAGTGCTCCCTTTCTATAGTTTCACTTTGTATATTACAGCAATCCCTAAGATATCTGATATAGAAGAAACTATCCTTGGCATATTTTTTAAAAAATATTTTTATATTTATTTATTGACATTCCCTTTTGTTGCCCTTGTTGTTTTATTGTTGTAGTTATTACTGTTGTTGTTATTGATGTCGTCGTTATTGGATAGGACAGAGAGAAATGGAGAGAGGAGGGGAAGACAGAGAGGGGGAGAGAAAGACAGACACCTGCAGACCTGCTTCACCGCCTGTGAAGCGACTCCCCTGCAGGTGGGGAGCTGGGGCTCGAGCCAGGATCCTTACGCCGGTCCTTGCGCTTCGCGCCACCTGGGCTGAACCCGCTGCGCTATCGCCCGACTCCCATCTTGGCATATTTTAATAGGAATTATGTGTTCCATCCTTACTTTACACCGACTTTTTTTTGATATCAGTATTGTTCAATTGGATGTTTCTCAATGAATATTAATATACTTGTTAAATGTAGCTATATTATCATTTGAATTCCTGATTCTCCCCCCACCTTTTTTCTTTTTTTACCAGGGCACTGCTCAGCTCTGGCTTCTGATGCTACAGGGGTTGACCCTGGGAGTTTGGCGCTTCAGCCATGAGAGTCTGTCCGCATCACCATTATGCTCTCTACCTCCAGGAATCCCTGATTCCTTAAAGCAGTAATAACAGTTTCAAGGATCTCAAGACACAGGTTTTCAATGAATAGGATTTAAATAAAGTGCAGACTTACATTTGGTGTTTCCTTTTCACATGCTTCCCAATCCTTTCCTACTACTGTTACTACATAATCATACAGTTTTGATTTTTAATATCCTGCCCATTATTCCCACTTGCTCATATGTTGCCAGATCTTCACAAACTTCCAGTATTCACAAACGGTAAGAAGTCTTCACAGTGTGAACATTTCTAGTGCATTACAGTGCAGGACATGCACATCATTTATAATATTGCCTAACACATCCAAATGCAAAAATAGTAGCTTTATTATTTACTATTTTCATTGGTCAGGATTAATGGTTTTCAGTCAATACAGTTGTTGGCACATGTGTAAAATTTCTCAGTTTTATGAAAAACATTCACCCCCAGCCTAGGTCCTCCTTCATCATCATGTACAAGAACCTAAAAGCTTCCTGACCTCTGCCCCTGCCACACAGACTTTTATTTTGGTGCACTACATCAAACCCAGTCCAAGTTCTATTTTGTATTTCCCCTTACTATTCTTATTTCCCAACTTATGTCCATGGGTAAAATCATTCCCTATTCATCCTTCTCTTTCTGGCTTATCTTTTATGCTATTTATATATAGCTGTATCTTATAAAGTAATGCCACTACTTGCTTCTATTCTCCCTGGTCTAAGCTTTAATAGATTTAATATTTCAAAGAATAGTTCATTATTAGAAATGTATTAACAATTTGAGCCCACTGTTAAAAGTCAATGAGATTTCCAATTTGAAGTCTTAAGAAGTGCCTAGACTGAAGGAGATCTACTTAGCCTATGGTCTATGCATCAGTTTGAGCTATTCAAGCCATTTCCCCCTCTCATATTAATTCAATAGTTATTTGTGATATTGTAAGTTAATAGAAGTACATTGTAACACTATTCCCACCACCAAAGCTCTGTGACCTCCCCCTTCTCTTGCACCTTCCCCTTCCTCCAGTGAAGTAAACATCTACCCTCACCCTCTACTCAGAGATTTTTTTTTTTTACTTCGGTGTCCTACTCCAAACTCAGTCAGATCCTGCTTTGAGTTTCCTTTTCTGTTCTTCTTTCTCAACTTCTGTTTATGAGTGGGATCATCCCATACTCATTTTTTGTTTTTCTGACTTAGCTCACTTCACATAATTCCTTCAAGCTGCATCCAAGATGAGGTGAAGATGGTGACTTCATTCTTAATAGGCGTAGTATTCCATTGTGTATATAGACCGCAACCTGCTTAGACACTCTTCTGTTGCTGGCCACCTGAGTTGCTTTCAGATTTAGGCTCTTCCAAATTGTGCTGCTATGAACACAGGTGTATACAGATCTTTTTGGTTAAGTGTGTTTGGTCCCTTAGTCTATTATCCCCAGGAGAGGAACTGCCTGGTCACAGGGTACATCCATTTTTAGCCCTCTGAGAGTTCTCCAGACTGCTCTTTATTTATTTATTATTGGATAGAGACCGAGAGAAATTGAGAGGAGAGGAGGAGATAGAGAGGGGCAGAGACGTCTGCAGCAACTGCTTCACCCCTTGTGAAATGTTTTGCTTGTAGGTGGGGACCAGGGGCTTGAACTTTCACTCTTGCCCAAAGTAATGTGTGCGCTTAACCCGGTGAGCCCCTTCCTGGATTCTCCAGACTAGAAAGCTCTTTACAGGAGATTTGCATTCCCACACCACTACAGGAGGGCTCCTTTACCACCTACCCCCAGCCCCCAGCACACACACCTGCAACCTCTGTAGCATTATGCTAGTTTTAAAGGTTCAGCTCAGATTGCTGCACCTATCTTTATCCTTGTGAATTTAAATCACTTTTGTGAAGAGAAAGGAAAACAAGTGAATTCTGGGGACATGGACATTCTCTTACGCAATATGCTCTAAACAGTCCTTGGTTTTTCTTTCTGTTTTATAGATTCTGAGAGTTAACTATCTTTCACCTGATCAGAAAAGAATTTTTTTTGCAGGGGGTGAGTTTTAAGAGGGAAACCATAGTTCTTACATACTTAAAGGTAATTTTATTCTTAGATAAAACAACCAAGGCTCTGCAGAAGACAGATTTATCGCTATGTTGACTTTAGTCTATCAGGATATTGCCACTAGAATGAAAATAATGATGATGGGTGAACGTGATGTTTCTACTGCAGCAAAAATCAGGAAGAACTCCACAGGAACTTGAGAACATAACATTCAAGTCTTTGGAATGATAACATTGGTAAAAACAAATATCAGAGAAAATCAAAAACACAGACAACTGTTATTATTAAATTAATTTACTTGTTATTCATTTTGTTATCTTGGTCTAAAATTAATGGGTATTCTATGTAATTGCTTTCTTAACTAAATTGCAAGGATAACATATTCTCATTTCTTCCCTGTTACTGTTATTATTATGATTATGCTTGTTTGAGCAATGAATATTCATGCTACCATTTGTTACTATGTCTCCATATTTATGCATGTAAACTGAATATTATAATGAGAAGTACCTTACCTAAGGTCAAGATAGGATGTGAGTGATAGCAGAAGAAAGTCTAAATTTAGGTTTTGACTTAGATATTTGCTTTTACAGCTCAGGCAAGAATCTTTCTCATCCTTGGCTCAGAAATGACTTCGTTGATGTCATGATCCTGTTGGAAACAATAATAGCATAAAAGCTCATCTGGAATTGGAATCATTTTGGCAAACAAGCTTTCTGATTGCATATGAATTCTGTCCCTATTGTGCATATATATGCCTTTGTATATATTCCACTCAGTGGAAGAAAAAAGGAACATGCTATTTTGTTTTGCTTTAAAAGATCTTTAGTAATCTCTATAGCATTTCTTGATGATTCATTTTCTATTTTCCTGTCTACAGTAGGGGACATTCAGAACACACTGACAACCTAGCAGTAAAGCTGACCCTGAAAACTCCTGAAGTATGTTGTTCCACAGTCACTGTGCCTGCTTCCTCATAAAGGCTCAGGCTTTGGAGCCTCAGTTGTTGCCATTGATAGTGCGCAGTCCACAGGAAGTGATGATAGAAGGCATACAATAAAATTCCATCTAGTTTATCAGATTGTTTTTTTCTTCACTTTTGAAATGTGCATGAAGGTTTCATTAAAAAAATTTTTTTTAATATTTATTTTATTTTTATTTATTTATTCCCTTTTGTTGCCCTTGTTGTTTTATTGTTGTAGTTGTTATTGTTGTTGTCGTTGTTGGATAGGACAGAGAAATGGAGAGAGGAGGGGAAGACAGAGAGGAGGAGAGAAAGATAGACACCTGCAGACCTGCTTCACCGCCTGTGAAGCGACTCCCCTGCAGGTGGGGAGCCGGGGTTTGAACCGGGATCCTTATGCCTGTCCTTGTGCTTTGCGCCACCTGCACTTAACTCGCTGCGCTACAGCCCGACTCCCGAAGGTTTCATTTTTTTTTTTTTTTAGAAATATTATAGTCCCTTTTCCTGCCTCATTTAGTGTTACTTTTCTTTTTCTGGATTGTAGAAATTCTTCTGGTAAAATATTGATAATTCATACAATAGCTAGATTTCTGATGATATGCAAAGAAATCCCCCAGACACCTCTACACTTCATAAGCTCTGGTCCCAAAGTTCCTTTCTCTGTCCTTCTGTTGGTTCACACACAACTTCACTCAACCATTTTGAATTACTTAGATGCAGTTCATTGAGTCTTTCATAACACCTAGACCTTATTATTACTACTATTATTTTAAGTTTCGACTTTATCGTTGAAATAGGGCATTATAATTCAACAAAACTCCAAATTTTGGCAATATTACAGATGAAAACTAAACCACTATGAAAGTGTCCAGTTTTTGTTTTGCTTTGTTTTTCTCCGTCTCCTACACACACAAATAGTTTATGGAACTGAATTGTTTTTCTTTTTTCTTCTTCTTTTTTTTTAAATGTTTATTTATTCCCTTTGGTTGCCCTTGCTGTAGTTATTATTGTTGTTGATGTCATCATTGTTGGATAGGACAGAGAGAAATGGAGAGAGGAGGGGAAGACAGAGAGGGGGAGAGAAAGACAGACACCTGCAGACCTGCTTCACCGCCTGTGAGGTGGGGAGCCGGGGGGGCTCAAACTGGGATCCTTATGCCAGTCCTTACGCTTGGCGTGGCCACCTGCGCTTAACCTGCTGCGCTACGGCCCGATTCCCTGAATTGTTTTTCTTCCCCACATTCTGAATAAGCAATAATTGACCTTTGTGATTTCTGAGTATTTAGAAAAACAGATGAACAAAAGAAATAAAATTCATTGAATTTTGATTAAAATGGTGACTTAGCAGCTCTTCTAGTTTGAAATCACTGACTAATTGCTGTGGAATGTAAAGAAAATGGAAAATTTTGCTGTTTCAATATCCAGGGATTTCTCTCTCTCTCTCTCTCTTTCTTTCTATCTATCTCTCTTTTTCCACTAGACAAAATTATTGCTGGGGCTTAGTATGTGCACAACCGTATTCCTTCTAGAAGCCACTTCTTTCTCTTCTAATAGAGGAGTAGAGAGAATGAGAGGAAGAAACAAAATAAAGGAGAGGCACTTGTAGCACTGCTCCACCCTTCATGGATCTTCCCTTGTGCAGGGGAACAGAAGGGATTTTAACCTAAGTCACTGCACGTGTTAACATGTGCTCTGTGGGGTGAGACGCCGCCTAATCTATCAAGAGATTGCTAACCATATACAGGGGTAGAGGATTAGAACATGGATAAAGGTCTTTGAAACATGTTGGTGTGATGTTTCCCTTGGGTATAAAGAACTCTAGATTATAAAACTCTTGCTATATATCTAAGGCACTGAGCTGTTCTTAAATTAGACTCCATAAAGAGAGTGTGTCATCCTCGACCCTTCAATGTTAAGACTTCATATAATACATTAACAATGTGTAGTGCTTGCATGATCCATATTCTACTGCAATGTTAAGAAGAAGTTAATTAAAATCCACTGTTTTAAGTTGACTTCATGAAAATTACCTATTGCATTTTCACTGAGATATGGTTAATCAAATAATCATCAAGACAAAAGTAGTTAACTGTAGTCAGTCCTTGATCCATGAAAATCATGAACAACCTTTTCTTTGTATTTGTAATAGGACAATAAATTATCTCTAAGTCATTGACTTTCTATTTTTTCTCTTAATGTTATTTTCTAATTTCCAGAATTTTTTTCAATCAATACATATTTCTTTATAACCCAAAATTAATTAAAGTGGCATGCCATGTTATCATAGTTACTATTCCTAATACTGAATTTTAGTTTATTTTTTATTTAATTTTTTATTTATAAAAAGGAAACATTGACTAAACCGTAGGCTAAGAGGGGTACAACTTTGCACAATTCCCACCACCAGAACTCCATATCCCATCCCCTCCCCTGACAGCTTTTCTATTCTTTATCCCTCTGGGAGTATGGACCCAGGGTCATTGTGGGATGCAGAAGGTGGAAGGTCTGGCTTCTGTAATTGCTTCCACTCTGAACATGGTATTGACAGGTCTATTCATAGTCCCAGCCTGCCTCTCTCTTTCCCTAGTTGGGAAGGGCTCTGGGGAATCAGAGCTCCAGAACACATTGGTGGGGTTGTCTGTTCAGGGAATTCTGGTTGGCATCATGCTATCTGGAACCTGGTGGTTGAAAAGAGAAGCCAAGCAAATTTTTGACCAATTATGAACCTAAAGGCTGGAATAGTGCAGATGAAGAGTTGGGGGCCCCTCCATTTTGTAGATAGCTAGTAGGCATATTTTAGTTATATTCCAAAGACTATACTAGTGTTATGTTGCTTTCTTTTGCCTGAGTCTGAAATCTGATATGCAGGTGGATCCTAATTATTGTCTGGGGAGGTGATGTCATAACTGGCAGAAGGACCAGAAAGCTGGATCAGGGAAGGGAGTAGCTCCCAAACATGGGAAAGTTGTATAAATATTGTTGACTATAAACCCCATCGATTTGATCTGGGGCCCATATTCAGCTTAGGAGCCTATATGACCTCTGCATCCCTGTAGATCTGAGCTCACATTCTGTGGTCATAAGTAGGAACGTTCCAAGCTGCCCCGATATCAGGACCCATCTTCCTCAGGTGTAGCATAGAGTATTTTGTCCAGCCTCCCTTCGGAGGATGGAACATTCTCTACCATTGTTGATCCAAGTTGAGGAAAAGGTCCTATGGGGGCCCACAAAGGGGTCTATTGTGCTGTTCCTGATAGGAATGATCAGTAACAATGGAGAGAGAGATTTATTCGGGGTCTAAGCCCATCATGTCTGTGTAGGAATCTCAGGACTTCCCGACTAGGGCCCCAGCTGATGGGGTGGCCTGATAGTGACTAAAGAGTCATCGTTAAAGTATGCCAGTCTCTTGCCCTTATTCAACTTTTGCAGTCCTTTCTTTGATGAGGTTAGCTTTGGAGTGAGTGAGAGAACTGTAATAGGAAGTAGGTGAGGAGGGTATCTAAGTCTAATTAGACACTATTTCATTATGAACTTTATACTGACATACTGACTCACTGCAGACTATTGTGTACTTTTGCTTTCAGGTATATATTTTGCCCTAATTTATGGATACATGTGAACATATGCTCTATCTTACAGGACCTGGTCTATATCTAGGTTTTGGGACTTTGTTAGGAAGTGAACCTCCTGGAATGGAATTAGAGAATACTATGAAGGAAAAGTCTCAGCTGAGTAATGAGGGTGAAGGGTTGGCATTCCATGCCTGACGTCTCTGGACATAGTCTGGAGTGAATCATGCTGAGGTCGTACTCATTGCATTGATTAGGTTGGGATCAGCTGATGCAATATCGTTTGATATGACTTGAGGGAAGCACGCAGGAAAGTGAGCCCCACCCTAGAGGTTTCAGGACTGGAGGAAATATAGGCTTGATAGAGGAAGCAGGAGGCTCCTGCTGTCTTAGGGTTAAGAAGACCCTAAGTTATTGCTATAATCACATTATTTGGCAATTGGGTTAACTTTGAAAAATCCCTTTGTTAGGATTTGCTGTATCATACACAACATCACCATAATTTATGTCCTTTGACATTATTTGTAGATAGCTGTGCTCCTGGTTGCCGGTTGCTTCTGTTCTCCCTGGTCTAAGCTTTTAAGAGAGTCAACATATCAATGATTCAGCATATGTATTAAAAAGACTCTGTGCTTTAAAAAGTTTGAGACATTCAATCAGTTTTTCCCCTCTCATATTAATTAAATAGTAAATTTTAGTTTCATCCATTAATTATTAACTTAAATGTTATTTTTGGAAATTTGTCGTAGATTGATTCTCTAGGAAAGCTGATTCTTCAGAAATTCTATCTGAAAAGATGTCTCCATTGTCACTTCTAATACTTATGCTGTACCTCGAATTCCTGTGTTCAGTTCTCTCTCTGTTCAACGGGCTTCTATTGGCCCCCTGAACAATATAATTGAATTTTTGAGACACATAAACAAACACAAATACAATGTTCATCAGGGCTCTTGGAACTTACTTTATAATTTCATTTTTACTGGTGATTTGGTAATGGTTTATAAGATTATAAAGTTACAGAGGTTCAGCTCCACTTTTCTTTTCTCTCTTTTTGCTAGCTCATGGTTTTCAACGATCTAGATTACACAAATGAGCAAAACCACCCTGCTGTTGTTTTTCCTCCTTACTTATTTCACTAAACATCATAACCCCATTCCCATGGGACTTGGAACTTGATAGTCACAGATTTACTGGGAGCCATATCCTAAATGTCTAATAGTAAATTCTTCCCCTGAGCAGTATCAGACTACCTGAGTGTACTTAAGAGATATTTTCCTGAAAAATACAAAAATTACATGAAATCGGGGTCCCCATTTGTCATTCTCAGTGTGAGTCATCACCTCTTTCTGACAGATGCCACTCAGAGACCATCAAACGCTTTTCAGTTACTCATCCCTCACCTTGGACAAGGTATTTCCTGTCTGTGTTTGGCAATGAAAATGGAGCCCTTGTGTCATTTTAATTTTTTTCTGTAAACTTGAACTGTTCTTCATGCTTAGGGCTAGGACGCTAACGCCTAGCTTTTTTTTTTTTTTAATTTTAAAAAATATTTATTTATTTATTTATTCCATTTTGTTGCCCTTGTTGTTTTATTGTTGTAGTTATTATTGTTGTTATTGATGTCGTCGTTGTTGGATAGGATAGAGAGAAATGGAGAGAGGAGGGGAAGAGAGAGATGGGGAGAGAAAGATAGACACCTGCAGACCTGCTTCACCGCCTGTGAAGCGACTCCCCTGCAGGTGGAAAGCTGGGGGCTTGAACCAGGATCTTTATGCCGGTCCTTGCGCTTTGTGTCACATGCACTTAAGCTGCTGCGCTACCACCCAACTCCCTACACCTAGGTTTTGATGCAACACTATCGCTTCATTATTAGATGCCTTTGAGATCTTTAAGGTTCCTTTGGTTGGCTATGCCACTACACTGTGTAAACAAGAAGCAATAAACAAAAGCAGGCAAGCTCTCACACACCATCTTTCTCCTGTACACCAGACCTCAATAAAATAAAAAGTGTAGGCTCACAAAAGAACCCACGAAGTGATTTTGTAAAAAAAAAATTCACTCTTTCCCAAATTGTGGGATATGCTCTGGGCAAGCTTTTGATGAATTGCTTTTTGAATGTCACAGAAGCATTCACTTTTAAGATTATTTGCTTTAATTGGGGTTGTATACATTTCTGGGTGAGAGTGGGAGGAGTCAGAATACATAGATTTTTTAAAATAGTTCTGCTTAGACTTGTGGTTTTTTACTTTGCATTTTGTGAAAAGAACTGAATGCAAGCGTTCCCTACACCTGCAACCACTCCCATTTCTGGGTCGCCCTTCTCTCCTTCAACATTCCCTCTATAGGAACAGGGACCCAAAATTCTTTTTGGGATGTTGAAGGGTGGAGTTTCATGCCTCTTCCTGATGACATGCGGGCAATTGTTGGGTCGATCCATACTCCTAGATAGACTAGCAGGACATTTTTTGTTTGTTTGTTTGTTTTTTAATTCCCTTTTGTTGCCCTTGTTTTATTGTTGTAGTTATTATTGTTGTTGTTATTGATGTCGCCGTTGTTGGAGGGGAAGACAGAGAGGGGGAGAGAAAGACAGACACCTGCAGACCTGCTTCACCTCTTGTGAAGCGACTCTCCTGCAGGTGGGGAGCCAGGGGCTCAAACCGGGATCCTTAACACGGTCCTTGTGCTTTGCACCACCTGCACTTAACCCACTGTGCTACCTCCCGACTCCCTAGCTAACTGTTTTGTAACAGTTGCCCTTGATGGCTGAGAAAAGCTATGTAATCTTGAACAACCATGATATTTTTCAGTGAGTAAATAGTAAAACAAATACTGAAATTGTAGATGCATACGTGTATTGTGTTGTCAGAAAAGTCACTTCATATTTTTGCATAGGAAATTAAAGAAAAAGATGTCATTACTTTGCCAGCATATCCATATATGTCTATGGAGGGCCTGCGGTGTGACCCAGCTGGATAGTGAACTCACTGCCCCACTCTCGGGTCACCCTCCACGGCAGTGGAGGAAGCTCCAGTGGTTTGGTTCCCTGTTCCAGCAACAATAGCAGAATTGTTTCCTCAGTCTTGGCAACTGTAGAGCTACAGTGCAGATATCAATTCTGAGCCAATAGTGATATTTCTCAGTTTGTCTTTTATTAGTAGCAGATACTACTATGATTCCATCCCAAACTCCCCAGGCAGATGACCTCACTAATGTGTCCTGGAACCTCACCTCTCCAGAGCCCTGCCCCACTAGGGAAAGATAGAAACAGGCTGGGAGTATGGATCCACCTGCCAATGTCCATGCCCGCTGGAAAAGCAATTATAGAAGCCAGCACTTTCACCTTCTGCACACCAAAAATCATTTTGGTCCTTACTCTCAGAGGGGAAGAACTGTTAGGGAAAGAGAAGTAGAGGACTCTAAGGGTCACTAGAAAAGTGCCTTAGCCAGACTGGGAGTATGGACCGACCAGTCAACGCCCATGCTCAGCGGGGAAGCAATGACAGAAGCCAGACCTTCTACCTTCTGCAACCCACAATGTCCCTGGGTCCATGCTCCCAGAGGGCTAGATAATGGGAAAGCTATCAGGAGAGGGGATGGGATATGGAGATTGGGTGGTGGGAATTGTGTGGAATTGTATACCTCCTACCCTATGGTTTTGTTCATTAATCCTTTCTTAAATAATAAAAAAAAAAGTGCCTTAGCTAAAAATTAATTGAGCTATTTTAAGCTCATGTATCATCTCATCTAACCTTCTCAGTCAAGTCATGTTATGGATTAGCTATTTGTAATATACCTAATAATTATATAATATCTTAAAGATTATCTTATCCTTCAATAACAATTTCTCATAATTTTAAACCTGTGAAACAGAGGGATGATTGGGACACACAAATTCAAAGACGTTGTTGTACTCAGCTTAAGGCATAGGGTCTCATTTTCCCCTTCACAATAAAAGTGAATCTTGCATAAACTTTGAGTTCTAGGCTAAGTCTAGTATCAGAGAAACTTAAGATCCAACTGTCACATGAATTCTATCTGTCCACATGTCATTCTTTTATTTTAGCAAAGAATATGTCAGAGTTGTAAGAAATCACAAGTGAGGTAAAAACTTCAACTATTCAGGGAAAAATATTCTCTGCAAAAAGTCAAGTTCCAATCCTCTAGAGAGGACACAGCTGTGTTTTCAATATTTCTATTTATGAAAAAGGGGGAAATGACATAAAAAGAAGAAACTAGCTTGACACTTTGGAGTACTACATTAAGTGACTCTTTGGAGCTTGGATCTAGCTCATCTCATCCCATTATGTCTAAAACCATAACTATATAACATATGATCAAAATAATTTATTACTTAAAAGGATACATTTGGTTATCAGAAAATTTGTATACTCAATACATCATTAAGTAACTCTACTTAAAATAAATATATCATCTTTTAAAAATTATTAGTAGTTTAATATTGATTTTTTTTTTAATTTTTTATCTAAGAAAGGATTAATGAACAAAAACATAAGGTAGGAGGGGTACAACTCCGCACAATTCCCATCACCCAATCTCCATAACCCACCCCCCCACCCCATGATAGCTTTCCCATTCTCTAGCCCTCTGGGAGCATGGACCCAGGGTCGTTGAGGGTTGCAGAAGGTAGAAGGTCTGGCCTCTGTAATTGCTTCCCCGCTGAACAGGGGCGTTGACTGGTCGGTCCATACTCCCAGTCTGCCTCTCTCTTTCCCTAGTAAGGTTTGTCTCTGGGGAAGCTGAGCTCCAGGACATATTGGTGGGGCCTTCAATCCAGGGAAGCCTGGCCAGCATCCTGGTGGCATCTGGAACCTGGTGATTGAAAAGTGAGTTAACATATGAAGCCAAACAATTTGTTGAGCAATCATGGATCCCAAGCTTGGAATAGTGGAGAGGAAGTGTTAGGGAGGTACTCACTGCAAACTCTAGTGCACTTCTGCTTTCAGGTATATATTTTGCAGTAGTTTATGGGTACGTGTGAACATAAGCTCTCTCTCACAGAAACTGGTGTATATCTAGGTTATGGGACTTTGTTAGGTTTAATATTGATTTATAAAATTATAACAGGAGTATAATTTCACATCTTTCCCACCACCAGAGTTCTGTGTCCCCATTACTTCCATTGGAAACTCCCAAGAGAATTACTATAACAATGTGTCTATATTTCCACTTTTTTTCCCCCCTATGGTCCTTCTTACTTTTCCTTTCTAAGTCACACTTGCTGCTTCTGAATGACTTTTTTTTTTAAAAAAAAACTTTTTATATTTCCTTTCCTTTTTCTTTGTCTGGGTCTTGAAAATAGAGTCCAGAGCCCTCTGATCATCTTCCCCTAACATTTACACCTCTGAGAGTATGGATCAGATATTTATGGGGTACAGAAGGTGGGAGTTCTGGCTTCTGTAATTGCTTATCCACTGGAGATGGGTGTGGACAGGTGGATCCATACTCCTAGCTTGTTTCTGTCTCTCCCTAATGGGGTAGAACTCTGGAGAGGTGGGATTCCAGAACGCACTGTGAGGTCATCTGCCCAGGGAGTTTAGGATGAAATCCTAGTAGCATCTGCTACTTGGTGGCTATAAGGTGGTAAGATACAGGCCAAAAGCAGGAATGGAGCAGACAGGAATGGAGATTTTCGGGTGAGAGGAAGCTAAGAAGTCTATGTTAGGTATGTTCCAAGAGGCCCATGACTTTAGTCATTTTTTCTGGAGCTTGATACCTATAAAGTAGAGGTGGGTTAACAATATTGTCTGGGAAGATTGTGTCAAAGTTGAGAATAGGACTAGAAAACTGGATCAGGGCAAGAGAGTAGCTCCCAAAGTTGACAAAAATATATAAATATAATCAACTATTTACCCCGTTTATCATATATATATATATATGTATATATGTGCTATATACCCATAAATCATAAATTTTAAAAGAGAAAATAATGAGTATGGCATAGGTCAAATCATGTTTATGTCACTTCTTGGCTTTGTCATCTTGGCCACCATATTTTGTCTTACTAAATCTAGATTGTCTGAATTTGAAAGGAAGACTCTAATGAGATAATGCTTTCTAAAACTCTAATTTCTGGGGCCAGGCAATGACAAACCAGATTAAGCACACAAAATATGAAGTGCAAGGACCCATGCAAGGATCCTGGCTCGAGCCCCCAGTACCTGACCTGCAGGGGCATCACTTCACAAGTGGTGAAACAAGTCTGCAGGTGTCTCTCTGTCTCTCTCCCTTTCTACCTTCCCCTCCCCTCTTAATGTCTCTCTAGTTTATCAAATAAAAAATGGGAAGAATGGCACAAAAAATAAAACTCTGATTTCTTTTTTTTTAAAATCTTTATTTATTTACTGGGTAGACACAGCCAGAAATTAAAAGGGAAGAGGGTGATTGAGAGGGAGAGGGGCAGAGAGACACCTGCAGCCCTGCTTCAACACTCAAAGTTTTCCCCCTGCAGGTGGGGACCAGGGACTCGAACCTGGGTCCTTGCGCACTGTAACATGTGCGCTCAATCAGATGCGCCACCACGCAGGCCCCAAAACTCCGATTTCTGATCAAAGTATATTTGGTTACTATGTCTTTTTGTGGTTATTAATTGCCACCATTAGCATTTTGTTTTCTGGAATCCATCTTTCCTTTTTTTGTATTGGGGATTAACAGTTTACAGTAATACAGTTGTTGATACATGGGTAGAAATTCTAAATTTCCTGCAAAACCCTCTCACCCCCAACCTGGGTCCTCCTCCACCATCATGCACCAGGACCTGAAAGGCCCCACTTGCCAAGTCCTTTGCTTTGGTGCGATACATCAAACCCAGTCAAGTTTTGCTTTGTGTTTTCCCTTTCTGTAGAAATAATATTTTATGACCAAATTTTAACTTAGTTGGCTTCACACTTAACTTTAAATCATAAAAACAGGAAGGGATAACTAGTGCTCAGAAAGTTACTAAAATAGGAAAGTTTTTGTTGAGAAGGTAGCCTGCTTTAATGTACAAGAAATACGGCTGTCCAACAACAGAAGTTGCATGACCCATAACAGCTTCCATTTTTATACTTGACAAGAGTTTTAGGTTTTGTCCAGACTTGATGTTTTACCTTACATAGAGGCTCCTCAGAACATGTGTATTGTGTAACTTCAGAACATTTGTATTACATGTCTTCAGAAGTATTTCCCTTTTAATTCCTTCCCAATTAAATATCTCAATGGCAATACACCAGATCTTTACTATCTATGACTTTCATAATAAATAACATGATGAATTTGAAATTTATTTGTAAAGGTTAAGTTATTACACGACCTTCTCGTGGTGCATCCTGTGAGTACCCATTCATTGGGGAAACTGACGATCCTTCCTAGCCGACTGAATCCACATGGATCCCAGTCACTTTCAAAGCCAGCAACAAGCAGCTCCTGACAGCTTTCAACCTGATACTGTTGACTGGCTACAGAAGAAGGGCAAACGCTAGAAGAAGAAGAAGTTATTACACCTTGAATGTGCCATGGGTTTTACTGGTTTACCTGCTCCTAGTGAACTTCTAAATGTCTTAAAATAAGTTGAGCTTTCAGCCACAAAGTTGCAGATGCTACCATGATGCCAACCTGACTTCCCTGGGAAGACAACCTCATCAATGTATCCTGGGACCTCATCTCTCCAGAGCCCTGCCCACTAGGGAAAGACAGAAACAGCCTAAGGGGATGGATCCACCTGCCAACACCCATGTCCAGTGGAAAAGCAATTACAGAAGCCAGGCCTTCCACCTTCTGCATCCCATAAAGAACTTTGGTCCAGACTCCCAGAGGGAAGGGGATATGCCACTCTGGTGGTGGGAATTGTATGGAATTGTACTGCTATTGTATGATAATCTTGTCAATCATTATTAAATTACTATTTAAAAAAAGGCATTGTGAGGTGACTCATCATCAGGTGTGAGAGAGAACCTGGGCTTGGTTCCCGGAACCACATGGTAGCATTATGGACAGCACCAATCCATTTCACTTTGGTGAATGGAATTCAAACTAGTTCTTTAAAATTATAATAGTGTCAAGCACTGTGCGGTATTTGGAGTTTGGTTTTTATACTGCTTACCAGTGAAGAAGTTAGCTTGCTACTATCTCATAGGTGCTGGAAAAAGACACAAGATGTCTATGTCAGAAAGAAAATATTATGTAATTTACAGCACATGAAAAAGCCTTAGTAACACATACTGCAGTTAGAACAGTTTTTCTGGCTTCCACTTGGCATAGCTAAACAATACTTCATGGTAGAGTTTGTGCTGTAGTGGAGAAACACTGAACTCTGGGAATCCATTGCTTTTCCTGATCACAGTAAGCAACCTTCCTTGTTTTCCAGGGGCAGGAGATGTGGGAAGAAGGTTTGCAGCATCACAGGGTTGCCAACTGCAAAACCATCTTGAGGTCCAGTCAAAAGAGCAGTCTTGGCACATGCAGGATGACATGTGAAGACACAGGAGAATGAAGTTCTCTCCAAGATCATGTTATTGAAAAGAACTTCATGGGATATATTTAGGAAGTGATGGAGTTATATAAGTAGTTTCTAGTCTGTCATGGTTTCCCTAGTCATGATAGATTGCCGTATTTAACGTACTGTGACGTTTGCAGAACCGAAAACTAATGCTTGTGTGATTTAATCACTTCAGGCCATTTATTTCACTCAGCCAGAGAGGAACTACCACAGTGTCAAAGCTTCCTTCCTTGCCATAGCTCCTCAATTTGGTGCCAGAGCTCTAGCCGGGTTGCACCTTAACCAGACGACATTCTCCTTTGATGAGTAGGCAAGAGTTTGCTTCCAAATTCACTTAGGCTGTGTGCTGAATTCTTTTTTTATTGCAATTAGGAGACTAAGCTTCTGACTTCTTGCTGTTAGGCTGCAGCTACTCTCTAAATCCGAGAGAGTGCTCAAAGTTCTTTCCAGATGGCTTCCCCAACATGACTTCATCGAGCTGACAAAGAGACTCTAGTGTGAGTCTGCCTTGCGTAATATACGCGACTTACATAATCTATAACCTTATATAATCCAGCACATTTCACATTGCTTTTGTTATGCCTTACTGGTTTGAAACACGTTCTAGTTCTGGGTCCTACCACATGCCAGGGCTTTCCTTAGGCTTAGTAATTTGATCTTTACCTTGAATTTCAAGCTAGTCTTACTACTATGAAGCGATAGCTACAGCAAAGTTTCTGGGATCTAACCAAAGGCAAGAATTATTGAGACCAGTGTTCTCATTACAGTGTGATTCCCGTGACTAATTAAATGTAAATTTTAATAGTTAAATTGAAAATTCACAATGGGTTGTGTAAAAATTGTAAACAGAGTCACCTGAGCAAGTGATCCTTGACAACTGTTTACTTGTTAATAAAACCTGCTATGGTGAGTTGTTCACCGGGACTAAATAGTGAAGCTTCGGCTTTGTGACTATGGATAGAACATTTAGGACTTATGACAGTGTTATGTATGCTATAAAGCAAGGGCAGAATTTGCTATTAGTCCAGATGGGAGTGAGAAAGGAAATCTTTTATTCAATCATTACTTTACTAGACATTTGATTTATTTATTTTCATGTGAGACCAGAGCATTGCTCAACTGTGGCAAACAGTGGTGCTGGGAATTGAACCTGTGACCTCTGAAAAGTCTGGTGTGCTAACTCCAGACACTTTCCCCTGTTCCAGGAATGAATCTTTCATTCAGTTAAGAATTTACACATTTTTTTTTTACAGACGTACATCACTAGTCTCTACTCACACACATACACACACACACACACACACACACACACACACACACAAGAATTTCAAAATGCACTCTATACAGAGAAAAAATAATACCCATTAACTTCAAAAGATAAGTTGAAGACCAATGCAATCAACTTTACACATTGCTTGTCTATGTTTACATATGAAAAAAAATATACTCACTCTGGAATTTCTGACAAAATAGTAAGGACTGGACATAGGAGATGGAGAAAGGGGAGGAGAATTCAGAGTGCTCTTCTCTTCAGTGACTTTCACTTCAGGATAACAACAACGACAACAAAACAAAATCAAAAACAAAACAACCATGTCTTTTCAAACTCCTAAGGGTGAAAAAAATTATTTTATTTATTGTCAGGGAGAGGGGCCAGCTCATTCTCTGTCCTATGCAGTACAGTACCAAGGACTGAGGCTTCCTGCCCGCAGGTCCAGGGTTCTACCCTAGCACAACCTCCCTCCTGAGCTCTAGCAATCTTTATGCCATAGGGAAACTACTGTAACTTACACTACCTCATCAGGGAAAGCTACTGCAAGTTGCAACCAGCATTCAAAGCATTTATTGGACACACATCCATCTTCACAGGAATCAATTTGTGAATGCTAGTGACTTTCTACAAATCGTGATGAAATTACACTTAGGAAGAATTCACTGAAGGCAGAGAGTGAGGATGAGCCTTAGTGGAAATGGGGCAAAAAGTAGAACAGCTGAATATGAGGAGAGAAAAAAAGAAGAGATTCCAAAACAGAAAAGAGACTAAGTCTAGGCATTCAGACCAGTGGCTTATTCCGATAAACTACAAACCAGCATCACAATATATGTTTAACACTGAAGCTGATTGAGTGTAATTATGCATAAGTTAACATAAGCTATTTTTAATGATGTGGATCTAGTTATTCTCAGCAGATTGCTTGATCACTTTAATGAAATCCCAAGCTAAACCATGGTAATAAGTGTTCTCTCTTACGCAATCTCAATCTAGGAAGCATTTACTTGGCTATTCTAGGTTGAGTTGCCAAATACTTGAATATTTTTCAGTAATTCACAAAGTCATGAGGACATTCTTGGTCATGCAAAATATACTTTCTTGATGAAGTATTATTGCAATTATATAGTTGGCACAGGGTGCACTGATTTCTATAGCATAAACTCAGAGTCAAAATTGGGAGAAGCAGATGAAAGATGAATTGCAGTTATGGCAATGTTTTAGGCTATTATTTTCTTAGATGTTTCTTTTTTAAGTTTTTATTATCTTTATCTATTGGATAGATATAGCCAGAAATCAAGGGGGTAGGGAGAGATAGGAGAGAGAAAGAGACACCTGCAGCCCTGCTTCACCACTCGCAAAGCTTTCCCCCCTGCAGGTGGGGACCCCAGGGGCTTGAACTCTGGTCCTTGTGCACTGTGACACGTGCGCTCAACCAGGTGCTAGGCTATTATTTTCTACATGAATATAAAGACTATATATACATGGCATGGTTGTCATTTGATTCTAAGAATTAAAGTCACTTTTATTTCTATTTCAGCCTAAATTTTGCAGAAAAGTTGTCTAGCTCTATAAGATGGAACTGGGGTTAAGTCAGATATCCTGAGATATTTTGGAACACTACACAAACATTAGAACGTTAATAATTTCTCCCCTGGAAACGATCCTCTAAACTGATTACTCACTAGTTAATCTTGGAAGGCATGATTCCACTATAGGCCTCTCTGGATATTTTTCCAAAGCCCAGATTTCAGATGGCCTACTTGTATTTTATCTCTCTCTCTCTTTCTCTTATTCTAACACATGAATGTTCTCAATAACATTCTCATTAACATAACTGCCACAACATTATAGTTCTTTGTTGTGTTTAAATTGACAACCCTAGATCTAGAGGAAATAAGTGGTGTTTGTTTTCAATCTTTGAAGTTGAAAAAATAAAGAAACCCACCTCAGCCTGTGGGCTGATTTCACTATTGACTGTGAGGCTTCAGTGAGTGCTGAAGTGCAATGATTAGGCCAAGGATCATTTCACTCTTTGTGATCTTTGTGGAATGGCCAAGAATATGAGGTTCATTTCATAGAAGTGTCAGGAGTTAGGTTTGCTGGCCTACATTTTATTGGCCACTCCAAATCCCAGGAAGACAAAAAAAACTTGTTAAGAATTTTTGTCTTTTCATTTGTTTTTATTTATGCATATCTACTTTTACATATCTATAGATATCTAGTTCTGCACACACATATATACATATTTATCATGTGTGTATAGAGCAACTTCACTGTGATATAATTTGCAGGCTAGAAAAATGTAGCCATTTTAATTAGATAGCTCATGGCAGGTGTATAACTTCATTACATTATAGATCACAGTGTTTGGGGGGGAATGGGGAGGCAGCATTGTTTCCCCCAATAATAAAGGCATGCATTTTTCTCAACAAAGAACTGAGGAGACAACATGATTTCCAGGTATCTTAAACATTCATTAGGGAAAATTGAGAACATTCATATGTTAGAATAAGAGAAAGAGAAAGAGAGAGAGAAAGAGAGAGACTTAAACATGGTGATCACATGGTGATCCAAGCAGAGAGAGAGAAAGCTCAAAGATTCAGCTTTTTAAAACCCAAGCCCCGCCTCCACCTTGCTAAGTCACACCTGTAACCTCTCCTATTTTCTGGGTGGTACTTTACTCCTCAACAACAGAACTTTCACACCTGAATGCCCAGGTTCAGCATCCTATACTACTGTGCTCCAGAGCTGAGCGGTATTCTACTGTGCTCTTTCACTCTGATGGAAATAAATAAAGGACTATTTAGTAAAACAGAATAACTCATGCAGCTCAACATATCAGTATATTCACAGAGTTCTGTGGCCACCATCAAAAGAAATTTGAAGACATTTGCATCAGCATTCCTCAAATAAACCCTGTACATGGTAACAATCTCAATATTTTCATATGCCTAATGAAGTTATACTCCATTTCCCCCAAGCTGCTCCTTTCCACAGCTGAGTAACTACTAATCTACTTTATCTCTTGATATGCACTTTTTTCTGGGTTTTTCATATAAGTGAAATCACAAAAACAAGTGGTTTGGGGGAATAGACTTCTTTTTCTTAGCGTACGTCCCCAAAGCTCATCCTTTTGTAACACACAGAAGCATTTCATCTCTCTCTTATTGTCTGATAATAATCTACACTGTGCCAACATTCCTCCTAGTGAATGTCTTTATTAGTTGTTGGACACTTGCATTTCTATATATTCACTATGAACCTCACACTAAGATTTTTGGTCCATACTCCCTGAGGGGTAAAGACTAGGGTAGTTTCCAATGGAGGGGATGGGACACAGAACTCTGGTGGTGGGAACTGTGTGGAATTTTATGGAGGTCTGCTAGTGCCCACTTGTTAGATGACAGTTGGTCAGAAACACAAAGTAAAAAAATCCAACATAAACTGAAAGATGGAAAAGATGCAGGCTTGGGCATGGGTGAATGATGAAGCTGAAGTGGACGGCAATGGTAAGTTTGGGAGAAGAGACAGTGTCACCTCTCTAGGTTGATGTAAAAGTCCAAATTGAGTAGGACTAAAGTGGAATTGAAAGACAAGATGTGAAAGAATGTGCATCCATGAGGTAGCAAGGCCAAGTTCCTTCTAGCACTTGAAGGTTAAAGGTCCTAATCACACGTATTCTCGTCTCTTTCTTAGACAAGAATTAATTGCCTTGCTTCTCTTCAAGTACAGTCACACAACAGTAGTGAAACTCAAATCCTCATTTTCTGGATGAGAAACTAAGGAAATTAATACAACTTATCCAATTAAACTCATACTGGCTGTATTAAATGACACAAGAACTGAGGGCCTTTCATTCAAATGTACTGATTCTTCTTTTTCAGTGTCATTTCATCTAATTTTCAAGTCAACATCAAAGCTAGATCTGATTACTTATAACATACAGTAAAAGTACATTTGATATGAATACATTCCTATTGGACTTGGATTTAACAGATTACATAATTCAGTTTCTTTGTCGTTATCTTTAGCTTTGTTTATGGGGACCACTTAAAAAAAAGATGCTCAGTTCTTATTCCTAAATGTGTAAGTATTCTCAACTGATTTTTTATTTGTTCTCCGCTATTAACCAAGCATAACATTAAGTTGAGGTTCCAATTATACCAGATAAAATATTACATAAATACTGTAAAAACAGTTTAAAGTACTGTATTTGTGTATGAGAAATTACTAAATGTGACTTTCGTATTGATATTCTGACAAAAGTTGCTCTAGCTTAAGCATTAAAACAGGAAAAGTTACGTATAAAATTGACTGAGCTAACCATCCTAAATGTTACTCATTCACCGAAGAATAAAATAATACGAAGCAAAACCAAAAACAAAATAGTTATTCTTGAACAATGGGATATAGACAGTCTCTAGAGACTTGATGAGGCTTGTTATTCATATAATAACTTTAAAATGTTGGTACTATTTATTTATTGTCATTTAAAAATGTGCACCACATGGAGTATAAGCCAAAAACAGTTGTGGCCTACTTAGAGTGCTTTCTGAATCACTAATAACCTTTCTGTGTTTCTCAGATATTTATAAATCTTTCCTCCTTTTAAAAGTCTTCAGGGACTTCAGACTGCCAAGAAACCAAAAGAATCATGTACAAAACATTTGTACATCATAGACAGGCTTAGTGATATTTGCTGATAATGAAGTTGATAAGTCTTCACATATTTGTCATGTCTCAGTGTGCTATCTGCACTAGAATGCTTTTTATTAAAAATGATTCTTTTCTGCCTTACTTTTTGGTTTCTAACAACCATTGAATATTGCCTGCTGAGAAGTCTATGTAAGAAAGTTCCTGATCCAGCTTTCTAGCCCTTTTTCCAGCCATGACATCATCTACCCAGACAATAACTTGGGTCCACCTGCATGCTCAGAAAACAAACAAACAAATAAAAACTAATATAGTCACAGGCCCTTTGGAATATATCTAAAATAGGCTTACTAACTATCTACAAAACGGACACCCCCGAATCTTCATCTGCACTAGTCCAGCATTTAGGTTCATGATTAGTCTACAATTTGTTTGGCTTTTTATGTTAACTCTTCTTTAAGCCACCAGGCTCCAGATGCAACCATGATGGACTTCCCTGGACAGACAACCCCCACAATGTGTCCTGGAGCCCCACTTCCCCAGAGCCCTGCCCCACTAGGGAAAGAGAGAGACAGGCTGGGAGTATGGATAGACTTGTCAATGCCCAGGTTTAGCAGGGAAACAATTACAGAAGCCAGACCTTCCACCATCTGCACCCCATAATGTCTCTTGGGTCCATGCTCCCAGAGGGATAAAGAATAGGAAAGCTATCAGGGGAGGGGATGAGAAATGGATTTCTGGTGGTGGGAACTGTGTGGAGTTGTACCCCTCTTATCCTATAGTTTTTGTCAGTGTTTCCTTTTATAAATAAAAGTTTATTTTGGTAACCATATCAGAATGAAATATTTTCCTGAATCATTTAAAATATAGCAATTTAGATGATGATGCTAATCATTTGCTTTTCTGTGACATAATAGAGTTATTGAAAATCAAAGTACCTGGAGTTTGACCGTTGGTGACCATCAAAGCTTCTGCTGGTCATGAGTTAACATTTAAAGCTCTTTTAGGGGTATACATTTACAAAAGTCCTGAAGGAATCCGGTTCCCTAATGAGAGGTATAAAGCTTGTGTACTGAAAGTACACATAAAATTTAATTTGTATTTTCACTCGTCAATGGCTTACTAGGACAGAAACTCTCACTCAGACAAATAATTAGCTTTCACAATAGAAAGGTAAACAGAACTATAAATTATGATCAGGTAAGTATTCTCTGCTGAAGCAAATTAGTAGACACTCTTCAGCTCTTAAATACCGATTCTACAATACTGAAAGAGTTTTGTGATCAATTTGGCCAAAAGAATTAAAATGGTCTCAAATTTCTTTTTTGCCCATCATCTATAAGTTTATCCTTATATTCTGCTTTCTGCTGTATCTTTGTCATTTCTCTTTCTCAATCTAAATATAGAGAGTCAAGCGGGACACGTTGCTTCAGTGTCTGCTTGTATGGGTAGGTGCCTCAGAAAATTCTGCAGGTAGCAGAACAGCAGTTGTCTTCCCAAATCCATTTCTTCTCTTTTATATTAATAGCATTTCCCTCAATCTATGGCAGGTTTTTTTTCCCCAGTTTCTTTCCTGGGGGATTAATGTTTTACAGTGGACAGTGAATATACTAGTTCGTACATGCATAACATTTCTTCGTTTTCCGCATAACAACACAACCCCTGCTAGGTCCTCTGTTATCCTTTTCTGTGGCAGTTTTCATCTCTATTTTCTGTGCTGGTACTGTGATTTCTTGCTCGCTTAAAAAAGAAAAGAAATTTTCCTGGATTTTCTTTTTTTTCCTCCACCTTTCACAGTTATGTAGACATATTGCCCAGCTTTTATTTCCTATAACGATGAGTATTATATTCGTATACTGTACTCATATCCTTACAGTGTCACAGTGCTTTATTATTTGTAACTAAAGTGAGCTAGAGCGTAGACTGAGTCCTAACTAGACAGAACCTGTACAGTAAATAAATAAGTGGGAAATCAGATGTTTATCCCAGGTTCATAGAATTTCAAAAATGTTCTTTTCCATTTTTTGATTTGTGGGCATCACCAGAACCTTCTCACACAGGGCCTGTTTTTTAAAATAAGAACATAGAAGGGACTGAGCAGTTGTGTACCTAGTAGATCGTACACATTACTATGTTCCAAGATCTAGGTTCAATCCCCCTTATCCGCACCTACGCGGGGGGGACGTCATAAGCGAAGCAGTGCTGCAGGTGTGTCTCCTTCTACCTTTTTCTCCCCTTTTACTCTCAGTGGTTGGAACCTGGGTTGCATGTGTGTCATAGAAAATACACTGTCCAGGTGACCTACCTTGCAGGCTCTCATCTTTTTTTCCCCCTTTAAATACAAAATGAGGGGGGAGTCGGGCGGTAGGGCCGCAGGTTAAACGCACCGTGGCACAAAGTGCAAGGACCCGCCTCAGGATCCGATCCCGGCTCCCCACCTGCAGGGGAGTCGCTTCACAGGCGGTTAAGCAGGTCTGCAGGTGTCTGTCTTTCTCTTCCCCTCTCTGCCTTCCCTTCCTCTCTCCATTTCTCTCTGTCCTATCTAACAATAATGACATTATCATCAACAACAATAATAACTACAACAATAAAAACGACAACAAAAGAGAAAAATAAAATATTAAAAATGTTTAAAAAGAAAGAAAATGAGGCACAGAGATGAAGAGAGAAAGGCAGAGAGAGGAGAGATAGCACAGCAGTAGTCTACTGCTCCCGGCACTCCCCACATGCCCTTGAGCAGGGCGCTTATGTGAAGTCTGGGCGACTCTAGCCTCCAGCGGGAGCCTGGCGAAGAACAAAATAGCTTCTGACCTCAAAACGTTTATTTTTCAGTATCAGACTGCTTGAAATACCTGCTAGTCAGTATTATAAAACTTATTTTTTAATAAAATTTACTTATTTATTCATTCATTTTCCCCCCTTTTGTTGTCCTTGTTTATCGTCATTGTTGTTTATTATTGCTGTCATCGTTGTTGAATAGGACTGAGAGAAATGGAGAGAGGAAGGGAAGACAGAGAGGAAAAGAAAAACACCTGCAGACTTGCTTCACCGCCTGTGAAGAGACTCCCCTGAAGGTGGGGAGCCGGGGCTCGAACTGGGATCCTAATGCTGGTCCATGCGCTTTCCGCCATGTGCGCTTAACCTACTGCGCCACAGCCCGGCTCCCTATAAAACTTGTTTTTTAATATTAATTGGTGTAAATTTGGTTTGAAACATAGCATTGGTTTTAGGAGAGAAGTGTTTTAATTCTACACCTATGAAGTCTTTTTTAAAAAGTTTTTTATAGTTATTTATTTATTTATTCCCTTTTTGTTGCCCTTGTTTTATTGTTGTAGTTATCACTGTTGTTGTTATTGATGTTGTCGTTGTTGGATATGACAGAGACAAATGGAGAGAGGAGGGGAAGACAGAGAGGGGGAGAGAAAGACAGACACCTGCAGACCTGCTTCACCACCTGTGAGGAGACCCCCCTGCAGGTGGGGAGCTGGGGACTCGAACCAGGATCCTTCCACTGGTCCTTGCGCTTTGCACCACACGCTGCGCTACCGCGGGACTCCCCTACACCTGTGCATTCTATGTTGTCATTGTCACATCAATCTATTCTTCTTAAATTGAGCTTAAATAATGGGAGTAATCTTCATGTAATACACTTACTTGTAGATTTCCTCATTGTAGGAAACGACTGAGCAGGAGTTAACCTAATGAAAATGGCATGTATCATCTAGTCCAAAGCTTTCATTTTGGATCAGAGGAAAGAGGCTCAATGTGAGAGAATTCCAGCTCATAACCGTATAGCTTATTAGTAAGAAAATATAAAACCCTTATTGCGATAAGAGATCCCCAATTTATCTTATCCAATTTAAAGGTGACAGAATCTAACAATTATGTATATTTAAGAAGGCTTTCACACATATAAGAGAACCTTAGCCAGATGCCTTTTGTCAGGGTTAAGAGAAAAAGCTTCAGTCACTTCATAGATTATTTTAACTGTTTGGAGGGATAGTACATAGACACCTCAAGATGGGAGAATGTCAGTTTTGTTGGTGATCAGAACTCCAGGAGAGTTTTTATTTTTTTATTATTTATTATTATTTTTTTTTACTGATAAAGACATCAAAAGGAACAGGGAGATCACAGATGCTTTTAGGTAATACAGTAGGAACAATTGTCAAAAGACAAATATTACTTTCAAGATATGGGAGACATCAAGCATGACTTACACCTTGATTGCAGTAGTCTTTATTTGAATGTGATTAGTCAGGTGCAATTGTCTGAGGCCTCAAGAAATATTAAGGGGAAGTCAGGCAGTGGCACAGAGGGTTAAGTGCAGGTGGTGCAAAACACAAGGGCCAGTATAAGGATTCTGGTTTGAGCCCCCGGCTCCCCACCTGCAAGGGAGTCACTTCACAGGCGGTGAAGCAGGTCTGCAGGTGTCTGTCTTTCTCTCCCCCTCTCTGTCTTCCCCTCCTCTCTCCATTTCTCTCTCTCCTATCTCAATAACTACAACAATAAAAAACAACAAGGGCAACGAAATGGCAATAAATAAATATTAAAAAAAATAGCCTCTAGGAGCAGTGGATTCGTGAGTTCCAGTGATAACCCTGGAGGACAAAAAAAAAAAAGAAAAAATATTCAGGTCATTCTATTGTGCATAAACCCCAAACCCTTCAGGGAAGTAGCCAGAGGTTGGAGTTACAGATTGCATTTTGCATAATCGCAAAGCCTTTGGGCAGTCATTGTAACTCTCTGAGACTCTTCATACTTCTGCCTTAAGGGGGAAGGAGTTGGGACAATTAAGAAGGCCTGAAGGCTTACTTACTGGCAGCTGTTTACAATCAGCCAGAGCTGTTTTGTAAATCCGGAGACCTCAGGTAAGATCAGTATAATTTCTAGGAACAACAAGTATGAAGAAATCTGGGACCAGAAAACATCTCCAACAAGTAACTACTTATTTGTTGTTGGTGGTGGTGGAACACACCCTTCATAGGATATTCAGTTTTATCTCCAGAGCTTAGTGAGGGAGCTCTACAGGGCTGTTTAGCCTTTTGGAAATCTAATAGCCAGGTGACTCTTGTCTTTGAAATGTTTCTTTTGACTTTGTGTGTTTAGTACCTAAGCAAATTCAGGGGCAAATATTGGAGTCTTGAAAAAGAACTACTGTTTTGGGAGTCAGGTGGTAGTACAACAGGTTAAGCACAGGTGGTGAAAAGTGCAAGGACCTGCGTAAGCATCCCAGGTTCAAACCCCCCCCCACCTGCAGGGAAGTTGCTTCACAGGTGGTGAAGCAGGTCTGCAGGTGTCTATCTTTCTCTCCCCCTCTCAGTCTTCTCCTCCTCTCTCCATTTCTCTCTGTCCCATCTAAAAATAATAACAACAATAATAACTACAGCAACAATTTAAAATAAAAAACAAGGACAACAAAAGGGAAAATAAATATAAAAAATTAAAAAGAATGACTGTTTTAGACAAAATTATGAAGTAATACATGTGAGAGGATCCAAAGTTGTGGTTAATCCTGTAGATTTGCCATACCCAGGACAATGAAGATGAAGAGGAGAGATTCAGCCTTAGTTAATAGGTCCTGGGCTTTATGTGAGTGCGAGTCCCACCTTTCGAACTTGCCTAGTGCTGATTTAATGTATTGGATGGTAGGGACAGCCAGATGATATTAGTACAGAAGCCTCAGTGGTGATTCAGGGATGGATTGCAGGTGAAGCTGAAAGGATAAGGAAGAGGAGGAGGAGGAGATGCTGAGAAAGAAAAAGAGTCACGACTATCATAAAAAATAATGACAAAGTCTCTTCTCTCAGTATATGTTTGGCTTTGGTTTTGAATTAAAACTTGCTGGTTTTGAGTCATACTTTTCTCATTTTTTTTTCTTTCTTTTAGAGTCATACTTTTTTCTCAGTTGTGTTGTTATGTGTGAAAAAGGTAGAACACTATTGTTAAGGGAAAAATACAGAAATGGGCAGGGTTAAGGAAAATACACTAGGAAACACTCAGATATTATAAAATTATCCAAGAAAGGGGATAGCTTCTGAGGTTTTTTGAAAAGGATATTAAAAATGACGACCTTTAAATAAGGTCATGAGATTTTTTTTCCATGGGACATAAATCAAGAAAACAAGAACTTAAAGAAAAATACATAATCATGTCAAAAACAAATGTTGGAAATTCTACATCCATAGCATCAATTAATATCTAGGTAGCAGTAACATTTTACAGAACAATAAAAATGACTAGAAGTAAAGGCACTATAAGCTAATAATTTTGCTTAAACATTATACGAAAATTAGAAATATATTTCTGTTTTAAGTAGTTCTGTTCCTGATTTGTAAATATTTTTATTACTTATTTATATATTTTGGATAGAGACAGAGAAATAAAGAGGGGTGGGGAGAGAGATGTGGGGGGAGACGTGCAGCAACCACTTCACTGGTGAAACTCCTTCCTGCAGCTAGGGTGCATGGGTATGCATCCATGCCCTTGAATATGGAAATGTATGTGTCAGTCCTGACCCATGAGATGTTTTCCTTAAAGTTATAGCCTAAACAATTTTACCCTATTTTTTTCCTGAACATTATTAAGAAATGCCTGAGGTATTTACATCACCTCTTAAGTGTAGGCAAAGATTTTTAAATGATATTTAACGTACAATAAAGTAGACTGTGGAGATGGACAAGAATGACTACATCTTTAAATTGTGGGCTGTTTTGATGGTATTGATGAAGAAAAGAAAAAAGACAAAGAATATAAATTTTTTCAAGACAAGTGATTTTCCAGAAAGCAGCACAAATAAAAAGTATATTATTATAAAAGGAGTTTGGGGATTTGTTCAATAGAATTTTTCCCTTATCACTGAATTTCCAGAAGTAACGTGTAGCTTACCAATGTAACAAGGTTCAATATGACTTACTAGTTTTGATACTTATTTTTGGATGGTTCCTTCTAAATAAATACAATAGTAAACACTACTTTTTTCTAAACCTGAGACTTTTTACATGATATATTTACTGATTAGAAACAAAGAGAGGCCAAAAAGAAGGGGTAGGCAGGGAAGAGACACAACACCACTTCACCAGGACCTGGTGGTGGTACACAGTTAAGCATACATGTTATAATGTGCAAAGACCCCAGTTTGAGCCCTAGTCCCCAGTCCCCACCTGCAGGGGGAAAGCTTGGTGAGTGGTGAAGTAGTGTTGCAGGTATCTCTCTGTCTCTCTCTATCTCCTCCTCCCCTCTGAATTTCTGGCTATCTGTATCCAATAAAATAAAGATAATAATGATAATCATAATAATAATAAACCACCTCACTACTCATGATACTTTCTCTTTGCAGGTGGGTACAGGGACTTGAATGTGGATCTCTGAACATTGTAACACATAAGCTCTGCAAGGTGTACCATCACTCAGCCCAGCAAAGTTCATCGCTCCTTCTAACCTGATTGATAATCAAGCAAAATAGAGTATTTTGGGGTGGAGATAATTTCCATTCAAAACTCTGTATGCAATCTGCCAGTACCTTGTAGCCTTTAACCCCTTTGTAGAGAAACCAGCTAATGTCCTTTTCTTATATGTGACTCTTAGCTTTTTTTTTTTTTTTTCTAGCAACCTCTAGAATCCACTTCATGATCTCTGTCATTTTAATGATGTGATTTAGTGAGCTAAGGTTTGGATTCATTTTTGCAGAAGTCTTATATATTGGAGAACCTGGTGGGGTCTGTTTTCTCCCTTAATTTGGCCAAATTCTTCAAATATGAATTTTCCCCAACATTTTGAAAATAGACAATATCTCCCTTCTAATACTGAACATAGGTTTTTTTTCCCTATACTCTTAACTTTGATTTCCCTGCAGAACAAATAAACAGTGTTTGAGAGTGATGTGAAAATATGAATAGAAGTTTTTCTACAACAAAAAATGTCCATATTTTTACCTGCTGCCAGTTTTGATAAGGTAAAGTTTAGACCATGGTTAACAAAACAGTTTACGTTTATCTACTCTCTCATGCAATAAATACATCAAGATGACCTTTCACAGTGAGAAAAGTAGATGAAGGCTGCAAAATTAAACAGATGACTCAGAAACTAAACAAAATTTGTGCTAATTTAATAAAAAAAAACCTCAAGAACACACAAAAAATACTAATTCTCAAAGTAAGAAAAGTAGCATTTGCAAAGTTAACTGATTTGGATTTTTTTCTTGATTTATAAATAAATAATAGTTTGTTTTTATTGAAGTTTCAAAGCTTTTTCTAAATGAAGGGAATGCCATTTCATCTTGGCTTGAAAGAAACGTGTTTGAAGTTCATAGACATAAGGTGAATGTGTTTCTTTCAGTTAATTCAGATTCAGAAGTACATAAGAGATGCTTGCTTTCTCTACTTTTGTGCTTTTAAACAAGAGGAAAGAGTTTACAAATACTTTTTTAAATGAACTTGTATTAAATGTGAGAATGTGTCATCATATTTTTGTCCATCCAGTCTCACTTCCATTTACTGCCTACAACATGGAACTTACTCCATTTCCTTCCCTGACATGAAAACTGATCTGACAGGATGGGGCAAAGTTCAGAAACAAAGATGGACAATTCATGTGACTTTTGAACCTCACACGGTGAGACAGCTAATATTTGCCAACGGTCTGTTACATACAAAGCTTTCACACATTTTCCTCATCAGGAACTGAGAAGCCCATCAGGCTTCTCTCAAGCAGAGAAACTTCTTCAAAAGCAGCAAGGAAAGGATGAGAAGATTCCTAAATTATTGTTTTAATCTCCATAGTAACTTCCAAAATGCTCAGAAACCTACTAGGAAATACACACTTGCTCCTGGTTACCATGTGTGTGTGTGTGTGTGTGTGTGAGCCTGTGTGTGTGTGAGTCTGTGTGTGTGAGTGTGTGTGTGAGTGTGTGTGTGAGTGTGTGTGTGTGAGTGTGTGTGTGAGTGTGTGTGAGAGTGTGTGTGTGAGTGTGTGTGTGTGTGAGTGTGTGTGTGAGTGTCTGTGTGTGTGTGTGTGTGTTTGTGTGAGTGTGTGTGTATGAGTGTGTGTGTGAGTGTGCGTGTGTGAGTGTGTGTGAGTGTATGTGTATGTGTGTGTGTATGTGTGTGTGTGAGTGTGTGTATGTGTGTGTGTGAGTGTGTGTGTGTGAGTGTGTGTGTGAGTGTGTGTATGTGTGTGTTTGTATGTGTGTGTGTGTGTATGTGTGTGTGTGTGAGTGTCTGTGTGTGTATGTGTGTGTGTGTGTGAGTGTGTGTGTGTTAGTGTGTTTCATATATGTTAGAAATCTTACTATTGGCTTTCTAGCATGACTTTATATGATAGACTTTGCTCAGAGGTAAAGCTTTCTTTTTTTTTTAACCTTTCTTCTTTGAATTTATTTTTATTTGTTCTTATTAGATAGGGTAGAGACAGGTTAAGAGAGGAGGGGGAGATAGGGTGAGAAACGGAAAGAGATGCCTGCAGCACTTGATTCACTGCTTGTGAAGTTTCCCTCCAGCAAGAGGGAAGGGGTGGGGGGTGCTTGACCCGGGTCCTTACTCATAGACCTGGTGGAACTAGGTACACCACCACCTGGCCCTAGGTAGAACTTTTTCTCTTTTAAAAGTTATTTATTTATTTATTTATTTTCAGAGAGCTATGCTAGTTACAACACCCACAGGTGATTTCACTATAAAGTAGAAGGCTTGTAAATAAGCAGATGATCCAGATCTCTGTAAATAAATAAATAAATAAATAAACAAACAAACATTTGTAGAAAAAACTGGTGGGAATTTCACCAGAGTGTTGACGTGCTGCCAAATAAATCAGTGAAAAATGGTCATCACGTGCAGAACATTCAAAAATATTCACTATCAATCAAATCAAGCATTCTGAATAAAGATACACAGTTGGGTAAGAGCAAAAACAGGATTTTATAAACACGGCGCTTCCAGGTTCTGCATTCCAGAAAGAGCATGTTAATGGACCACTTAGAATTGATCTGAGAGTCTGAAATAGGACTCTTGCAGTCATTGTTTCAGACACTATTTTGCTGCTGTTGTTGTTGGATTACATTTAACACTGGCCTGAGGGCTGTGGTTTAACCTCCAGTGTTCACAACCTAGGCTGTTGCTCTGTGGCTTCTCTTTTTTAGTCAGAAACCCAGATGTCATCATTGTTTCTCTCTTTTCCTTCCTTCAGATGCTGTATTCAATCCATCAGCAAACCCTGTCTCTCTTGTCTTCAAAAATCTATCCCGAATTAAATTCTTGTCACCACTTCCACTCAGTCGCTCTATTCCTAGCAACCAGGCCGCCATTATGTCAGATGATTTATACAATCTCCCAACTGGTCTCTCAGATTCTATTCTTAACGCCTCAGAGCCTTCTCTCCATACAGCAACTACTGAAGTGTCACAAATTAACTCAGGCCTCTCACTAGCGTGAAATCTTTTCATGGCTTCTTACAGGGAGGATGAAATTTAACATCATCACTGTGGCTTTAGAAAGGTCAACTTCACCTGGCCTCTGCCATTTCCTGTTACCTTAACACAGTCGCTCCTCCCTCAGACATCCAGCCACTTTTTTCTTTAAAAATAAAAAGCCAAATTTCAATCTTCTTTTTTTTTCATTAAATTGTCATTTTTCTCTTTAACATCTATAAATCTTTCCTACATCATTTTCTGTTTTTCTCATCCATTTTAAAATTTTTAAAATTATTTTTCACTTTTGTTGCCCTTGTTTTATTGTTGTAGTTATTATTATTATTGTTATTGATGTCATCATTGTTGGATAGGACAGAGAAATGGAGAGAGGAGGGGAAGACAGAGAGGGGGGAGAGAAAGACAGACACTTGCTTCACTGCCTATGAAGCGACTCCCCTGCAGGTAGGGAGACAGGGATCGAACTGGGATCCTTCCTCCGGTCCTTGCGCTTCATGCCACGTGCGTTTAACCTGCTGTATTACTGCCACACCCCCTTTTTCGTCCTTCTTATATAGACTGTCCAGTTTTTTTTAATTTGATATTTATTTCTGAAATTATTTTGTTCTTTCCTTGTATTCTTTTACAGAGTTCTACCAGCAGCAAGTTGTATCTGGCTATTCCTTTTGACTAACAACCACCTTCGGATAGCTATTTCTTCCTTTAGCATGCGTATTTTTCTTTGTTGTTTCTCTTCTGAAAATGGGAGTGATATCTTTGGAAGCAAAAGCCAGAAGTTGTAGGAGTTCAAGAGCTTAGTGAAGAGAATGTTAGAATTACAGAAAATTAGAAAACATTCCATCCTGTTAATCAGTGGTTCAATGCAGTGAAAAGAAGGTCTTTCTCTGAAGAACCTTTGGGCTGTAAGTTAGAAAACCTTGTGTGTAAGTTTTAGTTTTATTGCTTAGTAGCTGGGCCCTTAATGAAAGCTCTCAGAGACAGATTTTTATTTCATATACATAATGGAAATGATAGGCACGAAGCTGGTGTCAAATATGAGGAAGATGAAGTATATGCAATGGATGTCTCCTTATCTACACACTTTTAGAGCATTTGGATCATTCATTTATCTAGGTCAGGGTTTGAAGGCAGTATCCTAAAGTCTGCAAAATATTTCATCGCAGGGGCTGGGCAGGGGCACACCTGGGTTCCAGCTCCTGCCTCCTCACATGCAAGGGGGTGGGGGGATGCGTCACAAGCCCGGAAGCAGGTCTGCAGGTGTCAGTCTTTCTCTCTCTATCTCTTGCTCTTCTCTCTATTTTTCTCAGTCCTGTCCAATAAAATGGAAAAAGAAATATCTACCAGAAACAATGGATTTGTAGTAGTGCTGGCACCGTGCCCCAGCAATAACCCTGGAGGCCAAAAAAAAAAAAAAAAAAAAAAAACCTTTGTAATAAGACTACAAAGTTACACTTTATTGTTTCCTTACAGATATTTAATTATAAGAGTCAAAGATGAAAATATGATCCTGTGACCTTTGTGTCATTCATTTCCTTTCCCATAGTATTTCTTCCCTGTCAGCCTCTAGTCTTTCAGTGAGTACTGCAATTAATTTACCAAATATAAACAGAAAAACATTTATTTTCAATTAGGCTGATTTTAGCTTTAGTGACTATAACATGAAAGACTTAAAATAGCTATTTATTATCTAGTAAATCCGACCCAAAGACAGTAACTTCTATTTCTGGACAGGTACAAACTCCAAGTTAAAACCACTAAGTGACATTGCAAACAACAGGGGCTCCTACCATTTCCTACCTTTGAGTTGTCAGAACCCCTTTGTGTCCTTTCATGTTACCTATGTGCGTGAAGTTCCTGCTGTTCTTTGACAAACCTGCCATTCTTTTTTTTTTTTTTTTTAAGAACTTGTTTATTGATTTATGAGAAAGAGAGGAGAGTAAGAACCAGACATCACTCTGGTACATGTGCTGCCAGGGATTAAACTCAGGACCTCATGCTTGAGAGTCCAATGCTTTATCCACTACGCCACCAGCTGGACCACCAAACCTGCCATTCTTTAACAAACCAGCTCTTCTGCAAGGTTGAAAGGCAAAACCTGCAATTTTCTAAACATATCGTTTTATAAAACACGTCCCCCCAAACTACAGAGGACTGCTTGGAATTTCAGTTCAGGAAACGCAAACACAATTTTCTTGCCACAGGACAGATTGCTACTATTGGGTGGGACAGGTGCTAATCGCCTTCATCCTCCCTAAAAATAGGAGGAGGGTGAGCACATGAAAACTAGTCCCTGAAGACAAAAAGAACGTGGAAGATGGCTGTTGACTTAGTATCCTTTGAGGCCTGCCAGAAACAGACAGAATATGGAAACTCTATCCTGGGAGCTTGCTAAATTCATTGCTATAAAAAGAAAAGTATTTCTAGTCACCCTTCAAATTTTAGCTCATGTTTTGCTTCTTTTTTGCAAGCATTTCTATGACTTCCCAAACTAGGTCAAACTCTGTTTTACATCATTAGAACACCTTTGGCAATTTCTGAACTAGTCTGCACAAAAACTGCTGTGAAATGATGTGATTCATGTAGGATTTGCTGAAAAGAATATCAAATGTATGCAAATATGACTAAGGTTAGCTTTTGTGGTTAGTCTGACACATAATAAATTCATCAAACTTATATGTGGAAAAAAATTGCTACGTTATTAAGAAGTGTAATTTTTACTGTTATTGAAATAATCCAATGCACTGAAGATGTGACATATAGCATAGAAAAGTTATTTTCAGAGTCCACCTCTTAGATATTAAGAATTTAAAATGCAGACTCTGGGGCTAGAAAGGAGCTAATATTTTAAATTCTGAAGTCACCATCATCATCACCTTCTTGACCTTTTTAAAAATTTGGATAGAAATAGAGAGAATGCGGGAGTCGGGTGGTAGTGCAGCGGGTTAAGTGCAAGTGACGCAAAGTGCAAGGACCAGCATAAGGATCCCAGTTTGAGACTCCGGCTCCCCACCTGCAGGCGGGGGGCGGTTGCTTTACAGGTGGTGAAGCAGGTTTGCAGGTGTCTATCTCTATCTGTCTCTGTCTTCCCCCTCCTCTCTCCATTTCTTTCTGTTCTATCCAACAACGACAACAATAAGAAAAACTATAATAATGAAACAATAAGGGCAACAAAAGGGAATAATAAATAAATAAAAAGAAATAGAGAGAAATGAGCCCCCTGCAGGTGTGGACCAGGGCTGTGAACCCAGGTCCTGACACATCATAACAGGTGCACTCTACCAAGTGCACTGCTACCTGGCCCTCCAAAGTTCTATTTATTTTAAAAAAGACTGCAGACAGTGACTCTTTGACACCAACTACCATTAGTCTATTCTTGCTCTAAATTTATGTTTGTGAGAATAAGTGGAAGACACACTCTCATACAGAATTCTGGGTAAGTGGAAATTAAATGATAAAGCCAGAAAATTGTAATTTTTCTCAGGAGAGCCTTGAAAACAATGTGAAATCAGAGTCTCGAGGTTTAAATAAGGGAGGGATTGAATAAAACCATTTCTTTGCATTTTTCAAAATTCTCAAGATGACATAAAATTCTTCCAAAGAGGGTGTCAGGCGGTGGTGCAGTGGGTTAAGCGCATGTGGCGCAAAGTGCAAGAACCGGAGAAAGGATCCTGGTTCGAGCCCCCGGCTCCCGACCTGCAGGGAAGTCGCTTCACAAGTGGTGAAGCAGGTCTGCAGGTGTCTATATTTCTCTCCCTCTCTCTGTCTTCCCCTCCTCTCTCCATTTCTCTCTGTCCTATCCAACAACAATGACAACAATAATAACTACAACAATAAAACAACAAGGGCAACAAAAAGGGAATAAAAAAATAAATAAATATAAAAAATTCTTCCAAAGAATTGGTGCATTTCATTTCTTTGGTCTTAGGAGTCTCTGAACCATTTTCACAGGCTCTCTTTCCTACTCCAACCCAGCCTGGTTGTGTAAGATTGATAACAGAGAAGCAGAGGAGTAGAACGTCAGAAGCTCAGAAGTCTTATCAATCTCTCTAGACAGGTGCTTCTGAAACACAGTAGCCTTGAAAGGCCATGATGTATGAATTGATCTTCCTGGCTATTCCTATCACAAGAAAAATCCATGAACCTTTCTAGCTAAAGAATGATAAAAATCCTGATTACCTCAAGATTCTGACATTTTGATATAGCCCATCAAATCAACTTTTGATTCCTGTAGTTTTTAATGATCTGATATCTGTGTAGTTAGTGAAGTGTTCTTTTGCAGATGTTTGTGTTATCTTATAGATGGCCAAATATCAAATCCATCCCTACAGATAAATTATGCTATATGCTCAACAAATATATGTGATTAAATAATTGAAGACATTGGGCAGTGAAATGAATAAAGTAAACACTGTTAATAACAAAGCAAACATTATTTTAGTTATACTGCTGACTTTATTTTCCAAAGTAACCAAAATATTTTAAAATAATAAGTCAACTACTGATTTCAGAATAATCCCTAGTTAAAAAATTAGTCTCCAGTAAGATTACTTGTCTACTTATCACAGAAGAATTAACTATAAAGCCAGAATTATTTACAAGGAAGATTAAATATGAAGTTATGTCTTAATCATAAGTAATATTCTTTTAAATTTTATTTTATTTAAAATGAATGGCAAGTCCATTGGATAAGAGGGGTACAGTTCCACATAATTCCCACCACAAGAGTTCTCTGTTCCACCCCCTCCATTGGAAGCTTTCCTGTTCTTTATCCCTCTGGGAGTATGGACCCAGGGTCATTATGGGGTGCAGAAGGTGGAAGGTCTGGCTTCTGTAATTGCTTCCCTGCTGAACATGGGTGTTGGCAGGTGGATCCATACTCCCAGCCTGTTTCTGTCTTTCATTAAATCTTGTTGTTATTCTGGTTTGTCACTAAGTTTAGAAATTTATTGGTTACTTAACTTATAATAAAAATAGAATCCTGTTTGACTGAGGGAAGCAGTTTTGACACTCATCTAGTTGGTGAAGAATGTCAAGGTCAGAGGAAAATGGAACTCTCAAAACTGTCTCAGGGATATGTTCTAAATGCTGATGGACATGCATCTGGAAATTGCTGAGTTTGTTATGGATCTGAGTACAGATACAAGGCTTTATCAAAAATACCAGTGACTCCTTAAGAGACTTCTAACTTTTCCACAATGAAAATAACCTTTGTTCAAGAATCTGGAGATAGAGTCAGTCTCTCTCTCTCTCTCTCTCTCTCTCTCTCTCTCTCTCTCTCATCTTTTCTCCTTGTGGAACATTTATCCAGTTTTTTGTTTTGTTCTGTTTTGCTTTAATGAAGCAACAAACGCGAAAACTGGGAAATGTAGTTAAGGTTATTACAACATTGATTATAATACGTAAATGATGACATATCTTTCTTTTTTCTTTTCCTTTTTCTTCTTAAACCAGAGCACTACTTAGCCCTGGCTTATGGTGGTGTGGGATATTGAACCTGGGACTCTGGAGCCTCAAGCAGGAGAGTTTCTCACATAGCCATTAATGCTGTCTACCCCTGCCCTGCAGAGTCTTTCTTATCCCTCAATTGCAGAGATAAAATATGAGTTCAAGTGTTATTACATAGAAAGAGAACACTTAAAATTATAGCTAAATATCATTGATCTTCAAATTCAGTTTAAACTATTTATGAGGTGCTTTATTCTTACTAAATTTGTTTATTATATATGTCACAAGATATTTGATTAAAACTTAAACAGTTTTTAAAATTGACATAGTAGACTGAGAAGCATTAAGATATAAAGCAGAAAGAATTGTTTAATAATTAGGAAGATAAAGGTAAAATATAGCAGATGAGATTTGGGGTCTTCATGTTGGAAAAACTAGGAAGTTTATTTTAGTTATATTCCAAAGGACTCATGACTTTACTAATTTTTGCCTGAGCCTGACAGCTAACATGCAGGTGGGCTGGAAGTACTGTCTGGGGAGATGGTGGCAGAGTTAAGAATAGGACTAGAAAGCTGGATCAGGGCAGAGAGTAGCCCCCAAATATGGGAAGAGTATATAAATACCATTAACTGTAAACCCCATTTATCTGTCCTAGGGCCCATGTGTATTCATATTTAGCACAGAAGCCTGTGTAACCTCTGCGGCCCTGTCAGTCTGAGCTCACATTCTGTGGTCACAGCTGGGAACATTCTAGGCTGCACTCATTTCAGGACCCGTCTTCCTGGAGTATGTTGAACCAGCCTCCCTTCAGAAAGTGGGGCAGTTTCTACCGTTGTTGCTCCACCTTGAGGACAAGGTCTAGAAGAGAGGCCTAGAAGAGAGTTTATGATGTTGCATGCTCTTCAGCCGCCAAGTTGCGGATGCTACCATGACACCAACCTGACTTCCCTGGGCAGATGACCTCACCAATGTATCCTAGAACCTCACTTCTCCAGAGCCCTGCCCCTGTAGGGAAAGATAGAGACAGGCTGGGGGTATGGATCAACTTGCCAATGTCTATGTCCAGTGGAGAAGCAATGACAGAAGCCAGACCTCCCACCTTCTGTACCCCATAGAGAACTTTGGTCCACACTCCCAGACGGACAAAGAATAGGGAATCTTCCAATAGAGGGGATGGGATATGGAACTCTGCTGGTGGGAATTGTATGGAACTGAACCCCTCTTCTCCCACAGTCTTGTCAAGCATAGTTAAATCACTAATAAGGACGTAGATAGTAGAGGTATGTATAGGATAGAACTGTTGTGAATATTTATTTTAGTTCTGCTCCAATCATATTGGCACAATTAAGAGAAATTCAGTCAAATTAGATTTCAGGAAACTAAAAGGAAACTGTTCAGTTGAAACTAATTGTCCATTCCTTGCCTCCTCTGTGTGTTGTTTGACTAATTTATAATCAGTACCAAGGGTTGGAAATACTTGCTATAACTTATTATATATGTTTTGTCACTTCATTCCTGCATGATTCTACTACTATTAGCAATCTCTCTCTCTCTTGATATAGTTGCTCTTTTGGAAAATAATCCTTATATGATTGCCTCTCACAGTTTAGGAGTCTGAAAATCAGGTGGGAAATTAGTTGCAAGCATAGATCTCAGGCTCTCACATACAGAGTCTGGTTTTCTATGGTCAAAGTGAAGTCCAAGAATTTAAATTTTCACGAAGTATGCTCTCCCTTAATCATAAGCTACTACTGAAATCTCTTAAGAAACGTCTCGCCATCAGTTTTATGATTTTTAGACTTTGTCTAGAACGTGCATTTCTAATGATTTCAGTTTGCAGCACTCTGTTTTGTGGAAAACTTGTTTAATTTTTTAAATCTTTGGGGATTTTTAACATAGCCAATATTAGACTTAACTGGTGTCATCTTTGATCCAGTTCACACTCTACCTCCACTGCGTAAAGAGAGAGATGGATGGGAGACACCTTTACAATGTCACTACAAAACACTTCTTTCATATATAAATAAATTTAGGGAGTCGGGCGGTAGCGCAGCCAGTTAAGCAAAGGACAAGGACAGGCATAAGGATCCTAGTTCGAGCCCCCGACTCTCCACATGCAGGGAAGTCGCTTCACAAGCGGTGAAGCAGGTCTGCAGATGTCTTTCTCTCCCCTTCTCTGTCTTCCCTTACTCTCTCCATTTCTCTCTGTCCTATCTAACAATGAAAACATCAATGACAACAACAATAATAACTACAACAACAATTAAAAGAGAAATTTAATCATTGCAGTAACAAAAAGTCATTTGGGCTTTAAGAAAATAATTGAATTCCACTTGTAGATCTCAACTTTAAATGAAATTCTTTTCATATTCTAAATCATTAGCAACATATGCTTTGTTTTTATTGTTTTATCATTTTCTACTGTAAATTATCTTCAGCTGAAACACTTTCTTCTGTTATGCCAGATGTTCCTCTGAAGCTATCCTGGTCTGAGTTACAGATAACTGCTGTTTAGAAAGTCCAAATCTCCATCCACACAAATCACTTGAATATACTTGAAGAAGCCTTTGGAAATGCTTTAAAATATCATATATCTGAGAATAGTATATGAACATTAGAAGCAGCTTTTGCTCTAAATATATAAAAAAGCCTAGACAAATTATTTTTTGAGTTCAAAGGAATGCCTCTTTTCACTCATGATATCCGTGTAATTATTCTTGGCTAGTGCCAAGAGGCTATTAGGAGAGAAAAATAAAATCATCCCCCCCAGGGTTGCTTCATTTGTTGACCTGACTTACACACAGCCCTCTTCCTGACCAATCATGAGCCAACATATATCTCCAAGCTATTTTTTTTTCCCAAAGACACGTACTTTTAAGTGATGTATGAAATGTCTTAAGCTCTATCAGAAAAGAAGTTGGGAAATGTAACAGCACCTTCCAAATAGATATTTGATGACTTCAGACTTGATGTATATTTCATATCTAACTCAGTGTCCTGAACCCAGCCAAGTTACCCGTAGACTCTTCAAACATGAACGGGGCAGTGTGAAAAATCACCCAGGGTGCAAAAGCCCTTGGAAAAGCTGACATTGGATGCACTGAGGGAGAATCAGTCACTCACTGAGACAGCGGCCCAGTTGCTGCTTGCAATATCCTAGAGCAGTTTACTTAAATACTACTGTTTGCTCTACTTCTTGCTGAAGCAACTCTTCTGAAACCTGGAATTCATGCTGCGGTGTAAAATGTGCTTCTTCTTCTAGCATTTGCCCTTCTTCCGTAGCCAGTCAACAGGTCAGGTTGAAAGCTGTCAGGAGCTGCTTGTTGCTGGCTTTGAAAGTGACTGGGATCCATGTGGATTCAGTCAGCTAGGAAGGATCGTCAGTTTCCCCAATGAATGGGGACTCACGGGATGCACCACGAGAAGGTCGATCCAATGCATCCCAGTGTAAAATGTGCTAATAAGTAGGTTCTGGCCCGTAAGGGGTGCTTTGTTGTTTATTCTCACTCCTCTAGGGGTGCGTACAGTGAAGACACCTTCAGGGCCCCCGTCAGATATATAACTTGAGTTATCTTTTGTGATCATGCATCATCTAACCCCCCAGGCAAACAGCTTGACAGGGAAATGCATACTGTTGAGTTATTCTGTGTTTGAGAAGACTTTCTGTGAAACTTCCTGAAATACTGGAAGAAAAAAAGTTTACCTCACCTTTTTTTTATATTTATTTTATTTATTTATTTGCTTTTTGTTGCCCTTGTTTTATTGTTGTAGTTATTATTGTTGTTGTCGTTGTTGGATAGGACAGAGAAATGGAGAGAGGAGGGGAAGACAGAGAGGAGGAGAGAAAGATAGACACCTGCAGACTTGCTTCACCGCCTGTGAAGCGACTCCCCTGCAGGTGGGGAGCCGGGGTTCAAACGGGATCCTTATGCCAGTCCTTGTGCTTTGTGCCACCTGCGCTTAACCCGCTGCGCTACAGCCCGACTCCCAACCATTTTTTTTTAAACATAATCAGAGATTACTATATGTGCAAGGGAATGTCATATTTACTTATTGTCATAAGTCAATTGACGTAAAAATATTTTTTCAGAATGATTCAAGCTGTGTTTGTATACATAACACTTCATTTTTTAAGGATTATTATTTTTTAAAGATTTTATTTATTAATGAGAAAGATAGGAGAGAGAGAGAGAGAGAGAGAGAGAAAGAACCAGACATCATTCTGGTACATGTGCTGCCGGGGATTAAACTCAGGACCTCGTGCTGGAGAGTCTAGTGCCTTAGCCACTACACCACCTCCTGGACCACATAATACTTAATCTTATTTTGTATATAAAAATTTGTGATTTATTGACTTTATTTCAGTTTCACTGACGGGGACTCACGGGCCCAATATAACACAGTGTTTAAGAGTCACAAATGGAGTATAAGCCCATGTTGTAATTCTGGTTCTGAACTATATTACATCTAACATGGAGAGGAAGAGAAGGCAGAGTGTAACAAAATGTACTCAATTTTAGTGAACATTATTTATAATGCTATTTTAACTTCTCCTACTTTCTAGTAAATACAATGTCCCAGATGGTTCTAAATGTTAAGAAAATCTTGTTTTGAATAAGGATGTGGATAAAATAAGTTGCTAAATATAATAAAGAATAGAGTCAAAATCATTTCTGTTTTCCTTTAAAAGTACATGATAGGCAACCAGGTGGTGGTACAGCTGGTTAAGTACACACATTCCAGTGAGCAAGGACCCAGGTTCAAGCCCTTGGAAAGCTTCAGGAGTGGTGAATTGGTGAATTAGGTCTTCAGGTGTCACTCTGTCTCTTTCTCTGTCTAGGCTCTCCCTTCTCAATTTCTCTCTGTCTCTATCTAATATATTTATAAAGTAAATAATCTGAAAAATGCATAATAAATTACTTTTTCTTAGGTCTCATGTAATCTTTTTTTTTTTCACCTGAAAGCTACCTGATATTATCTTGTTATGACACCACATACTAAACAGTGAAAACTGGTATAGTTTAGTCCATGTAGAAAGCTATGGAGATCCTTAGAGCAGAAAATTTTTAAAGTGAGAATCCTTGCTGGAATTTTAAAAATAACAGTTGTCCTCAAGTCCGACAAATAAAAGTTAAGTGATAGTTAACAACATGCTTTTAATGGAGAGCAGACACAAAGGAGTGTACTATCTTTTGCACCTTTTGATTTCATCAGGGAACAATGCTTTCAACTCATTTCAATCTCCATCAACCAAAAAATTCAAAATGCTATGTAAAAATTGACAGTATTTATTAAGCTGCAATTAAACTATTGAGAGTATCATTATACGGATAGGTGATAAATGTGGAGATATACTCAAGTGGATGCTTTACAATAATTGAGTCTTACTGATATTTGTGTGTAGTAGTCTTACACAGCCATCCTTCAATGCTTTCCATCAAATAATTGAACAAATTAGTAGAAAATTTCTATTTAAAGAATAATAATGGGGTCAGGAGGTGGTGCACCTGGTTAATTGCTCACATTACAGTGCACAAGGACCCAGGTTCAAGCCCCTGGCCCCCACCTGCGGGGGGGGGGGGGGGGGGGGGGGTTGAGAGGCTTCACAAGTGGTCAAGTGGTGAAGCAGGGCTGCAGGTGTCTCTCTGTCTCTTTCACTCTCTATCTCTCTCAATTTCTGTTTCTATCTATTAATAAATAAGATATATTTTTTAAAACATTTATTTTACCTTTTGTTGCCCTTGTTGTTTTTTATTGTTGTGGTTATTCTTGTTGTTGTTACTGATGTCGTCATTATTAGATAGGACAGAGAGAATGGAGAGAGGAGGGGGAGACAGAGAGGGGGAGAGAAAGACAGACACCTGCAGACCTGCTTCACCGCCTGTGAAGCGACTCCCCTGCAGGTGGGGAGGAAGGGGCTTGAACAGGGATCCTTCCTCCAGTCCTTGAGCTTCGCGCCAAGTGTGCTTAGTCCGTTGCGCTACCGCCAGACTCCCTAAATAAAATATTTTTAAAAAGAGTAGCGATTGGTTAAGTGCACGTGGCGCAAAGCACAAGGACTGGCGTAAGGATCCTGGTTCGAGCCCCCGGCTCCCCACCTGCAGGGAAGTCGCTTCACAGGTGGTGAAGCAGGTCTGCAGGTGTCTGTCTTTCTCTCCCCCTCTCTGTCTTCCCCTCTTCTCTCCATTTCTCTCTGTCCTATCTAACAACGACATCAATAACAACAACAATAACTACAGCAATAAAACAACAAGGGCAACAAAAGGGAAAATAAATAATTAAAAAATAAAAACAAGAATAATGATCGGAGAATTAACAGTGACAGGTGATTGTTAAACATTCTGTAATCTAGCATCTCATTTTCCCACTTTTTCTCATCTTTTTCAGCTTTATTACAGTCCTCACATACGATACTAGGAACCTCTTTTCTTACAAAGCAAATTTCAAAAGTATAGGAAGCTATTACACTGACATATGTATTGTTCTAATATTCTATGCAGGCGGTCATGTGATCATGTGCCCTAACTCATGTTCTCAATGGTGTTTAATTTATGCATTTGGGAGAACTTTAAATCCATGTATCTGCTAGACATTTCAGCTGGTCTTTTTTTTTTTTTAAGGGAGTGGGGTGGTAGCGCAGCGGGTTAAGCGCACGTGGCGCAAGGCAAGAACCCAGGTAAGGATCCCAGTTTGAGCCTCCGGCTCCCCACCTGCAGGGGAGTCGCTTCACAGGCGGTGAAGCAGGTCTGCAGGTGTCTGTTTTTCTCTCCCCTTCTCTGTCTTCCACTCCTGTCTCCATTCCTCTCTGTCCTATGCAACAACGACATCAATAACAACAATAATAACTACAACAATAATACAACTAGGGCAACAAAAGGTAATAATAATAAAAAAACACTGCATTGCATATCCCCACGCACAAGGACCATGTGCTGTGAAGCAGGTTTGAAGTTGTCTATTTTGCTCTCTCCCTGACTTTTTTCTTAATTTGAAGATGCAATTTATTATTATTATTATTGAGAGGAATAGGAGGAGAGAGAGAAAGGATCATAGCTCACTCCAGTACATGTGACTGGACCCAGCAGGAACTCATGCTTGAGAGTTCAGTGCTTTATCCATTACGCCCCCGCCCTGACCAGCTTCCTCCTTCTCTTTCCCCCTTCTTCTCTTAATTTCTCTCTGTCCTATCTAATAAAATGGAAAGAATGGCTGCCAAGAATGTGAAGGCACTGAGCCTCAGTGATAATCCTGGTAGCGAAAGAAAGAAAGAAAGAAAGAAAGAAAGAAAGAAAGAAAGAAAGAAAGAAAGGCAACTGCATTGAATCAATCACAGACACTAAAAGAGGTTTCACTGAGGGGAAAATAAAAAGAATGGTAATTTCTCTTTAAACCATCTAACACACATTTCCCATGTGCCTTGAAATAGGCAGATTATTGAGCTTGCTTGAGTAACAATGGCTCCCTTTACAAAATGTTAAGGAAGAATTTCTCCAAAGTTTACCCATTCTGTCACCGGGCTGCGCTGAGTCATCTCTGTGATGGAAGGTTTTCTGACTGATTACAGACATAATGCTAAGTAAGTCTGCTAGAGTCTTATCACTTCTTAATAGGCGAGTGACTAGTCAACACATCATTTAGTACAAGTTACTATTGTATATTAAATCTGTCACGCCCAGAATATTTTCATCTTCAGAGTGTATGACTCATCTTAAAACAATTCTGTGAGTTTTTATGGCGTAATTTCTAAGAAAAGTACAAGCAGAATGTAGTCACAAAATATATGCTTATATGTCTATATATGTAAGATAAATTCGATTAAAAATAAGCTCATTTAAAACAGGCAAATTGATGACCAGAGATGTAACACCATGGTTTATGCAACAGACTTTCAAGCCTGAGACTCTAAGCTCCTTTCTCTCTCTCTCTCTTTCTCTCCCCTTCCCTCTCAATTTCTCTCCATTCTGCCAAATAAAAATAAAATAGAAAGAGCAGGCCAGGTGGTGGCACACCTGGTTAAGTGCTCACATTACAGTGTGCAAAGACCCAGGTTCAAGCCCCTGGTCCCCACCTGCAGGGGGAAAGCCTCACGAGTGGTGAAGCAGGGCTGCAGGTGTCTGTCTGTCTCTCTCCTTCTCTATCTCCTCCTCCCCTCTCAATTTCTCCCTATCACTATATAATAATAAATAAATAAATATAAGAAAATAAAAATTAATTAAAAAATAAAACATTATAAAAAGAAAAGAAAAAAATTGGGGGTGGAAATGGCAGCCAGGAGCAGTAGATTTGTAGTGCTGACACTGAACTTCAGTGATAGCCTTAGAGGCAAAAACAGAACAAACAAACAAAAATGTTTGAATCTCTGGTGCCCACTTGCCGGGGGAAAGCTTTGTGAGTGGTGAAGCAGTGTTGCAGGTGTCTCTCTCCCTCTCTATCTCCTCCTCTCCTCTCAATTTATGTCTGTCTCTATCCAACAAATAAATAAAGATAAAAAATAAAATAAATGTTACCTTCAATATATATACACAGGTTCTCCCATCCCTATTATTTCTTTTTTCCTATGTTGTGTATTTTTCTCTCTTCCTGAATTTCAGCCACCTTGGTCTTATTGCTGTCCCCCTGGAATCACACTCCAGACATGTTTTTATCTCACTGCCCTCACTTTATTTAGACTATCCTTCCCCCAGTATTAATATGTTCGGTGTCCTTTCTTCCTTCCTTTCTCCACTAAACATTATCCAAGTGTCTAAGCCAGTGCCCCTCGCCTCTTTCTTTCTCCCTGAGAGGAAAAATGGAGGCGTGTTGGGGGTCTGCTGCTTGATGAGGAAAAGAGACTAATATGGTGAGTGCTTTCAAGACAACCATCATGGGAGAGGAGAATTTGGACTTATGTGTCAAAAACTGTACTATAAACTACTCACTCCATAATAAAGGGAGAAAAATTATTTACGGTGCTTACATAATATGCTTCACCTCTCGCCTTTTATTCACGCTTCTATTTTATTTCACTGTTTCTCTAAACACTCACGTTATTTCAATGAAGCGTTGAATTTCCAGAGAAAAGGGATAAGTACCACACCTGTCGAGACTGCAAAGTCACAAAAACACTTGGTGAATGCAAGGCAGCAGTGTTCGCTAAACCTTTCCCTGGCACGATTACCAGGTGAATTCTCAAGTATCTGTGTGGAGCGGTACGGTGCTAACAAAAGGAATGTCTCAGAAACGTTCTGTTCCTTATAATCTCACTGGTTTCATTTTCTGCACTTTCCAGAAGCAAGCAACAGATTTAAACATTATAATTGGATTGAAACTATCAGATGCTATATCCTGTTTCCCAATGATGTAGTCACTAGTTGGTAATACAGTCTGGTGTAGAGAAAGATCATGCTATCCAAAATTTCCTTAGTCCTTAGTGTTGAATTCAAGGGCTGGCTTTTTTTTTTTTTTTTTTTTTTGATAGCTACAGAATCACTGGATTCTATCTCTAAATGTGATAACACTATTCACAGACTAATTTTATTTTTCAGCCATCTGCACGACTCTCTAAGTAGACCTGCAACTTGAAATAAAGAAAATGCAGCAAGCATAAAAAAAGGTAATATTTATTTACAAGACTTTTGCTATTTATGTATTTATTTATTACCAGAGACATTGATCAGTTCTGGCGTATGATTGAACCTGGAATTTTGGTGCCTCAGGAATGAGAGTCTTTGCCTAGCTTATTCTATCTACCCCCATCCCAAGAAGTGGGTTTTTGTTTGTTTGTTTGTTTGTTAGTGATTTCATAATGATAGACAAGATTGTGGGATAAAAGGGGTACAATTCCATACAACTCCCACCGCCAGAGTTCCATATCCCATCCCCTCCATTGGAAGGCTGCCTATGTTTTTATCTCTCTGGGAGTATGGACCAAGATCTTTATGGGGAGCCGAAGGTTGGAGGTCTGGCTTCTGTAATTGCTTCTCCATCGGACATGAGTGTTGGCGGGTCCATCCATACTTCCCAGTCTGTTTCTGTCTCTCCCTAGTGGAGCAGGGATCTGGGGAGGGGAGGTTCCAGGACATATTGGTGAGGTTGTCTGCACAGTGAAGTCAGGTTGGCATCAAAGTAGCATCTGCAATTTGGTGACTGAAAACATCAGGATATAAAGCAGACGAATTGTTTAATTATCAGGAACCTAAAGGTAGGAATATAGCAGGAGAGATTTGGGATCTTTGTGTTGGAAGGAGCTAGGATGTCTGTTTTAGGTAGATTCCAGAGGCCCCACCATCCAAGTGTCACTACCCCTCCATCCTAATCCACTGGACATCTCTCTTCTTTCCCTCTCTTTCTTTTTTTTTTCACAACCCTCTCTTCTTTCCCTCTTTTTTTTTTTTTAGCCGTATCTTTGCATGCAGAGTCCAGTGCTTATTTTAATGGTGTCTGTTCTCTTGTTTAATTTCTTCTTATCCTACATACATATTTGTTGTAGCAAAAGGTAAGATTTCATCTTTTCTTATACAGAGTAGTTTTCCAGTGTGTATATATATAGTTAATGTATCTTTATCCACTCACAAGTTATTGGGCACTAGGGTTGTTTCCACATGATTTGTTGTGTAAATAGTGTTGTAGTGGGGGTCGGGCGGTAGCACAGTGGGTTAAGCGCATGTGGCACAAAGTGCAGGGACCGGTGTAAGGATCCCGGTTCGAACCCCGGCTCCCCACCTGCAGAGGAGTTGCTTCACAGGTGGTGAAGCAGGTCTGCAGGTGTCTGTCTTTTTCTCCCCCTCTCTGTCTTCCCCTCCTCTCTCCATTTCTCTCTGTCCTATCCAACAACGAACAACATCAACAATGGCAATAATAATGACCACAACGAGGTTACAACAACAAGGGCAACAAAAAGGGGGAAAAATGGCCTCCAGGAGCGGTGGATTTATGGTGCAGGCACTGAGCCCAGGAATAACCCTGGAGGAAAAAAAAAAAGTGCTGTAGTGGGCATAATGCTTTCATTGTTCTTCAGGATAGTTATGGGGGAGTGACAAGTACTGGGTCAGATGCTATGTCTAGTTTTAATATTTTGAGAAATGCCCATATTCTCCATAAGGGTTAGGCCTATGTACAGTCATGCCAACACAGAATAAAGTCTCCATTTTTTTTCTTGCACCCTGCCAACACGTCCTCGTATACTGATAGAAGCCTTCCTCACAGGTGAGGGACTGTCTCACTGTCAGTTCATCTTTTGCATGGTGTATAGACCATTACAATGATTTATTTGGGGGGTTATTTGTTTCTTTAAAATAACCGATCTTTATTATTTTTATGTCATTTTATAACTTGTGGTTGATAACGATTTATCCTGTCCTTTTTTTTTCCCCCTCCAGGGTTATTGCTGGGGTTCAGTGACTGCACTGGCAAACGCTAGAAGAAGTGACTGCACTATGAATCCATTGCTCCTGGAGGCCATTTCCTTTTAGTTGCTTTCTAAATAAAAGATAGAAGAAAGAAGTGAAGAAAGAAAGAAAGAAAGGAAGAAAGAAATAAATAAATTAAGAAAGACCCACCAAAAGTTGTAGATTTATTGTGTAGGCACTGAGCCTCAGCAATAATCCCGGTGGCAATAACAAAAGTTAATTAATTAATTAATTAAACAACTAGATTAAAATCAATTATCATGTTTTAATACACCATACAGGGAGAAACACATTGATTCTCAGTCCACATTTTGGTAGTCAAAATTCAAATGTGAGTTTATATGTGAATAGTGTCAACTGGAATTGAAGGACATAACTGACATACAAACCAGGCAGTAGACCTTAGGTCTTTCCTTAGGAAGCTAATAGTAAGGTTTGAAGAATATATAAAAAAAGATTGAAAACAAAAAAATTACAACTGTGTCCTAGGATTATGGTTGAGAAACATTTGCCAAGAACACACTGCTTACTCAAACAGTGGTATCTGTCTTTCAGGGAAGAAAAACTTATTGAGTTCTGGGCTGGTGTTATGAGTCATGAAAAAACAAGAAACAAGGATAGGTAAAGAGTAAAGAACAAGATGAGTACCATTATGACAAAAGTGGAATAAAAATTTCCAAATTTATTGTAGCACTGGGAATCTAAGATGTATATTAGTATATTTTAGGGTATAGATGGCTTAAGCAAAAAATGCATTTTGTGTGTGTGTGTGAGTGTGTGTATGTATGTGTGTGTATGTGTGAGTGTGTGTGTGTATATGTGTGTGAAAGTGTGTGTGTGTGAGTGTGTGTGTGTGAGTGTATGTGTGTGTGAAAGTGTGTGTGTGTGAGTGTGTGTGTGTGAGTGTATGTGTGTGTGAGAGTGTGTGTGTGTAGGAGTGTGTGTGTTTGTGAGTGTGTGTGTGAGTGTGTATGTGTGAGTGTGTGTGTGTGTGTGTGTGAGTATGTATGTGTGAGTGAGTGTGTGTGTGTGTGTGTGTGTGTGTGTGTGTGTGTGAAGTGTGACAACTATTCCAGCCTTTGGTCAACAACCCTTTTCCTGGAAATCCTAACATTCAGTAAATACCTTTTACATAAAACTGTCTCTAATTAGCAGAAGTTCAAATACATGTGTTAATATACTTTTTGGTACCATTATCACAGTTTTGGAGTGTTTCATCTTATTTTTTTAGATTAAACAGTAGGTTTGGGGCTCTTGGTGAGGTTATGTGAGAACATTTTGAATAAAAAATTGGGTAAGGAGAGGGTGTGACACATTTATTAGTATGATTACAAAGAATCTCTGAGCAGGGACAGGGAAGATTAAGGACACTTGACAGCTAGAAGAAGCAAGATTCCTGTAACTGAAAGGGTAGAAAGCCAACCATGCACTTGCCAACAATTTCAGAACAATGTGCTTTCAATTGACAAAGATCTGTGAGCTGGATAAAATGTTTCTATAATAGAAACTATTACGGCAACATAAAGGAGGAGTAAATGAGTTCATAGCAAAAGTTATTTCTTTTTTCATTTATTTATTTTGGATAGAGACAGAAAAAAATGAGATGCGAAGGAGAGATAGAGAGAGATAGAGAGACAGAGAGATAGAGATAGAGAGAGAGAGAGATCTGTAGTATTTCTTCACCACTTGTGAAGCTTCTTCCCTTCAGGCAGGGCCTGGGGTTATGAACCTGGGTTCCTGTACTTTAGGTACCTGTGCACCTACTGGTTATGCCACCTTCTGGCCCCAAATTATTCCTCTCAAACACTGGAATCTCCTTCCTAAAGTGCTGGAAATGATAAGTAATGGCAGGTGCTAAGATGAAAATGTATCCTACTTAGAAATATATTCAAATCAGCTTTAAATATAGTCATTAAAATACCTACACTGATAAATTTCCTTCAAGACTTTTAACACTGTTGAAGGTTTATAAAGGTGAAAACATTAAAAATAGTGGGCCACTATTAGAATTTTCTGTTCCATATTTAGTGTAGTCTAACTTTTATTTTTATAGTTTTTAAACTAGTACATCAGGTACTTGTCCATTGTTGACCTATATATTCAAATTTAATTTTTCATTAACTTTAATTTAAAATAATAAAAATAAAATGTTATCTTGATGAACTTTTTGAATATAGTTCAGTTATAATTTTTAAATTATCTGTATTTATTTATTGGAAAGAGACAACCAAAAATTGAGTGGGAAGGGGTGATAGAGAGGGAGAGAGACAGAGAAACACCTGCAGCCCTGCTTCACCACTTGTGAAGTTCTCCTCTCTCCCTGGAGGTGTGGAGGAGGGAGGGCTTGAACCTAGGTCTTTGCACATTGGAACGTGTCCTCAACCAGATGAGCCACCACTCAGCCCCCTCAGTTATAATATTTAACTCAGTTTTATTAGCTACACAGAGAATTTTATTATAAAGAAAGCAATTCATAGAAATGTAATTCAATATGGTATGTTTAATTAAATATCTTAGGAAGAGTTATTGATCATTAAAATATAAGATCGATCAGACGTTATTTATGTGAAATTACCAAAACCTGCAATCAGTTTAAATGATTTGTTGATTAATTTTATTAGAATTAATTTTCAAGAAAGAATTATATTCACAAATTATCCTCAGTGAGAATGTAAGTGGAAACTGTTAGTCTTACTGGAGATCAGTTCTAATATAAGGTTAAGAAAATTTGTGGTGAACTGTAAGTAAAAGCCTTTTCTAATTGATGGCAACTATTGCATTAATTGGCAGTAAAAATCATTACTTAGAGCATTTAGATTTAGTAAAATCATTACGAATTAGATAATTTCTCAGTGGCTACGGTTGCACACAAAATTTTTCCCTTTTTTAATATGCCAAAAAAAAAGGATGTAGGGAAATAGTCTTTATAAAGAAATACAATTACAAATTCATGCCGATCACCCCACATTCCACAGCATCGAGAGGAAGAGTCTGGACCTGACTGGAGCACCTGAGGAGGATGGTCACAGACACACACAGAGGGGCTTCCACATTCACACCCCCATTCCTAAATAAATAAACGTCTAGTGACTTGACCTGGACGTAGTTTGTCACCATGGAAGATAGAGAGCAAAAAATATTCAAAGACTGATATACAAAAACACAGCCACCATACAGAAGGTAGAGGTGATATTTCAAGGTTCTGTGAGGGGTAGCTGCTCTTCAAGAGAGGACATAAATATCTCAAAGTAGGACAAGACACATTAAGGACAAACTATTTCCTTCCTATCCTGGTTAGGACAATCTGATATTCCATAGCTAGGAGACTCTCGTAGTTGTTTCTACTGACTCTTGATTATTGTATTTCTTCCAGTAAAATAAGCATTGCATGACACTCTGAAGAGATCTGGTCCCTTAATTCTTTGTTAATTAAATCATTTAAATGTGACAGGTCGATGCAATTTTTGCCATGTGATTTCTGTTCTAAGGATCTTCCATTCAATATTTCACTATTTTAGTATTTGTTTTTTCCAATATTGTAGTAAATATTTTATTTATAAAATACCCTCTTGTGTTATAAATATAATTTATTCTCACCACATAATTACCTCTAAATATAGTTATGAACAAATATGTTCAATTAAAATACATAGTTTAGTTATCGTTGGGAGGGGAAAGGCAAGTTTAAGAAGGTTCCCCTTTTGGCTTGTTGCAGCTCCAATGAAAAGAATTTCATAGGACACGCGTTCAGGTGTCTAAATTCTAAATTCTTTATTAGATGTGCAAAGTAAAGGGAAAAGATTCGGGGGGATAGATTTCCCAAGGGCAATGACCAAGGCCCAAGGCCCCCCTTTGTGCAAGACCTTTGCCTTTATAACCCTTCTTACATCACACCGGGCCCACTTTTCATTGGCCCGATAGAGTCAACTCTTCCCTGGAAAGGAAAAAAGGAAAACCTCTCACCAAGCAAATCTCTGTTCCACCTGTGCTGACTTACTGAAAACAGTAAGTTTGTGTGCGTCCCAGTTCCCTGTGTGCAAACCTGGTGAAAGCAAACTGTACTGTCCAGGACCCTCTGTGTCCTGAATTCTCCCTCGACATGATGAAACGAGTAAGGTAAGATTGAAGATACATTTTCCAGTTATTCCGGATCAACTATAATCTTCACTTTCACCTTGTTAATAGTTTTCAACAAAGTGATGTCTTTTCGTATACACACAAATAATAAACACAGTGTGGAAGTATGAGTTTTATCAATACTGTTTATAAAGATGTGACAATTAGGTGAGTTGTTGCAGGATTGAAAACAGAAGGTCTAAGGTTACTCCTGAAATCTAGAGATTATTTTGGTACCTGCTAGGATCAAATGTGACCCTCAGACATTCCACCTCTGGTGCAAATTTAGGGATAGTGATCTCAAATTTAGCAGCTTATTAGAAGCAAAAACTAAAATGCTCAAATCTGCTTCTTGCCCAAATTACATGCACTTCTTTGGAGGTGAAGGTGAACATCTCTGCTTTATTTTGTTCAATCTTCTGGAATTTTTTTTTTTTTTTAGTATGGTGTCTTTGAATCAATCAGTAAGACTAGGAAGGAGTATCTTATGAACCCTTTCAAATGATTTGTTATTTATATCCTGCTGATGTTAATCTCACTAAAGTTCAATTCGGGTGAGTGTCATGATAATTTGGCATAGCCTCTGTAGAAATAATCATTACTTTAGATAAATATACTTTAGATAAAGTATATTTTTGGCTCCTAAATTCAGAGACTCAAAACAGTATTATATAAATAAATAATTACCACAAGTCCTAAGACCTCAGTCCTGTTAAATGTTCTACTACATGTAGGATTAAGAAAAGAAACAAAACTGTTCTAAATGGTTAACAAATACCAGGACAAACTCTGTCTTCCTCTTTCTCTGCCCCCCCACCCATCTATCTATCTATCTGTATATATAGGCATGAACTTTGAACTTGAAGATTGATAATTGATTAAAATATAAATGACTTTGTGAAAGTAAATACAAACTTCAGTGAAATAAGAATTGATTCATTACATTTAAGTTTTGAAATATAGAACATATTCCAAGAGATTAATTTGCCACTTAATGAAATAGAGATTTTGGAGAAGGTTTTTCACGTTAGATTTCAAAAGGCAATATTTTTCTTGTTAATTTCCACTTTAGACAGTTGGCTTTATTTTCTCTTATCACTTTGAAACTCAGCTGTTTCCAACTGGGATCATAATGTTTCCTTCTACTCACCTGTCATCTCTTCCTTTCCAAACAGCTTATTCAGTACGTAAATGGAAAAGTAACACCTGAAATTGATATTTTTCACTAAAGTCGTATTATAAAGATAATTCAAAAACAAAATTCAATTAATTTAATCAAACACTGAGAAAATTGCATTATCATGTGCTCTTACCACTCTCAACTTTCATATGCTTGTTGCACTTTCTAATTTTCAGGCCCACTGTGGTTTCTAGAGGGAAATAGTAAAATAGAACAAAAAACTGTGACCATGGACTGCGAGGTCTGACTGACAGGGACTCAGAGGTCACACAGGCTCCTGTGCTAACTGTGAATAGATACGGGTCCTGGGCCAGATGGATGGGGTAAAGTATATAATGGTACTTGTATACTTTCCTCATGTTTGGGAGCTACTCTGGGTCCTAATCCAGCTTTTTAGTCCTAGTCTAAACTCGGACAATCGTTACTTAAAAGCCTAAGCATCTGTTGATTCTAATATAAATAAATATCAACGTTCTTTTATCATTATTTTTTAGCAGTGCATATACTTCAGTGTCTATTCTTAGGAAAAAATATTACTCTCTACTAAATGATCTCATCACTCAAGAGAAGTTCATCCAATATAATCCTAACATGAAACTCTTCTGCATTTCAATAAGGGATCTGGAAGTTAAAAGATGTTAGGTTACCCCTACTCTCAGGATCATAACCATAGTTCACACGGAACTGTGGTAGTGGGTGTGATGAGAGCTATGCCCTATAGTTTTACAGTCTTGTAAACCACTTTGAATCACAACTTTTAGAAAATGACATGAAAATAAAGACAGTAAGCAATTCTTCAGAGTGAGAGCCTGTATACTCACTTGGATGGTGGTGGACTGCTTTGTCATGTGTGAGACACAGGCCACTTGGGGGAAAGCTTCTATGCTGTGGTTTCTTTCCCTCTCTCTGAAAAGAAGATGACTTTAGGGCAGAAATTCTAAGTATTCAGCTAGAAAGAGAGAAAATGTGAGTATTCTCCTTATTAGAGCAATACTTTGCCACAAAGAAAGAAGTGTTACATTTTTTTCCCTGGAATTTTCAAAGAGGCTAAAATAAAGATACAGTATGATGATTCAAACTCCTTTTGTTAATACCCACTTCACATCAACTGTGGTTTTGTCTTCTAATCATAAAGATTCTTTTCTAGTGTAATAATCAGAATAAATGAAGTTAAAATATTTCTTTATGGTTCTGCTCTACTGAAGTCAATAATAAGCATTCTGAAGTAGGTTAAACTTTCATCTGTCATGTTTATAGTTGGATTTTGAAGATAAATTTCAATAAGTAAGAATAACGGTTATTTTTGAGTAAACTGTAGTATTTCCAAGTTTCATAATGGTGAGACTCCTTCTATGCTATTAATAACTATAAAATTTAACAAGTTATTTATTTACTAGAATTCATTGGCTATCTATAATCATTTAGATCATTTGATAGTTATGAACTTAATGACCTGCCCTTGAAAAATAAAAGGATAAAGCCTGAGAAGTTAACTCAGCACATTTCAGTGAAACTTGACTGCAGGCTATATATACCCCTGGAATAGAGGTATCCATATCGCTGTATTAAGGATGTCAGCATTTCCATTAAAAATAGCTAGGGAAGGAACCTAACTAGATGTCATTCTATATTGCTTCTGTTAAGACTGCTTAGAAAAAAAAAAAAAAAGACTGCTTAGGTCAAAATCCTCTGTTCAAATGTACATATTTTGATTATCTTGTTACTTGACTTAGTAAATTTATTGATTTGTTTATTTTTTAACTATTTGAATAGGTTTGGGGGGGAAGTGTTAGGGGAGAATATTACTTGGTAAAACTATTTTATGAGACTGTACCCCTGTTGCCTCAGGCTACAATTTCACATCTTCCTCAAATATGTGCTAATCCATTTTGCCTATCACCAAAGTGGTCTCCCCTTCCAATGCACAGCACTGCACTCTGTCTCTTCACCTTACAGTGACTCCTGGCTACAGCCGAGGGTTTCTGTATGTGTCCTCCAGTGGGCTTGCTTTGCTTCCTGCCCCGACCAGCAGGGCGGTGAACAGGGGCTAGGAACCCAAAAAGACCTGGAATGAAAGGGACACGAGACACGAAAGAACGACAGCAAGACAGGTTTCTGATCAAGCTGCAACATTTTATTGTGTTCACAGGCATTATAAAGCTTTGGGGAAGGAGAGGGAATGCTGGAGGAAGGAGGAGGGGGAGCAAACTTCAAAGCGGAATGTTCCTTGCAACAAATGGAGGAAACCAAACTGTGTGTTGATTCACTTGTGTTGACTCCCTTGATTACTGATAAATGGTTTACCTGAGGGGAAATGGCCTGCCCAGGGGGGAATTAACACTTGTCTTGAGGGCTTCCATTGCCTCAAAGCTTATCATCTATCAAGCAGAGAAATGGCTCCTGGCAGCTTCCTAAATCCTACATGCGAATGAGGCTATTCAGTGTTTGCCTTGTTCCTCCTGACTTGCACCTGTCTCCATATTTAAGTCAAGAACTGGATTGCCTGGAGTAGGTCAATGTTTTCTCTCATTTGTGTTCCTGGCTGCTTTTTCGTGAAATGACGGAACTCTGTATCTTTAGTGTTTCAGTCTTTAGAGAATTATATGTGTGTGTACTGTGAAGCAGACTTATGGACAATCTGAATAAAATGTACTGTTTAGGTCCTTAAAACTTTGGAATCCCTTAATAAAGCAGAGATTCAAATCACATCTAGCATGACAAAAACTAGAGGAAATTTAACACTAGGGGGCACAGAGCTCTCTTCAAAACTTTTCTGCCCCTTCTGGAAAAATAAATAATGAATCAATTGTGTCTGGGTTGCATTGATAATATTTCAGGAGTAGTTGTTTTTGTTTTATTCCCCTGTAATTAGTTAGTACATTTATCTGTCTAAAGGCCAAAGAGTGAATGGAAAAATGATGTGTCAACTTGTATCTTCAGGACTGAACATGCTTTTCAAGGAAAGAGTTTGCATCTTACACATGGGGGCAGTATGGGCTTCTCTGGTATTTCACTTATCATAAAAAGACAAGATCCTTAAACGAGATACTTCTGCATCACCACTGTAATCCCTCAAATGCCAGTTTACTTTATAATTTTCTGTAATTCATGTATTTAAAGTTTGCTTATTGTAATACCCTTGACTTTAAAAGGTTGTTCTATCAAACTTCTATATAGTAATGACAGAAAAAGATGGACTCAATATTTTCTTTCTACCAGACCAAACTGAAGCACCTGAATAGAAGTTTCTCTAATTTTCACCACAGCCCTATGATGTTAGATCAATTGTTTACTCTGGTTCCACTGAACTTTACTTCTTAACATAGAAATAATCTTGGAATCCTTATGAAAATTCAGTTTATCATAACTAAGATTTTATTTCTAGACTCTTTTATTTTTATTTATAAAAGGAAACACTGACAAAAACCATAGGATGAGAGGGGTACAACTCCACACAATTCCTGCCACCAGATCTCCATATCCCATCTCCTCCCCTGATAGCTTTCCTATTCTTTATCCCTCTGGGAGGATGGACCCAAGGTCATTATGGGGTGCAGAAGGTGGAAGGCCTGGCTTCTGTAATTGCTTCCCCACTACCTGCGTTGGCAGGTAGATCCATACTCCTCTGCCTCTCTCTTTCCCTAGTGAGGCAGGGTTCTGGGGCAGCGGGGCTTCAAGACACATTGGTGGGGTCGTCTGCCCAGGGAGGTCCAGTTGGCATCATGTTAACCTCTGGAACCTGGTGGCTGGAAAGAGTTAACATATAGAGCCAAACAAGTTGTTGAGTAATCATGAACCTAAAGGCTTGAGGATATAGGTTTGACTATAGGTTTCTCCATGGGAAGTTTTATGTATTAATTCAATCTCTCTTTGAAGTTTTATTAGGTCTTACATTTTTAAAAAAATGTATTTTCACTAGGGGGCTGGGTGGTAGCACATTTGGTTGAGCACACATGTACAAGGAACCAGTTTTCGAGTCTCTAGTTCCCACTTGCAGAGGGAAAGTTTTTCAAGTGATGAATCAGTGCTGCAGGCGTCTCTTATCTTTCTCCCTCTCTATCACCCCCTTCCCTCTTGATTTCTGGCTGTCTCTATCCAATAAATAAAGATAATTTTAAAAAAAATTTTAAGTCCAAAAATTATTTTCACTAGTTTGAATCTTTTTAGGAATTTTTCCATTTTAGTGTAAGTTTTCTGATTTACTGATAAATAATTATTCACTGTGATATTCATAATCCTTTTATAACTGCAAGTAGGTATTGATTTATCTTCTTCCATTTAATTTTAGTAAGGTCAGTCTTCTCAGTAATTTATTTGATTAGTATAGAAAGCAGTTTGTTATTTTTAGAAAATGCTTTGAAAAGAGCTTTAAGTTTGTTTGGTTTCTTTCAAGGTTCTATGCCATTTGTTGCCATATATATTTAACTGCTGCTTGCAGTTAAAGTTACACTGATAGGTGTCAGTGGAACCAAATCTCCAGATGTGACAGCACCAGGCCACAGCCTACTTGATACCTGCTATGAATGAGGGTGTATGTATGTTATTTGCTAACCACGGCAGCCATAAATCTGCAATGGTTAAGAGTGCTACTTAGAGGAGTCAGGCAGTGGTGAGCCTGGTTAAGTGCATACACTATAGCGAGCAAGGATCCAGGTTCAAGCCCCTGGTCCCCACATGCAGGGGGACACTTTGTAAGGGGAATTCTTGATGGTCTCTGAAGCAGACCACAGAATTTCCTTAAAAAGCTTGACATAAATCTTTCAGTCAATAGAAGCAATTAAAAATAAGCACATGAAGATGAAAAGCACAAACAATAGGAGTGAGAATATGATAATGAAATGAAAGGAATGACAGGAGTGTTAACCAACAGAGAAAAAGTGGCCACAAATAAAACAGGGCCAGTGTAATACTAATAATAATGTAGAGATGTGAATTTCAGGCAGATTTTTTTTTTTTTAGATTTAAAGTAGAAATAAATAGTAACAGGTTTTTTGCACGTTGATATGGGGAAAGATGAAGGGGGAACAATGAAAGTAACATTTAGCTCTTGTTTTGAAATATAACAAATAGAAATAACTGTTCCAGTTTTTCTCGCACTGGTAGATACTTTGCAAATGTAAGTTCTTTTTTTCCCCAGCCTGTGACTTTTTTGTGTGTGTGTTGTACTTTACTTTACTTTATTTATTTTTTACCATAGCTCTACTCAAGTTCTACTTTATGGTGGTGCAGGAGAACCTATAACTTTGGAGACAGGTATAAATGTCTTTTTATATCTATAGCTCTGTTTTTGAATTTTAATGAAAAAATATATGACTTCAAGGAATAAACTCAGGATGTCACACATATGATTTCACTTCTGAATGGCTTCCCAGAACAAGTTTTCCATTCTGTAAAGAGGGAGGGGAAGGAAGGGAGGGAGGAGAGGGAGAAGAGATGAGAGGTGAGAAACACTACACTACAGCTCTGTTGTGGGATGACTGAGTCTCTGGTGAAAGAACAAGGAATAATTACTTAGGACTCAAGTCTGCTCTTAAGAACCCCAGGTGTCAACACCCCACAGCCTAAAAGAAGGACTTTGTGTCATGCTACTCCTATAGTTGGCTTTCTTGCCTTTTCATTAGTTCAGTTCAAGATAAATTAAAGGAAATTTAAGGCAGCTTATATCAGCAATAGCAGAACAGTTGGATAAGTAGAATGAATGGGGTAGGCAAGTCTGCAAAGGGTGACACCACAGATAAGGCAAAGTAAACCTGGAAGCCTCCTCTAAGGAACATTCAAAATCTCTCCTAAGTAGCACCCGTGTGTGTGTGTGTGTGTGTGTGTGTGTGTGTGTGTGTGTGTGTGTTTATTACTGGATATATACAGAGAGAAAATGAAAGGAGTGGGGGAGAATGAAAGGGAAAGAGACACAAAGATACCTGCTGCCCTGCATTACCACTTGTGAAGTGTCCCCCTGCATGTGGGGACCAGGGGCTTGAACCTGGATCCTTGCTCGCTGTAGTGTATGCACTTAACCAGGCTCACCACTGCCTGACCCCTCTAAGTAGCACTCTTAACCATTGCAGATTTATGGCTGCCGTGGTTAGCAAATAACATACATACACCCTCATTCATAGCAGGTATCAAGTAGGCTGTGGCCTGGTGCTGTCACATCTGGAGATTTGGTTTCACTGACACCTATCAGTGTTTGAAGCACTGCAGATCTTGACTGGCCATGCAGAATAAGTAGGTCGTGGATTATATAAGCCTGTGGCCTGTACAAATCTGGAATGCTTAGCTGTCTACTGTGAATGTTCCCTCACAGCCCACTATACCTGCCTGTGTGGTTCTCTGTGGTCCCATGTGGTAATAAGGGCTGGAGCAAGGGGCATCCTGCATGGTAAGGTACACACTCCAAGTGAACTATAGATTTTTAATTGATTTAACATTGGTTTATACACTTTAGATTTTCAATTGCAATATTGTCATTTTATACCTCTCTGTATGTACAACACTTAAATTTCTTGGTCACTGTTAGGAATAATCTATGCTCCCCTCCCTGTCCTGTTAGACGGCAAGAAGCTGAACTTCAGAGACTTTGAGTAATGTTCCAGAGGTTATACTGTCTGAAGATGGTCAAGAAGAAATGTAACCTTATTCCCACACAATCTCAAATACAGAGGATATTTTGCAAATGGGTTTTCATAGGGCTACTACCACCTCTCAATCATAGTTCATAAATTGGGTGGTGTTTTTTATCACTATGATGAAGGATACTATTGATATTCAAGGCAGGCAGTCACAAGACAGATATTCCTGTAGCATTGCAGAGACCAGCATCCTACATTACACTGATGGTTTGTAATTACAGGTCTCCATTTATGATAACTCCATTTGCTAGCAGAAATGAATTTAAAGACTAGGCAAAATTGAGTCCTTAGAATGTAATCAGGGTTGAGAATGTAGACATTAAAATGCATACTTTCGTATTCGAGTCAAAGACCTTTTACTTTGAAATCTGTGGGTTTTTTTCAAAGTATTATATGAGGTAAAGTTAGTAATTAGTATAAAAAAGATGCTGTGACTCTAATTATTCTGCTAATGGAGTGTTGCCTAATTGATTTCTGAGTTTTTCCTATCCATGATTATAACTTATACTCCCCAAATTCTGGCAGCATAAGTATTATTATTAATAGTTAATAATTAATTAATTAAATTTCAGTCAGAATACTGCTCAGCTCTGGCTTGTAGTGATTTGGGGGATTAAACCTGGGATTTTGTAAACTTGGGCATAAATGTGGTTTTTGTTTTCCTTGTGGTTTCCTTTTTTCCTTGTTCATTTTTGCATAAGTAGTATGCTATTAATTGAAAGGAATAAAATCTGGTTCTTAGTAAGTAACAAATAGTTTGCTATTCAGTCTAAGTCTGTATGATTTCATAGACTGGAAGCTTCAATGCCTCTTTGTCTCAGTTCTTACTAGTTGGAAGACAGGCAGATACAGATGTCAATAAAACAATCGCTACTCTCTGTATGAGGAGAGACTAGTAATTTATCCAAAATACTTACAGTCTTAATTGGTAGGTATTGTATGCACAAATTAACATTTCTAATTTTTTTCTCCTTATAAATTTGTACTATAAGCGGAACAATGGTTGTACTTCAGTGACTGTGTAGCATACAAATAGATTTTGGCAAATTAAACACAAGTAGTACTTTTATTAGGTTCTTAAATTGTAATTTTGTGACTTAGAGAAATTAAATATCATTTCTAAGTTTTAATCAAAAGTCTGTTTCAAACAAGATTAGAAAAGAAAACACAAGTCGAACCTGAAATGGAATTGGAGTATTACACCAAAGTAAAAGACTCTGGGGTGGGTGGGTGGGTGGGGAGAATACAGGTCCATGAAAAATGATGAATGAAATAGTGGGGGTTGTATTGCTAAATGGGAATCTGGGGAATGTTATGCATGTAAAAAAAAAAAAAAAGAAGTAGAAACACAAAGCAGAAATTGACTGAGTTTGGAGTATGGCACCAAAGTAAAAAAGCAGAAGTATACTAGAGTTTGCAGTGAGTACCTCCCTAATACTTCCTCTCCACTTTTCCAAGCTTTGGGTCCATGATTGCTCAACAATTTGTTTGGCTTTGTATGTTAACTCTCTTTTCAGTCACCAGGTTCCAGGTGTCATCAGGATGCCGGCCAGACTTCCCTGGATTGAAGACACCACCAATGTGTCCTGGAGCTCAGCTTCCCCAGAGCCCCACCCTACTAGGGAAAGAGAGAGGCAGACTGGGAGTATGGACCGACCAGTCAACGCCCATGTTCAGCGGGGAAGCAATTACAGAAGCCAGACCTTCTACCTTCTGCAACCCTCAATGACCCTGGGTCCATGCTCCCAGAGGGATAGAGAATGGGAAAGCTATCGGGGGAGGGGGTGGGATATGGAGATTGGGCGGTGGGAATTGTGTGGAGTTGTACCCCTCCTACCCTATGGTTTTGTTAATTAATCCTTTCTTAAATAAAAAAAAAAATTAAAAAAAAAAAAGTCTGTTTCAGAATCACAGCTACAACCCAATAAGTCACTGAAAGTAAAGTTAGTATTGGGCCGCATGTGACATGAGTTCTTTTTGGCCAGTTACCTAACATTTATTATCCCCTCACCTATACAATCAGCATTTCAATGAGTGATTGCCAGGAATTTATTTTAGATCTAAAATTCACAGTCTGTCACTGATAGACTCAAAAGCTATGTATTTTTTTGAATTTATTTTAAATCTAAAATTCACAGTCTATCACTGATAGATTCAAAAGCTACGTATTTGTTTTTTTTTTTTCTTTAGCACAAACAGGTCAAGATTTCTCTGGTAATTTTAATATCTAATTGTGGCTACGGTATCTCACTCATTATTTAGAGTTTTTTTTAAAACTTTCTTTCATTAGGTAGAACAGAGAGAGATTGAGAGGGGGAGACAGAAAAGGAGAGAGAGAGAGACACTGGCAGCCTGGCTTCACCATTCATGAAGCTTTCCTCTTGCAGGTGAAGACTGGGGGCTTGACCCTAGGTCCCTGTGCGTGGTAATAAGTGCACTTAGTCAGACGCATCACCATCCAGCCCCTAACATGTCTAAGATTCACTTTATTGTATTTTTAAATAGAAGGTGAGACCAAGAGGGACAGGAATATATAGGGAAAGAGAGAGGAGAGACATCTGTGCACTGCTTCACTAAGAACTGCTCCGGAGTTCTCTGGATGCCAGGGAGCAGTTTTGTTCACATCTTAGGGTTAAGAAATAAACTTCATTACACCATTAGTAGTTTTCTGAAGTGATGGACACACTGTGTACAGCTCACAGTGAGGATCTTCCAAATGCCTCACGGGCACCATGAGGTTCTGCGGAATCTCTCTGCCTCATCTATGTGCGGGCTCCCTGTCCCTCTATGTGCTGGGTATGTGTGCATACAGTTATGTCAAATATAAACATATGAAGGGTATACATAAACCCTTAAGAGGGTGAGAGGTGGCACACCTGGTTAAGTGCACGGATCACCACGAGGAAGGAACAGGGTTCGAGTACCCGCTCTCCATCTGCAGGGAGGACACTTCATGAGTGGTGACCATTCTCTCCCTATCTGCCCTCCTCTCTCAATTTCTCTCTGTCCTGTCAAATAAAAATAGAAAAAAAAAACACTTTATGGGTATACATAATTAAGTGATCTCTCTCATAGTATGTAGACCACCCTGTATCAGATTTTCATTTCCAATTCTAGTGATTAGGTCAGATTATATGGTTACTCTGCATAGCCTAACCTTAACCCAAGGAAGTAGGCATCATTTGGGGAGCTCAGGTACGGCCTCTGTGGGCCTGAAAACCTTTTGATCTATTATTCATGTTTATGCTGATCTTAGCCAAACACCATGGAGGCTGTAGACAGAACTACAGAGAAAGCAAAGACTTCCTGGCATGTGCCTGGTTCATATGATTCAGGAGTCTAGCAAGAAATCAAGGATTCTCCAACATTCTGTTGTTTATGAAACTTCCCCATGCAAGTGTTCCCATGCTGTGGCCAGAGTCATGATGTGCACTAGACTGAGCAAGCCATCTCCAGCCCCCAAATTAATTTATTTTTATTTTATGAAAGATTATAAACAGAGACAGATGATAGATAGATAGATAGATAGATAGATAGATAGATAGATAGATAGATAAATAGAGATAAAGACTGGCACATATGCCTTCTGGCATATGTCAGGTAGGAATTGAACTCAGAGTTCAGAACAGGCTTGTCTTGAACTTCACCCACTCGACTGCCTCTCCAGTCACAGAATATCATTTATTTGTTGCTCTGTTCTTTAAAAAAATGTAGATTAGCTTTCTCACTTCTCTCACAGTACAAGTATTTAATTAAAGATTCCTGCCTTTGGCATTTGGGCATCCCACACTTTTTAATATATGTTGCATTTATTATTACTTTCTGCTTTCTTTAAAACACTAAGACTTTTCTCACTGGAGGCAGAAGTACTATGAAAACCAACCATGGATCAAACACCACACTTAGTCTATAAAGAGGAAAAGGGAGTATCATATTTAAAAGAGCATTCCTTTCCATGAATATTTGTGAAAATAAATATTTCATATTTTAATGTTTTAAATATTTTATTTATTTATAGGATAGAAATAGAAATATCAAGAGGGAAGCAGAGATAGTAAGGGAGAGAGACAGAGAGACATCTGCAGCACTGCTTAACTGCTTGCCAAGTTTTTCCTTCAGCAGTTGGGGACTGCTGGCTTGGACCCACATCCTGTAGTACTGTAACACGTGTTTTCTGTTTTTTATTTTGTTTGTTTGACTGAAAGCACATAAAGAGATTTTTGTTTGTTGTTTCCTACTATAGAGACTTAAACATTTTTTTTTTTTATAAAAAAGGAAAAATTGACAAAACCATAAGATAAGAGGGGTACAACTCCATACAGCTCCCACCACCAGAAGTCCATATCCCATCCCTTCCCCTGGTAGCTTTCCTATTCTTTAACCCTCTGGGAGTATGGACCCAAGGTCATTGTGGGGTGCAGAAGGTGGAAGGTCTGGCTTCTGTAATTGCTTCCCCGCTGAACATGGGTGTTGACAGGTTGATCCATACTCCCAGCCTGCCTCTCTCTTTCCCTAGTGGGGAAGGGCTCTGGGGAATCAGAGCTCCAGGACACATTGGTGGGTTGTCTGTCCAGGGAAGTCTGATTAGCATCATGCTATCTGGAACCTGGTGGCTGAAAAGAGAGTTAACATACAAAGCCCGACAAATTGTTGAGTAATCATGAACCTAAAGGCTGGAATAGTGAAGATGAAGAGTTGGGGGTCCTCCATTTTGTAGATAGCTAGTAGGCATATTATCGATATATTCCAAAGGGCCTGTGACTATACTAGTTTTTTCTTTTTCTTCTTCTTCTTCTCCTCCTCCTCCTCTTCCTCTTCCTCCTCCTCCTCCTTTTTTCCCTCTGAGCCTGAAATCTGATATGCAGGTGGATCCTAATTATTGTCTGGGGAGATGATGTCATGCCTAGAAAAGGAACAGAAAGCTGGATCACGGAAGAGAGTAGCTCCCTAATATGGGAAAGGGGTATAAATATTGTTGACTATAAACCCCATCAATTTGATCTGGTCTGGCGCCCATATTTAGCTTAGGAGCCTATGTGACATCTGCATCCCTGTAGATCTGAGCTCACATTCTGTGGTCATGAGTAGGAACATTCTAAGCTGCCCCATTATCAACCCATCTTCCTCAGGTGTAGCATAAAGTATGTTGTCCATCCTCCCTTCAGAGGATGGAACATTCTCTACTGTTGTTGATCCAAGTTGAGGGCAAGGTCCTATGGGGGCCCACAAAGGGGTCTATTTTGTTGTTCCTGATAGAGATGACCGGTAACAATGGAGAGAGGGATTTATTTGAGGTCTAGGCTCATTATGTCTGTTTGGGAATCTCAAGATTCCCTGAATAGGGCCCCAGCTGATGGGGTGGCCTGACAGTGACTAAAGAGTCAGCATTTAAGTATGCCAGTCTCTTGCCCTTATTCAGCTTTTGCAGTCCTTGTTCTGCTAAGGTTAGCTTTGGAGTGAGTGAGAGAACTGTATTAAGAAGTAGGTGAGGACAATGTGTCCTGGAGCTCAGCTTCCCCAGAGACACACCCTACTAGGGAAAGAGAGAGCCAGACTGGGAGTATGGACCGACCAGTCAACGCCCATGTTCAGCGGGGAAGCAATTACAGAAGCCAGACCTTCTACCTTCTGCAACCCTCAATGACCCTGGGTCCATGCTCCCAGAGAGATAGAGAATGGGAAAGCTATCAGGGGAGGGGGTGGGTTATGGAGATTGGGTGGTGGGAATTGTGTGGAGTTGTACCCCTCCTACCCTATGGTTTTGTTAATTAATCCTTTCTTAAATAAAAAAAAAAAGAAGTAGGTGAGGAGGGTATCTAAGTCTAATTAGATACTATTTCATTAGGAACTTTATACTGACATACTGACTTACTGCAGACTATTGTGTACTTTTGCTTTCAGGTATATATTTTGCCCTAATTTATGGATATGTGTGAACATATGCTCTATCTCACGGGACCTGGTCTATAACTAGGTATTGGGACTTTGTTAGGAAGTGAACTGCATGGAATTAAATTAGAGGATACTATGAAAGGAAAGGTCTCACCTGAGTAATGAGGGTGAAGGGTTGACATTCCACACCTGATGTCTCTGGACACAGTCTGAAGTGAAGCATGCTGAAGTGGTACTCATTGCATTGATTAGGTTGAGATCAGCAGATACAATATCATTTGGTATGAATTGAGAGAAACATGCAGAAAATTGTGCCCCACCCCAGAGGTTCCAGGACTGGGGGAAATAATAGTTTCTATATAGGAATCAGGAGGTTCCTGCAGTCTTAGGGTTAAGAAGACAATAGATAGTTATTGCTGTAATCACATTATTTGCCAATTGGGTTAACTTTGAAAAATCCCTTTGTTAGGATTTGCTGTATCACACACAACATCAAAAACAGTTTTTTTCTGCAATGAATTTATACTAAAGATGATTTGTATATCAGCCTGCCATTCACATATGTGTATGTGTGTATTTTATTTGTTTATTAGCTAGAGACATAAACAGACAAGAGAAATGGGAGCTACAGAGGAAAATAGACACCTTCAGCACTGCCTCACTTGTGAAGCTTTCCCCCTACAGATGGAGACCATGGACTTAAACCTGGGTCCTTGTGCTTTATAGCATGTTCTTTCTACCAAGTGCACCATGACCTGTCCCCCAGTCTGTCACTCTTTATAATATTAGCTATTTTCTAACACATATCATGGATGCTATTATTACGTGACTCTTTCAGCAGTTAGTCAGAGGTGTTTGAAAATGATGAAGAGGAGAAAGTTGAAACTGTAAGTAATGACATCTGCACGCAAAGAATATAAGAAAGAGAAGATAAGTTGAAATACAAATACCTGTTACAACAATTTTTGAAAATTCTGTTACAAAAAAGGAACAAAAGTCATTCAGAAAATATTAATTTTTGGCAGAAAAATGTCTGATGGCCACAGAAATATGCTGTATGACAAAGACATTCATGCTTCTATAACTTAGAAATTTTAGTAGGAAATTGATTTAGCTTTAACTATAATTTTTAATTTCTAGCTAGGTTCATTATTCAGTTACTACTGAGTGTATCTAATGGTTTACTTTCCTTTTTTTCCTGTGGTTTACTTGCTTGTGGCCATAATCAGCTCATGTCTTCAGAAGGTAATTAGAGTGGTCCGGGAGGTGGCGCAGTGACAGGGCCTCGGACTCTCAAGCATGAAGTCCAGAGTTCGATCCCCAGCAGCACATGTGCCAGAGTGATGTCTGGTTCTTTCTCTCTCCTCCTATCTTTCTCATAAATAAATAAAATATTTTTAAAAAGAAGGTAATTAGAATAAAAATCTTCGAAGGTGTAATTTTCCAGTAAAGTGTAAACAGTGAAATGGATGTATAGATGCAAGTACTTGGAAAATACTTAAAAAGAAAAAAAAAAAAACACAGTTTTTTGAAAGTCAAAAACTACAGAAATTAGTCTAGACCAAAAATAAATAAATGAATAAATAAATAGGTAAATAAATGACCTAAAATTTCTCACCTAAAATTTTCCATGGTAAGTCAGTAGATTTTGCCATTAAAATAGTTATTTCTGGGGCCAAGTGGTGGTTCACCTGGTTAAGTGAGTATATTACCATGCAGAAGATCCAGGTTCAAGCCCCTGTCTGCACCAGCAGGCAGAAGCTTCAAGCAGTGAAGCAGTGCTGCAGATGTCTTTCTCTCTCTTTCTCTACGTCTCTCTCTCTTTCTCTCTCTCCCCCTTTCTACCTCCTCCTCTCACTTTCTCTCTGTTCTGTTAAATAAAGTAAATAAATGGGATGCATTGGATCGACCTTCTCGTGGTGCATCCCGTGAGCGCCCATTCATTGGGGAAACTGACGATCCTTCCTAGCCGACTGAATCCACATGGATCCCAGTCACTTTCAAAGCCAGCAACAAGCAGCTCCTGACAGCTTTCAACCTGATGCTGTTGACTGGCTACGGAAGAAGGGCAAACGCTAGAAGAAGAAGAAGAAGAAGTAAATAAATAAAGTTTTTTAAAAACCCTTAAAATAGTTTTTTCTTTTTTTTTTTTCCTCCAGGGTTATTGCTGGAGCTCGGTGCCTGCACCATGAATCCATTGCTCCTGGAGGCCATTTCCCCCCCCTTTTGTTGCCCCTGTTGTGGTTATCATTGTTGTTGTTCGTTGTTGGATAGGACAGAGAGAAACGGAAAGGGGAGGGGAAGACAGAGAGGGGGAGAGAAAGACAGACACCCGCAGACCTGCTTCACCGCCTGTGAAGCGATTCCCCTGCAGATGGGGAACCAGGGGCTTGAACCGGCATCCTTATGCTGGTCCTTGAGCTTTGCACCACGTGCGCTTAACCCACTGCGCTACCGCCTGACCCCAAAAATAGTTATTTCTTCACTGGATTTACTGTGTTTGTTTTCGAATATTATTGTTAGCTCTTATTTTGTAGACTGAGGAAGACTACAGAATTTCTGGATAATTCGTCCTCTCGAGGCTTAGTTTTCATGGTGTGAAAAGGAATATGCTATCCGTTGCATTACATCTTTTAAGTAAAGAAATTATTACCTATGCAGCAGGAACCACAGAGGGCAGAGAATCACATTATGAAATCAGTTATGCAACACACATTCAGAGCAGAAGCAGTTCGCCCAAATAACCCTGGAGAAAGAAAAGGACATCCGCAGAAGAGTACAGAGGATCATTGCAAAGCAAACACAAACTCTTCGTACATTCTAATTTGACCATCATTATTTTAATGAGCTAGCTGGAAGTTGTAAAAGCATTTGTTTTCGTAGGCAGATTCATAAACTTTTCTAATAGGGTCATTTAGTTATTTGCCTAGAGATCATTTATTATGAGAAAAAAAAAACTAAAGAATTTAACAAAGTGTGTCTTTAAGTAACAGATTTTGAAATTTTTTTTTTCCTAATTCCCCAAACATTTCGATGATGCTTGTGGCAAATTTCCCGTTAAGTATCTTCTTTTATGCAGAGATGACTGGAACTCAAAATCCAGCGATGTTTTCTTCACTGTGTTTTGGGTTACTGAACATGTAGTGCTTTTATATATGTTGCTTTTCATTTAATTTTCTTTAGACCTATTCTGTCGTCTCTGAATTTACCTAATTATTTCATTTAACATGTTTAGTCTCTCTTGCAAAAGAGAAGCCGATTAACTTTCCTTCCTTTATGTACTTTACTTTTCTTTGACATATACATCACTTTCTTAGTTTACTAATTTCTCCCCAGTCAAAATAAAGCTTCTAAAATAGCAGGGACTTTGTTAAGTGCTATTACCTAGAATTGCACCTGACATAAGATATCAATAAATATTTGTCAAGGAAGAGAATTAGAAGATGAGAACTGAATACACTTAATTCATTTCAGTTCACCTTGGAAACACTAGTCATTTCAATATCTTCGGAGATATCTTTCAATGCCATGCAAGATCGGTTTTTTATCCTGCTCAGACTCTTCAACAATTTATTTCTAGGGCCTCTATTTCTTTTCTTTTCTTTTCTTTTCTTTTCTTTTCTTTTCTTTTCTTTTCTTTTCTTTTCCTTTCTTTTCTTTCCCTTCCTTTCCTTTCTTTAATTTTTCTTCCTTTCCATCTCTCTCTCTCTTTCTTTTGCTTCAGTCTATCCAAACTACAGTCCATTTTTACAGCACTGTTGATCATCTTTGATATACATGCACAATGAAATACTACTCAACTATTAAAGATAATGAAGTCTATTTCTTCACCTTGTCTTGTATGGAGCTTGAAGGAATCATGTTAATTGAGATATGCCAGAAAAAAAAGAGTAAATATGGGATTTGGGATGATCTCATACATGGGCAGAACTTAAAAAGAACAGAAAAAGGAAGCACAAAGTAAAACTTGGACCCATTGGGTTTATGCTACCAAGGCAAAGGACTCTGGAGAAAGAACAGGGAGAGAGATGGGGGCGTGGGGGGTGGCAGGGCAGGTTCAAATCTTGGTACGTGATGACAGAAAAGGACCTACATACGCTGGTGTTTTGCAAACACCTATCACAGAAAGATGGGAAATTGTACCCATTTGCCAGCGACTGTACTGTGAACCATTAACCTAACCCTACACTCCCCAAAATGGTGAAAAATACAACATGCAACCCTCCCACTTTCTTCCAACTAGATCCACACCTTCCAAATGGCAGAGGGGACTTTAATCTTGGAAAGTGCCTAGACACAGAGCATTAAGTGGAATGCAAACCTTGACTGTGTCTTAACACCTTAACAGTACATTTTATTGTTGTTTTATTGCCATCAGGGCTTTATGACTGATGAATTTTTCAGATAGTAAGAAACAGAAAGAGGGGGAGAAATGGAAAGAGACAAAAACACCAAAACTTTCCTTAGTGCAGTGGTGACCTGGAAGAGAAAGAGAGAGAAAAAAAGAGACACCTGCAGCACTGCTTCAACACGTGTGAAGCTCCCTCCCCTGCCGGTGGAGACTAAGGACTTGAACGCAGGTCTTCGCACATCGTGACCTGTGCTCTACTGAACGTATCACTGTGCAGCCTCCATCAATTCCACTGTTAAGAAAACAGAGGTTGTAGGGGGAAATAATCTGACTTTTACTTACAAAAATCATGTTATACATTAAAGGTGAACTTAGTGATGCAATTCTACTGCTTGACCTTAGTACTAAAATTTCTTTCAGAGAAAGAATTCATAGTCTTAGAATCTTTGCTTCTTGCTCGGATTCAATTTAATTCAATTATTATTGATTATTGTGCTAATTTTGTGCCAAACTAGAGAAATGTTCTTTTGTTGAGAAAAAAGGTTGTAAATAAGTAAAGTAATTATATATGGATTGACTTAATTTGAACATTCATACCTTTTCATAACAATATGATTTCACCAGGTGATGCGCCTGCCTTGTTCCGATCCCTGGTGCCACAAAAGAAAAGTCATAAACCAGAGAGAATGTTAGTGCTGTGGTCTCACTCTCTCCATTGCTTCCTGTCTGTCTCCCTATTTGAATGAAAAAACAGCCCAGAAGCAGTAAACTGATGCACTCGTGACACCTTGACTATGAAAAGTTACTACTCCATAAGATAATTTATTTAGTGTATTCATCACATAAAATGTGTTTCAACATTCACAATAAAGAAAAATGAGTTTAAGCTGGAATTTAAAAATAGATCTGATATTATGATTGTCACGATAGGTAAGTCAGTATACCAACTGCTCTGTCTGATCAGTGATGCAGATGAGAGTTCGGATTCACCTGTGTGTATTGCACACTGTCTAGACACCGGCTTAACTTACAGCTATAAATAACTTCTTTTCTGTCTTTGTACTTGGGATCTATCTGGAACTGGACAAAAACAAAAGCCAAATGAAGTGCTTAAATAGTTTTATACTGGATGATTTTATTCTGTACATTAATGGTTGTATTTAGAAAAGTTGCTGATTTATTTAGAGTCATGCAACTGCATTTTTATCAGGTAAGAGATATGACTTCTCATATATCAGGAATTCTTGATGATAGAACATTAAAACACAAAGCCATCATGGTTGTCTTGAGGAAAAATAGAGATGGATAAATGAATCAAATGATTCCTGAAATGCAAGAGAAGAGCAATATTGTAAACTCAGTTGTTCAGTAACTTTAACCTGTAGCTGGCTGAGTAAGACAAAGCAATATTTGTGGGCTCAGAAAAGATGAAGGGATTTATATTCAAGTCCCTGATTCAAACATGGCACCTTCCCTGTGCATCAACTCTGATGTTTTTTTAATTTCTCGAAATCTTACAAGCCTATGATATATTAAGGTAATAGTTTATAGTGTATGTATGTATGTATGCATGTATGTATGTATAATAATACCTCATAGGGTTGGGAGATAATTCACATAGTACAGATAACATTTTCCATGCACTAGCCCCTGGATTCAAGACTTGGCACTAGGAAGAGTGCCCTTAGAGCACCATGGAGAGCACGAGGGAAGCTTCATGTTTCCTATTTTTCTCTCTTTCTCCTTCCTCACTTTATTTTTATGCTATTTTAAATTAAATTTTTTCCCTTCCCCTCCTCTCTCCATTTCTCTCTGTCCTATCCAACAACGACGACAACAACAACAATAACTACAACAATAAAACAACAAGGGCAACAAAAGGGAATAAATAAATAAAATAAAATATTTAAAAATAAATTAATTTTTCCCCTCCAGGGTTATTGCTGGGGCTCGGTGCCAGCACTATGAATCCACTGCTCCTGGCGGCCATCCACCCTCCTTTTTTTTTAATTGGATAGAACAGAAAGAAATTGAGAAGGGTGGGGGAGATAGAGAAGGAGAGAGACAAAGATACCTACAGACCTGCTATGCCACTTGTGAAGAACTCCACCCCCACTGCAGGCAGGGAGCCAGGTGCTTGAACCCAGATTCTTGCTCTGCCCTTGCACTTAGTACAATATGCACTTAACTACCCTTACACACACATACCTATTATTTTCTTAAATAAGAATGCAAAGACAGACCAGCAAGGAAGTGAGTGGTGGCACTGTGTTTGAGTTTTTGGTGCCATATAAAAGATGACAAAAAAGTAAAAATAACTTATTGCACACGTAAGAATTTACTGACATTATAAATGATGGAACTAACTAGGATATATCTAGAGGAGACTGTATTATTATGGTGTATCTTGAGTACAGTGTTAGATAAGTAATGAAGAAAGGCAGGAAAGTGAATGGACCTTTGTTGACTTTTCTACAGAAAAAAAAAAAAGTGAATCTACCATGATCTCTAGAAGGGGGAGATATTGATGTAGGAGTGTTTGGTGTCTGTGAATGAAGACAGATAAAACATTAGGAGTCATTTGAACTCTCAGTCATTTCCTGTAAGTCATATACAAAGGATTTGTGTTACAGAAATAATTAAAAATAATCCAATATTATAGCATTGGTTGTAAAAGGTAAAAATTTCATATTATATTTTATTAGTGATTTAATAATGATTGACAAGATTGTGGGATAAGACAAGTACAATTCCATACAATTTTCATCACAGATTTCCACATCTCATCCCCTCCTTTGGCATTTATTAATATTATGGATTTAAGGTATTGCAGCTCCATTATTCAACAATTTTTTATTTGCTCTGATATATGGCAAGTATTATGATGATGTTCTTGTTTATCAGAGGTCTTTTAGAACCTCTTTCAGGGCAGGCTTGGTGATGGTTGCCTCCTTTAACTGCTACCTGTCTGAGAAGGTTTTGATCCCTCCATCTAGCCTTAATGAAAGTCTAGCAGGATATATTATACTTGGTTGAAACCCTTTTTCACTGAGGGCTTGATAGATATCTTGCCATTCTCTTCTGGCTTTTAGAGTTTGAGTGGAGAAGTATGCTGATAGTCTTATGGGTTTCCCCCTGTATGTGACTTTTTGTTTTTCTCTTGCAGCCTTTAGGATCCTTTCTTTGTCCTTGATTGTTTTCATTATTACTATGATGTGTCTTGGTGTCTTCAGGTCTGGGCTGATTCTGTTTGGGATTCTCGAATGTTAATGTCCTTTCTGTTGTTTAGGTCTGAAAGTCTCCTATTATTTCCTCTAGGATATTTACTTCACCCTACGCCCCCCCACATTCACCCTTTCACAGATGGCCCAGATATCCTACCCTCCCCAGATCCTAGGTTTTCAGTTGTTTCTTTTTGGAGCTCACATCAGGTATTGTCTCCAAGTTGCCATCTTGGCTCCACCCCCCTCCTTTGGAAGCTTCCCTGTTCTTTATTCCCCTGGGAGTATGGACCAAAGATCTTTCTGGGGTGCAGAAGGTGGGAGGTCTGGCTTCTGTCATTGCTTCTCTGCTGGACATGGGTGTTGATAGTTGGTCAATCCATACCCTTAGCCTGTTTCTGTCTTTCCCTAGTGTGGTAGGACTCTGGAGAGGTGAGGTCCAGGACACACTGGTGAGGTCATTTGCCCAGGGAAGTCAGGATGGTGTCATGGTAGCATCTGCAACTTGCTGGCTGATAAGCATTAAGTTACAGAGAAGAGCAAATTGTTTAATAATCAGGAACCTGAGGATAAGAATATAGTAGATGAGATTTGGAGTCTCCATGTTGGATGAAGCTAGGAAATCTTAGGTATATTCCAAGGGGCCCATGGCCTTACTAATTTTTGCCTGAGCCCCACAGAAAACATGGATGTAGGCTAAAAGTATTGCCTGGCAAGATGGTGCCAGAGTTGAGAATAGGACTAGAAATCAGGATCAGGGCAAAGAGTAGCTCCCAAATATGGGAAAGCTGTATAAAAACTATTAACTACTTACCCCATCAGTCTGGCCTAGGTCCCCTATCTTTCAGAATCATCTAACAGCATCATGCTTCATCTAGAAATGTACCATGATTGACAAACTATAGCTCATTACTTATTTGATCTCATACCCCACTATCTGTCCTTCACCAGAATTTTAATGCAGATACTGGTTTCTGCTATTCTTAAAAAAGGACACATAGGTGTTTATGTTATATATATTTCGTGTCTCCTTTCATATGTCCTCGAATGCTTATTCCTATATATCTTTATAGTTTGTTGCATTTTTATTTCCAAGTTTGTGCTTGAATGACACACTACACACACACACACACACACACACACACACACACACGTTCTTTGATGAGGTACTTTAGAAAGGAAGTTCCTTTGATTCTGTCCTGCCTGTCTCCCTTTCTGCCCTTTTCAGGTTGTATTGCATTAGTCATTATGAAATATATGTTGATTATTTTTGTCTCCAAGGAGAGTATAATGTCATTATATTAGTTTCATAGAGCTCTTGAAACTAGTTTCACAAACTTTATATGCATGTGACAATGATGACTATACTGTTAAGCATTAACCCCCTCAAGAAACAAGTTTAAAGAAAGTGGATGGGTGGGAATACTAGTACAAAATCAAGGTGTTGACAGAATCTTGAAATTTCCAAATACTCTTCAAGAGCATCCTTCTAGTTTCTCATAGCTTCTGGAAATTAAAAACACTCTTTTGGCTTGTAACTGCGTAGTTTCTCGGTCTCTGTTTTTACATGGCTTTTTCCTGGATCTGTGTCTCCTTGATCTGTGTCTTCTGTCTTTTTAAGGATACTTACCTACATATTTCTGGGTGATCTCATCATAACATTCTTAAACTAGTCACATCTGCACAAATACTTGTTGTTGGTTTTTTTCTCAAGCAAGTTTACATTTATAGGTTAGGAGCTTAGTGCATGAGCAATCTTTCTTGAGGACTGCCATTTCACTCAAGATAGCTGCCTTCCTGTCTCTCTCTCTCTCCCCCCTCCCCACTCTTGGAATTTATTAATAAAAAGTGCTCTTTTCTCACCTTCATATGTAACTAAATAGCTAACACCACTCTATCAAAAATATAGTAAGAACTCCCACTTAGAAGCAAAAATGGAATACACGCATTTAATCCTAGTCCTCCATAAACCGACAAAAATGCTAGTTAGAATTTCTAACACCTGCAAAAGTGCCTGGTATCCTGCTAAATGTTTTGTAAACATTTGTTAAGTAAATAGGGACACTCTTGAGAATGTAGAACAGAACTCAACAAAACCATCTATAAAAATCACCAAAGTAGGGGCCAAATGGTGACGCACCTGGTCAAGAGCACCCATTACCACGCACAGGGATGCGAGTTCAAGCCCCTGGTCTCCACTTGCAGAAGGAAAGCTTCACAAATGGTGATGCAGTGCTGCAGGTTGTCTCTCTCTGTCTCTCTCTTTCATTACCTTTCCCTCCCCTCTCAATTTCTCTCCATCTCTATCCAATAATAAATAAATAAAAATACTTGTTTTTTTTAATCACCAAAGTAAAAGACTTTGGGGGTTGGGGGTGGGGTTTCGGGTCCTGGAACACGGACCTCTTTGGAGCACGGGGGTGAAGGCGCACCTAGACAAGGGATTTGAGTGTTAAGTAGAAACCTGAGAAATTTAATACATGTACCAACTACTGTATTTACTGTTGACTATAAACCATTAACCCTCGCAATAAAATAAAAAGTAAAATCCAGCTAGTAAGCCTTGTAGTCCCTGTGGGCTATGCACAGAATGTTTGTTCACAACTATTTACTTCCTTCTGTTACGGAGACTCCAAAACAGCCGTAGGCAATGTCTGAGTGAATGAATATGGCTACGTTCCAGCTAAACTTTATTTATAGAGACTGAAACGGGAATATTTATGTGTCTCAAATACTGTGTATTGGGGTTTTTTTTGTCATTAAAAGCGCAGTATCTATTCTTAGTTCATGAGTTGTAGAGTAATGGACAACAGACAAGATCTGGCCTCTGGGCTATAGTTTGCTGAGCTTTGGTACAGACCATTGTTACTCAGATTGCCGTCTCTGGAGCACTGCTTTCCAGAATTGTAAGGAAGTTAAATAAAAAAATAAGGTGGGGGGAGGAGACTTATTTTAGTCAAATATTTTTGAAATATCCATCTTTTTTTTAATATTTATTTTATTTATTTATTCCCTTTTGTTGCCCTTGTTGTTTTATTGTTGTAGTTATTATTGTTGTTGTCGTTGTTGGATAGGACAGAGAGAAATGGAGAGAGGAGGAGAAGACAGAGAGGAGGAGAGAAAGATAGACACCTGCAGACCTGCTTCACCGCCTGTGAAGCCACTCCCCTGCAGGTGGGGAGCCAGGGTTCGAACCGGGATCCTTATACCAGTCCTTGTGCTTTGCGCCACCTGCGCTTAACCCGCTGTGCTACAGCCCGACTCCTGAAATATCCATCTTTCTTAAGGTATGTATAATATGTATCCCACCAGAGCAGTTTATATAACTGTCGCTGATATTATGTCACTTTTATATTGTGTTTGCTTCTCAGAGAATCCATCTTTGGGAAATGTCAACATGGATCTATCTATTTACCTGATATACTACATGAAATCTTAAGTCACTAGGTCATGGTGGCAAAAGATAATCCATGGATGGGCTACAGAAAGTTCAGTAATAAGCTTGCTATTATATGTAAACAAGCCCTTGGAGGTAAAAAAAAGACAAACTCTCCGCACAGAAATTTTATGGGTACTAGGATATAAATAAATTTTCTTACAGCAGAAATACTATGTAAAGTTTATTCCATGATGACTTTCCTTCCTTAGGCTTTAAATTCTGTTGCATTTATTAATACATTTATAATGAACTAAGTAGGTAATTGTAGAATAAGATTGTTGAAACTAATTTGACTAGAATTCATGTCAGTAAGTGAGTTGATATTCAAAAAGTATATCTGACCAATGACTGTATTTACTGTAAACCATTAATACCCCAATAAAAATATATCCATGAAAGAATAAATAAAGATGACAGTCAGAGTAAAAGAAAATGTGTGTGACACAAAAATACTAAGTAAAGAATTTTAAAAGAACATTGGAGGTAGAGAAATAAAAATAGCTTTAAAAATATATATTCATATATACTTATATTTAATATACTTATGTATATATGGAAAGAACTCTTGTTTAATAAAAATTGTATATGTATCTAACTAAGTACTTTTATATACTTTTTAATTTTATGCTTTTTCTTTTTTCCCCTCTTTTGTTGCCCTTCTTGTTTTTTTATTATTATTGTTGTTATTGCTGTCATTGTTGTTGGATAGGGCAGAGAGAAATGGAGAGAGGAGGGGAAGACGGTGGGGGAGAGAAAGATAGACACCTGCAGACCTGCTTCACTGCTTGTGAGGTGACCCCCTGCAGGTTGGGAGCCGGGGGCTTGAACTGGGATCTTTGTGTGGGTCCTTGTGCTTTGCGCCATGTGTGCTTAATCCAGTGGCTACCGCCCAGCCCCCCAAGCTAAATATTACATGCCATATATTAGACAAGAGTTTAATAACCAAATATATATATAAAGAGCTTGCCAAACTCAAGAACAAGAAAACAAATGACCCCATCCAAAAATGCGGAGAGAACATGGACAGAATATTCACCACAGAAGAGATCCAAAAGACCGAGAAACACATGAAAATATGCACCAAGTCTTTGATTGTCAGAGAAATGCAAATAAAGACAACAATGAAGCCTCCTGCACTGCTGGTGGGAATGTCAATTGGTCCAACCTCTGGAGAGCAGTCTGGAGAACTCTCAGATGGCTAGAAATGGACCTACCCTATGACCCTGCAATTCCTCTCCTGGGGATAGATCCTAAGGAATACAACACACCCATCCAAAAAGATTTATGTAGACCTATGTTGATAGCACAATTTGTAATAGCCAAAACCTGGAAGCAACCCAGGTGTCCAACAACAGATGAGCAAGCTGTGGTCTCTATGCTCAGTGGAATACTACTCAGCTATTTAAAATGGTGACTTCACTGTTTTCGGCCCATCTTGGATGGAGCTTCAAGACATCATGTTAAGTGAAATAAGTCAGAAACAGAAGGATGAATATGGGATGATCTCACTCTCAGGCAGAAGTTGAAAATCAAGATCAGAAGAGAAAACACAAGTAGAACCTGAACTGGAGTTGGTGTATTGCACCAAAGTAAAAGACTCTGGGGTGGGTTGGGTGGAGAATACAGATCCAAAAAGGATGACAGAGGACCTAGTGGGGGTTGTATGTGGAAAACTGAGAAATGTTATGCATGTACAAACTATTGTATTTACTGTTGAATGTAAAACATTAATTTCCCAATAACTAAATCTAAAAAAAAACTATGGTGATGGAAACTGTATGGAATTGTACCCAGCTTATCTCACAATCTTGTCAATAATTATTAAATCAATAATAAAAAATAAAATAAGTTACAAAGACAATGTACCATTGGTGACTTAATAATAGTTTACAAGATCCCAAGATAATCTATAATCCAGCCACCATCAAAATTCTGTTCTCCCACCCAATCTCACCCTTCATCCCAGAGATAAAATAAGGTTCTCACAATCTTTAAAGACTGCAACATTTTCTTTCAAGTTCATGTATTTCAATTCTCGATACTGCACAGATGAGTGATACCATCCAGCTGTTGTTTTTCACCTAGTCTACTAACAGTTCTACCCATTTTGTTACACAGAACAAAATATGAATACTTTTCCAAAATATAGTAATATTCCTCACCATTCTCAATGAATGTAATCTGATTTCTTGATTCACCACACCAGGCAGATGTCTTATCCTTCCTTGTGTAGTAAGTTTGTTTAATTAGCTTGTTAATGCACCATTTCGCCCTCTAGTTTGGGGGACATTAGGGGGTATTTTTTTTTTCTGTCTACCTCACTCTATTTCTCGACTTTCCTTCTTCAACTTCTTTTTAAGATATTTCCATATCCACATAGAATCTCAGTAAGTTAGAGAACATTTTTAAGGCTAGGGAGATAGCTCACTAAATGCCACAGCCGAGTGGTGTTCTGATCTGAAAATAAATGAATCTTTAAGAGACTATACCCCATAGCCTAAAGTGTTTTTAGAAAAATTTTTTCAGGGTCAGATGGCAGTGGATTTAGTTGAGTGCACATGTAACAACATGCAAGGACCCGGGTTCAAGCCCCTCGTCCCCACTTACACTAGTGGTGAAGAAATACTGTATCTATCTATCTATCTATCTATCTATCTATCTATCTATCTATCTCTATCTCCACCTTACCTCTTGATTTCTATGTCTCTAATCAATAGATAAATATAATCATAGAAAAAGTTTTTCTAGTGAATTCTTGAAGGTATATTATTCTTGAAAATAGAGGTAAAGACCAATACTTAAATACTGTATCATTCATTACCTGGTGTCTTTTGTCAGTTTGTTAAGAGAGAAGTAAACCAGGTTAAGTAAGTGAACAATTAGACATTGTTTTTGTTCTGATGCGGTCAGAGGACAGCAGGTTACAGGTGTCCTGTGAATGCAGAGTTAGAATTACAGATACTGTTCTAACATTGACATAGTTTGAGTAAGAAGAGAATTAACATAGAAAATTAGAGATTTATAAATAGTCAGAAGTCTGAGGGAACTAGGTCAGGGAAGTCAATAGTGATATTCAGAAAATAACAGATTATAAAAACAGCAGGGAAATGCCCCTAGTGATTATAGCTGCTTGCAGCCCTATGCTGGGTGATTTTAAAGAAGATCCACAATCAATCAACTCCTTATTTATTTATTTATTTAGCTGTCAAAGTTCTTGCTGGAGCAATATTTATTCTATTTCTTTTTTAATTTTAATTTTTTATTTATAAAATGGAAATATTGATAAAGCAATAGGATAAGAGGGGTACATTTCCACACTATGCCCACCCCCTGAGCTCCATATCCAATCCCCTCCCTTGATTGCTTCCCTATTCTTTTTCTCCTACCAAATCTTGTATATGAAAGGGAAGCATACGACTTCTGCTGAGTAATCTCTGTTTTTGTTTGTTTGCTTGTCTTTTAGAGACATAGAAGTAGAGAAGTAGAGGAGAGACAGAGAGAGAGAGAGAGGAAGAGAGAGAGAGAGAGAGAGAGAGAGAGAGAATGAATAACACCAAAGCTTCCTTCAATGCAGTAGGACCTGGGCTTGAACTGGGGCAGTACAAATGTCAAAGCTGTGTGCTACCCACGTGTGCCATGTAATAAGTTCATGTGAATGGCTCTGAAAAATGTAGATTCTGGTCTATGGTAAAGGACTGACTTAGAAAAGCAGAGAGGTACTGATTACCAGCATGTAATGCATGTTAAATTTGCTTAGAAATCACACTGATGTTTGCCAAATAGGAAAAGGCTATTTGAAAATTTTTGAGATCATCCTTTTAAGTCATTCTGCAATTTGCTTAGTTTTTGTAATAGGTTCAAGTAGATTGATTCTTATCTGTAAAAATATTTCCCCCAGTAAGATAACACTGTCACAAAACTTTGTCATAAATAAAATCATGAGTTTTTTTGTCTTTAGCATATTTATGTAAATAGTAGAAATATTTATGTCTAATAATTAAGCAGCTGTACAGAGAATGGGAGGTGGCTCAGTGTTATAGCACTCGGTTCATACATAGGGTCCCAAGTTCAATCACTAGCACCACATATCCTAGAATGATGCTCTGGTTCTCTCTGTCTCTCCTGAATAATATACCCTTGGGAGAAAAGGGAATATTCTTGGGACCAGGTGGTGGCACACCTGCTTGAGTGTACATGCCTCAATGTGCAAAGACCTGAGTTCAAGACCCAGGTCCCCACCTGCAGGGGGAAAGCTTTGAGAGTAGTGAGGCAGGGCTGCAGTTGACTCTCTATCTCTCTCCCTCTCTATTACCCCCTTTCCTCTCAATTTCTCACTGTCTGTATCCAATAACATTTTTTAGGTTTTTTTTTTAAAGATACATTCTTTTCTAAGTTATGGGAAAGTGAAATTCTTCAGTGTCATGAAAATCTTAAATATTTTTAAGCAATATTTATTTTATGAACTTGTTTTATTATTGTTTATTACTGTTTTGCTCCATTATTATTTTTTCAAAAATGACTTTCATGGACTAGGGAAAATAGTGTGCAAATGAATAAATTATGAGAAACTGATTTATGGCAGTCTTTGAATGCATATGTAAGTATCATTTGTGAATAAGACACTGGACTTTGTGTGAGATTTTAAAAATCAATAAGACAGCCATGTGACTTTACAGACCTGAGTGTCCTAAACCTTGTGGAGAGGTCTACAGATCTGTAAAAGAATCAGTAACAAAGAATGGAATTGATCATCAATCTGGACACAAAAGAGGCTTGTCAAAGACTAGCATTGAATATTTACCTCTGTGAATTGAAATTTTCTAACACAAGATCTCAGAATAGCATTTATTCAGTGTATTCATGTATCAAACCTGATAAAACTTCCAGAACATCTAAGAATGTCTCATAACAAGAAGTAGCTACTTAGTTCATGGAATAATAGAGTTCAGTTTTCTCCTCAGTTGGATTATACTTAAACAAGAGTTTTTAAAACTGTAAAAGAATCAGCAACAAAAAATCTGTAAAAGAATAGTAACCAATCTGTAAAATAATCTGTAAAATAATCAGTAACAAAGAATGGAATTGATCATCAATCTGGACACAAAAGAGGCTTGTCAAGTCTAGCATTGAATATTTACCTCTATGAATTGCAATTTTCTAACACAGGACCTCAGAATAGCATTTATTCAGTGTATTCATGTATCAAACCTGATAAAAACTTTCAGAACTTCTAAGAATGTCTCATAACAAGAAGTAGCTACTTAGTTCATGGAATAACAGAATTCAGTTTTCTCCTCAGTTGGATTATACTTAAACAAGAGTTTTTAAGATAAGAGAAAAATTTTAAGTGGAAAAATCCTAGTCATTGGCAACACTAGAGCTGTTAATGGAGTCACAGAAGAAATGCCCTCATATCTATGATTCTACTAATG